>NC_089250.1:165908181-166216619 GCF_963930625.1 Muntiacus reevesi
CTCCCATGGATAAACAGCTGTTCCGCTCACATTTGCAAACCCTTCCTGGGACCAATTCTCAACTGAGCTTGGGAAGACACATCCCCAGGAGTCGCCCACCCCTCGGTGGGGACAAGTGTTTACAGGTTTGATTTTACGCTCTCCTAACAATTTGGCAAGGGAATTTTGTTCAGACGCTGAGCACCACCGTTGGGCTAAATTTAACTGCCTGTTAAATTGTCCCTGTTAACACTGTCCCTTCCTGTTCCTTGAGCAAGAGGGAGCAAGAAGAAGTCAACAGTCTTGTTTTTTCCCCTTTACATGAAAAACAACTAAAAACGTCCTTTGTGTATAAGCCAGCCTCAGAGGAGGGTGAGACACACCTAAAAGCAGTACATTAAGTACATGCAGATTCTATATTGCTAATGTGGGCTATGTTATAGATGAAAGCATTATTTTCCTTTCATAAACTTAAAAAAAAAAAAAAACCCATGTACCAGCAAAGAACCTATGAAATGGCTTTAGAATTCTTGCCTTGTATAATCGTGGGGACAAAAAATAGGTTCCAAACACCTGAAAATCTTCCACGTTAAGACATTGATTTTTCTCTTTTAAAAACGGCGCTTGGGGCTTCTCTGGTAGCACAGTGGTAAAGGCTCCACCTGCCAATGCAGGAGACGTGGGTTCGATTCCTGATCCAGGAAGATCCCACATGCCACGGAGCAACTAAGCCTGCGTGTCACAACTACTGAACCAAGGAGCCACAACGCCCGAGGCCCACGCGCCACAGCAAGAGAAGCCAGCGCGATGAGGAGCTCGCACACCACCACGAGAGCAGCCCCCATCCCCGCACCAAGGAAAAGCCCGCAGACAGTGACGAAGACCCAGCACGGCCAAAAGTAAACAACAGGATAAATAAGTAGAAATGGTGCTCCGACAACTGGGTATCCACCGGCAAGATAATACAGAGGATCCCCCGCCTCATTCTATATTCAAGTCAACTCAGCATGCTTCAAGGACTTAAATGGAAGAGCTAACACTCCAGACTGTTTAGGAAGAAAACACAGGCTCGAAGCTTCATGACCTTGGATGATGACACCAAAACCACAAGCAACCAGAGGGGAAAGAAATAAACTGGACTTCATCAAAATGAAACCTTCTGTGCTTCAAGGTATCAAGAGAGTGGCAAGACAACTGCACCATGGGAGAAAATGTTTGCCGATCAGGTGTCTGGTACCAAAAGCCAGTGAGGACTCTGGGTTTTGCTTCCTGGCCTACCCAGGTCCACCCAGAAGAACGTGAACTGGAGAAGCCCTGTGTGGACACTGGACACTCAAGGGCAAAGGTCATGTGAGGAAGTAACGTGGTGAGGGGGTGTGCTGGCTTTGCCTCTTCTCAGGCAGATAAACTCACCACGGCTCGCCCCGTCTTGGGGCTCATGTCCCCGGGAAAGTCTAACTGCTGCTCTGGACGAGACTCCCACTTCTCAAAGTTGCAGAGAGGAGTTGGAGGTTGGAAAGAGATGCTAACACACAAAACTGTTATCTGCAGACCAGAGCCACATGCGACAGGCTGCTTCCTAAGGCAGAGGTCCTGGTGCACGGGCCCTACTCTTTTTACTCAGACCTCCTTTCCAGAACTGGAAGAGAAAATGCCTGAGAGATGAGGAGGCTCAGCCACCCTGTGCGGGGCAGCCTAGGCCACACAAAGAGGGTCTGGTGACGGGAACACGGACAGAGCTGGCTGGTGTCCAGGCATGGTCCTGGCCCCACCTTCCCCTGTGAGAACACGGATCGATTCCTTTAAACTGAATGGCAGGAAAGCGCAGCAAGAATAACTCCATTAATCACGTTCTCTGTGTCCCTTAGCATGCCAGGTTAAAAACCTATTAAACAAGAACTTCAGAGCCCTCCAAGCAGCCAGGAGCCTGCTCCCCCCACCCCTTATTGGATGGAGCATATTAGACAGTCCACTCCCACGTCCCCACATGGGATCTCCCTGGTGGCCCCGTGCTCCCAATGCAGGGGGCATGGGTTTGATCCCTGGTCAGGGAACTAAGATCCCACATGCCGCAGCCAAATAAAATAAATAATAGTAAAAAAAAAAAAAAAAAAAAAACCACAAAAAACCCAAAGCCCAAGTCCCCACAGACACCACACCTCGTACTATCACGGATATACACCCCTGGTGGGGCGTGGGGTGGGTCAGGGCCGACAGAGCTGGGAGTGGAACGCCGCAGAAGAGATGAATTGACAGAAGTGTCCAGAGACTTGGTTCTGTGAAAGGCCCGTTCAGCTCATCCTCACCCAGGCCTGGCAGCACTGCCCTCTGCCCCCTGCGTGAACAGCAGCTGCAACACCGCCAGGCCATAGCTCACCTAGATGCCGTCCTCCATGGACAGAAGGACTCGGTCCACACCCGAGAGGTCAGAGTGGGCCGTTCTGAAGGACACAGAGCTCGGGATAAGGCCAGTCTCTGAGCCGAATGCCCCAAGGCCAGACTCCCACCTCTGGCCTGGGAAGCGGCCAGGACAATGACAAAGACCAGAGCAGGCCTGGCTGATGGGGCACCCTGCGGGAGGAAGAAGAGTGAACCAAAGGGGGAGCTGGGACTCTCAACCCAGGTGCAAGTGGCCAGCCCCCCCAAAAGTCTCAAAGTGAAGTCGCTCAGTCGTGTCCGACTCTTTGCGACCCCACAGACTGCAGCCCACCAGGCTCCTCCGTCCATGGGCTTCTCCAGGCACGAGGACTGGAGTGGCTGCCACTGCCTTCTCCATCTCTCCTTCTGCCAGCCCCAAACACCTACCAAATACAAAAGCAAAACAAAGCCTGTGGATTTCACTGACCTGGGACTTGGGTCAGTGTTCTACTGGGAATGGCCTGCCAGCACCTTCAAAGCGCACAGCTCCTTCCCGAGAGCTCGATTTGGAAGTGACTGCTGGGGAGAAGAAGGGCTCTGGACGAACCCCCTTCCCGCTGAACTGAGGCTAGGATTTCCTGATCATGGAGGTAGAGGTCCACCTGCAAGGAAAGCCTGGCGATGCCCCAGGGAGCCCCAGGCAGTAGCCAGGACCTTAACAGCCTTCAAGGGGCTGCAAACACTGACACGCACACAACCGCCCTCACGCTGGTCTGCACAGCGACCTCTCCCTCGGCCTGACCACCACGGCTGCAGTCTGACGGTCATCCTGGAGTCAGAGCCCTGCGCTCAGCACCCCCTGCTAGCGCACAGGCTCTTCAGCGATGCATTCCAAGTGCTGCAGGCTCCCCACGTGCGTCCTGATCGCATTATGGTGACTGTCTTTTATTTACTAACTGGGTGGGCGGCGGTGAGAATGCCCCAGAAGCCCAGGCTGGGGTGTACCCTTGTCTCAGTGCCCAACACCTGACCCCAGGTCTGGAACATAGAGGGGGCTGGAGCAGTGCTGAGGGATCCAGCCCCAAGCTCTGGCCCTGCCCTGCTCAGCCAGGGCTTCGGGCTCAGGAACCCTCCCTGGCCCACAGCCCAGAGAAGCCTGCTCCCTTCACACATCTCCTGGGGTTAGGATGTAGGGTCTTAAAAACTGAAGAGTCAGGATCAGCATCCCACTGCTCTCTGCAGAGCCAGCTAGCTCCCAGGTTCGGTCCTCACACCCAGTCCCCGAGTATGGACATAACAGGGGCTGGCTGAGCCCACCCTTCCTGGTCCAGATCTGCTTTGAGGTTGGGGAGTGGGTGTGATCAGCTGGCTTGGTGGGAGGATGTCTTTGGGGGGGTCTCATGGCACCCCTCTCCTGGCTGATGGTTTCCGGATCATCTCTCAGAACCAGTGAATCATTTGGACCCCTCTCTCCAGCACAGATCTTCCTGTGCAGAGGGACCTTCAAACAACGGCAGGGGCATGGGAGGAGTCACCAGGTGTGCGAGGGCTGGACAAGAACAAACCTCCATTCAGATCCAGTGGGACTTCCTACCCAGGGGACCCGGCATGCACGCCTACGGTGCTAGAGACCACTGCTACGACGTTAGCAGTGAAGCAAGAGTGACCAGTTCCTCCTGTTGACCTAACACTGCGACACCACCAGCCTCCCCCATGGCCCCCGTGTAAACGGGCTGCAGACACCCCTGTCCTGTCCTGAAGGGTCTCTGGGCAGTGTCCCCAGGAACTAGATGGGGATTACAGATGCACTTCATCAATTGAGCTCTATCTAGAAAAATGCCTGGACGAGAACCAAAAGGGGCCAGAAAAAGGTTGGGCTGGGGCTGTGCTTCTCACACAGGAGGCTCTGTGGCCCCTGCAGCCCACGTGCGTGGCTGTGTTCAGGGGGACAAACCCGTGAAGATGGCTGCGGAGCTGCTGTTTACGCGACGCGTCCGGCTGCACCAGCTCAGGGAGGGCTCGGGCGACAGCAAATCCTTGGCTGCAGTCAATGCCACGTGAGGCGGGGGAGGGGGCAGCGCTGGGTGATGGCCACTGCCAGAAGGTTCCGCAGCCTGTGCCCCAGTCGAGCAGGTCAGCGTATAAACGCAGCAGATCCAGCAGGTACCGCCACTCACGTGGGTCTGACATGTAGCCCCAGTAATCCCGCATCACAGGAGCTGGGGGCTGCTCTGGGGGCCTGTCCTCACCTGGCCACCCTCCACTGCCCAATCCACAGAAGCCAGTTATTTATACCAACAAAGCCAACCAAGACGAAGCAGGCAGTACATGGACGGAGAAAAGCAAATACCAATGAAAATATGTACTCAAGGATGTGCCGTACAACACGGGGAACATAGCCAATACTTTGTAATAACTGCGAATGGAAAGTCACTTGGAAAAACATACAGAAGATGAAAAAGATTAAAATACCCAAAGCACATAAAACAAAACCAAGTTCTCAGAAACAAGCCACCCACTGCAAGCGTTCGGATCACCACCCTGGAGGGAGAGAGGAGAGAGGCCTCCTCCCGGCACCCCTGCCCCGCCAGATCAGAAGCAAATATGTGAATTAGACGAAAACCAGAATGAAGATTTATTCATGCTGGTTGTGCCGCAAAGGACCGAGGCGGCAGGGATCTGGATTGAAAGATCGCCGGCTCCCGTTTCAGCTCAGGGCGGTGGGGCTGCCCCTGTGAGCTTCACGTTTCCGGACCTGAGGTGCATCCCTGAGACGTCAGTGTTATCCTCCCCGCGGGCAAAGTGACCACCTGGAGTAGCACTGCAGGCTCCAACAGATCTGCTGTTGCCTTTAGGAAACCTGCCTCACAAAATGTCTCGTATCCAGGCTCAACGCTCCCGGGGCAAGCCAAGCGCCTACCCCCACCCCACTCCCCGTCCCTGACACACCGCTTTTGGGGGAGGGCCATGATGACACAGTCAACATTCGAGAAGGAATGAGAGGAAACACTGCTACGGGACAGATCATCTGACAGAGAAATTTATTTCCTGGCAGACTTCCGACTGCAGGCTTCTTGGCACAGGCTTGCTGCCATGCAAATGAAACAAAAATCAATATCCCCAGGTCTGCAAAACCGCGTGTTAACAATCGCACTCCAAACAACTTAAATAAGATCCCTCGCCCCGTCCCCAAATAACAGCGACTGTTTTTGTTAGAAGGCAGTGAAAAATAAACAGAAATGAAAAGAAGAAAAGAAGGCAATTTAACAGGTCCTCCTTCAGCAAAACCTTTCCAGGACTTCAGCATGCAGATAATCTTTCTGTGATTATGACCAAACCCTCCCGTTGCTTAGCAACACATAATTAAGGAATATGTTTTCAGATCCGCTTTGCAAGCCCAGCCATTATCAGATGAAATTACTGAAGCAACAAATGTCATCGCCATGCAAATTAGTTGGTTGCAAAGAAAGAATGTTTGACGGTGAGGGGGAAGACGCAGGCCCTGGGAAACATTATCTGACTTTTCTCCTGCCACACACCGATTTTAAAAAGTCAAATAAATTTTATGATGGGACTGAAAAAGAAAATCTATACACGAGGCAAAACTAGAATGTATAGAGGGAGACAACAGAGAAATTCAACCAGTGCTTGTCTGGAAATAAGAAAGAAACAAGTGTGAAGGTCAACTTGTAAAGCAACAGTCCCACTTCAGTCTACGAGTAGCATCACCATCACCAGCTTCACCAACATAACAGATAAACCTAATGCTTATCTCAGGGCTATCACATTAGGCTCCCAGGCCCCATCCACAGCTATTTAAGAGGTATTTGCAAAAAGGTTCCTCATTTTTACCACAATTCTCATCCCACTATATCCACCCTATAATGCTAGTAATTCATTAAAATAAAAAAAGTCATTGAAAAAAGATGCAGTTTTCTACACTATATTGAGGGGAACAGGGAAAGAAAGGAAAAAAGTTGATTTACAGCTTAAATGGTCAGTAAGGATTCTAGGGTCGAAATGACACTTCTGAAGTGTGGCTCTGAGGGTGTCCACCTGGAACTCTATCCAGGCGCCCGGGGACACACACACACACACTCAATTCCACTTGGCTCGTGATGAAAACGAGCTAGGATCATTCTCTCTTTCCTCCACATGGAAATACATTCTTCCCTACAAGCAAGCAGAATCCCCAACTGTGTTTTCCAACATGCGAGACTGAGTCTGTTTTTGAAACAGGGAGTTCTAAGGGATTTCAACATCTTTGTTTAACACACAAGCCTGGAAGCACACCCGTTTTTAGCTCGCCAGTGATTAACCCTACCTCTCATACTGTGTAGGCCCTTCAGAGGGGCATTTCCACACGGGAAATCACTTCTGATGGCAAGTGAACGCCGCCCACTGTACGGGGAGATGCAGGACAAACACCCAGCCTTCTCCAAAGCCACTGGACGTGAGCTGGAGAAAAGGCCACTGCCCGTGGGCTGAGGGCTGCATCCAGTTCTGAATGATTTCTGGTTTTTCTTCCCCTTATAAACAGTTGTGCTTCCTCCCCATAAAGGGAAATCCACAAATCAGCTTGAGCTCAACCGGAGAAAAATGAAGCTAATGCCATTCTCAGGGGGTCAGCCTGAACCACACACACCAGTCTCACCCAGGAGAACCCTCCTGTGTGTTGGCCAGCTGGCTGGGGTGCCCTGCTTGGATGAGTGGGTGCATACGTGGGTCTGAGTCGGGGGTGGGTTGGTCTCTCCAGGTCTGGCCGGAGAGCGACAGGAACCCGGGGGGCCCGCTGTCCCGAGCTCAGACCTCGGGCCCCACCGTCCGTCCCCTCAATGTCCCCCGCGAGGAAAAGGCAGGGAGGGGTGCATTACTTGGTTCCGGGGCCAGCATGGTGGACACGATGATGGGGGCCCCTGTCCGCCGGGCCACCTTCTGGTAGGGCGAGTGAGGCGTGTGGAGGCTCTGGCTGGCTGGCGGCAGGGCGGGCGGCTCCAGGGGCGCGCCGGGCTTCCGCAGGAGCTGGGGGCTGGGCACGGGGGAGGCCGCCGCGCCCCGCTCCCGTTTCAGCAGTTCCATGGGCACCGTGTACGCCGTTGAGTAGGCAGTCCTGGGGCCCGGGTGAGTCAAGGGCACGCCGGCCTGCAGCGGGTACGCGGGGCCCGGGCGCGCGGTCAGGGCGCAAGGGGTCGGGGAGCTGTACCCCGAGTTGGACGGGAAGTGGGCGGCTTGGGCGCCCACCCCGGGGGCAGAGTAGGCAGCGGCAGTCTCCAGGAGGTGCTGGGAAGGCGCGCTGGAGGGGCGGCGGTGAGCAGGGTCTGCAGCCCGAGGGGACGCCGTCTGCAGGGGCCCCGCCTGGGGCTGGGGCTGCAGGGTTGCGGCGCCCAGGCTGGCCGGGTCGCCCTGGAGCTCGCTGCGGTGGCTGAAGCTGCTGGAGCGCGTGCGGGGCAGGGATGCCCCCCGGCTCTGCCTGCGCAGCTGCATCTCCATCCGGCAGCCGCTGGCCAGGCGGCTCAGCACGCGGGCCTGGCCCAGGTTGGGCGCCACGCACTTGATGTCCGCGTCCTCCATGGTGGCCAGGACCGCCGGCGAGTCGAAGCCTTGTTGTAGCAGGGCCACCAGCGTGGCTTCCGCCACGCCTTCCGCCCGCAGGAGGGCCAGGAACTCCGGCATCACGCTCCTCTTGCTGCCCCCAGGCCCCTGGAAGGCGGGCGGGTCGGCTTCGCACCTCTCGTAAGCCATCCTGGGGTGGACGCCTTCCCGGGCCGGCCCGTAGCCTCGGGGTGGGGCGCCAGGGGCGGTCCCCATGCTGATCCCGGAGGCAGCTGCCGCTCCCGGGTCCACAACCAGGCACGTGGGTGCCGCCTGCCTGGAGGTGGCGGAATCCACCGGCCTCTCGCCCGCGTCGTTGTAGACCTGGCTGGCGGGGTAAGCGGGCGCCTCTGCCCCGTACCTGCTGTCGGCCGGCTCCCCGACGTACCGCACGGGCGAAGGGGCCCTGCCGTGTGGTCGCTGCCCCTGGGGGGTCACTTTACCCCCAGGGTCCCGGGACAGGTGACCGATGTCCTGCAGGATAGGGCCCCGGCCTGCCACTGGCTCCCACGTCATCCTGCTGCCCGGCGCTCCGTAACCGGGCAGCGGCTGGCCAGCCCCCGGGTGGCGATGGTGTGGAGGCTCGCCGGGCGCCCGGGCGGCTCCAGCCGGGTCACTGTAGTAATCCCCCGGCAGCAGGGCCCCGCGGGCCGACATCACCGCCTGTCTGCTGTCGTAAAAGGCGAAGTCGGGGACGGAGCTCTTCCTTCCGGCCGCCGTGCTGTAGAAGGCCTCCCGGTAGAGGCAGGGCTCAGCCGCCCCCGGCATAGTGACATCCCGCAGCCCGGGGTACCAAGGGCCCTCTCCGCCTCCGTCCGTCAGCGAGCTTCTCCTCCCGGGAGCCTCAGCGACCTCCCAGGGGCCCTCGTACCACCCGGCTGCATCCCAGCTCTGAGATCGACCAATATTTATAGGCCTGCTGGGAACCGGCATTGGAAAAGGAAAAAAAAAAAAAGGCTGCGGCCAGAGGCAGAGGAGGGAGGCTTTCTTTATAAATCTTCAGTTACATGCATCCAAACCAGACCTGGCTGTATTCTAACCCTTCCGAGACGGCAGAAAGGACCAACTGGGGGTTTTCGATTTCAAAGTATGGCCTGAATTATTAATTCTCCGAAACCTTAGTAGACAAAACACTCACGGTAACTTTGCCTCACTCTCCAACGGTAGCACCAGAGGTCTTTTCTTTACGGCTCAGTCCCAGAAAGGAGGCTGCAGCCAGCCAGCCGGGCACCCCCGCCCCCCTTCCTGGCTGGAGCACTCACATGGACCTCTGCTCTCTCAGCCTGCGGATTAGGAGCTAAATAAAACCCCTAAAGCTTTTGTTCCATGTGACATCTCGTTAGACCGATGAAACCGGCTGCAGGCTCCATCCAGGCCTCCCGACCTGCAACTGGGAATTCTTTTCACGTTGAAGCCCTGGCTTATCTCCCCCGTCCTCACCAGGGCACTTTTTGGATGAGCCCCCCCCACCCCCCGCCCAGATCAGGATCGCCTAAAAGTGACAGGAGGAAAATAGAAAAAGACTGCTTTAATGTCGATGCAATCTTAATCCACCCTGATGAAATGTTAATCCATTGCACACGGCTAAGAACAAATTAAATGTGAACAGGCAGGCGGGATAAGAAAGAAAAAGCCTCACGCGTAGTTCTAGAGCAGGAGGTACCCAAGAGATGGGCCAGGTCTGCCGCCCGACACTTTGCCAATATTGAAATCTGGCTCCGAGATGACTCTGGTTACAAATCAAAGGAGTTATTAACATTGCTCCAGCCCAAACGGATTCTTTCCCGTATTCTCACACAACACAGACCCTTTCATACTGCCTGGAAAAACCACGGCGACAGAAATACAGTCCACGCGTGTAGCCTAGAATTGAATATTTTAAGAGGGCAACAGAGGTCAGCGACTAAACCCCAATGTTATGAAGCAGAGCCGGGAGCGGGGAGGCTGCATCTGAGGCATGTTTGCCTTTAAATCTGTTTGCAAAGGAAGCACTAATTCTAGCAGGCTTGGCCTGGCTCAGATCTCTGGATCATCTCCCATATTCCCATGGATTAAGATTTTACGGAGCCCACCAGGGACATGAGGTGCATTAATGCAGAGAATGGCAGTTACCTGCATGCAGGAAAGCCCCACAGAAGAGCATTAAAACATTTCCTCAAACGTAGAGACAGGGCCCTGGGAAGCGCCACCACAGACGGGACCAGGGTCCTCCAACTGTAGGTTCCAAGACACAGAATTCACAGTGAAACCGAAAGCTGGGAATCCCACGCTTAAAAGGGCTGTGTGTAGTCAAAACATTTAAAAACGAGACAATATACATATTTGCAGCCATTAAACTTAACAAGGTTTCGTCTTCACCCACGTGTCCCTTAACTGAAGATTCCATTAGAATCTCTAAAGATAATTACTAGTTAAAAAAATTTTTTTTTGGAATGAGAAATACTGAAAACTAAGAGTGAGAAGGAAAGCAAGTACAAATTCCTGGGCAGAAACTGGAGACAGAGGGAAACACGAGGGCAGCGCCCCCTTGTCCTGACCAGTACGTATTAAACTTTGGGACGAGCTCTGTTGAAACCAACATGACTCCCCAAACAGGGCTTGGTCCCCCAAAGTCAAAACTCTGGGAAAAGCCTGACTGACTACAGAGGAACCGAGCCAAAAGCACTGCCTGGGGGCACAGCCCTGGGACCCCAGGCTGTGACTTAAACACCACTTCTGACCCCCAAATGCCAGTAAGGCCTCAAGTTAACTGGGAAAAAGCCCTGGCAGATGGCAAAGCGATTGTGATCCTCCCCCAATCCCCTCCACCTCCTAGGATGCATGACAGAGAGGGGAAAAAAAAAAAAGAAAAAGCCACACTGCAAAACCCTGGGTTTCCATCTATGAAAGCAGCCTGCTGGCGCCAATTTCTCTCCTTTCTCTTCTGGCACACTCACCATCATGGGCTCAAAGGCCTGGGCAGGGGAGACAGACAACGGGCCTGGCCACACACAAGACAATATTTATACATCTCGCCAACAGCCCGAGGATGTGTTCACTTCGAAGATACATCAAAAAGGACAGGAAAACGTTCGAGCCCCAGACTAAAACGGAAACAGCACTATCTGGATGCAGCAGATCGTCTCCCAGCCCTGCGGGGCAGGCGAGCCCAATTTCCGCAGGTCTTCTCTTTGGAACGTCCTCCCCTCCGGAAAGGAGCGGGCAGGGAAGCGTGGGGCGGTTTCATGGTAAGAAGGACCGCAAGGACACGGAGCTGTGAAAACGGGCCTGCTGTATCTAGCAGGACACATCCTCACCCCGGAAAGGATGCTAACCTGAGGACCTCGGGCAGCCCAGCCCACCCAAACCTGTCACCCCCTCCTCCCAGTCTCGGCTCTTTCGGCCAAGAGGGGCCTTTGTGGCCTCCCAGCGGGGGTCCCCGCCCCCCACTGCCACCTCCATCCTTCCCTCACTGGTCAGAGGATGCTGGCTGGCTGGGTGGGAAGGGTTGAAATGGTCCTGGTGACCCTTCAGGGTAACCATAAACAGGGCAGCGTTGACATCATGTTTTCTTCCAGGATCCTCATTACAGGGGCCTCAACACGTGTTCAACGTCTGCACCAGGCCTTGCTCTGGGTGCTTCGCCCATCCCCCAGGTGTGGGGATGGAGAAGTTGGTACCAAGATGCACAGAACCCAGGTCAAACTCCAAAAGCCAGCGCCCTGCTTTCTGGAATTCCGTGTCGACCTGGGGAAACTAACAGCCCTGCTGAAATGGCAAAAGGGGAACCTCTTTAACAAAGTAACCCTGTTATTTTCTTAAGGTTTCCCCAAACCCCAAATATAAGATACGTCACTTACAAAAATCAGCCACTTGAGTATCCAACAGTAATTCCTGAACAGATGATGGCTCCAGCTCCTTGAAACAAGGTGCAGTGGGCCCCTGTCAGAGCCAGGGCCCCCAGCCTTCAGCGAACGGGCTGCACCAGCCTAAGGCGTCAGTATTACGCCATCTCAGCGTTTCCTTTCCCTTCCTTCCCGTCGTAAAGAAAACCTTAGCAAACATGAACGTGGTGTTGATGCTGCAAAACTCCACTTGTGGTGCAGTCACTCCCTTCAGAGACACACAGATGAGCTCTGGAAGTTGTGCCAAATCTTTTTGCAGTGGGGTGGCTGGCGGTAACTCACCCAGCTTACAAATAACTGGCCTTCGGTTGGGTCCTCTACTTCGGCAGGACCACTAGGACCACACGTGCTCCACAGCCCTGGTTTATTAGGTGTGAAGGTGTAATGCCAGGAGCAGGTCAGCAGTGGGCAGGAGAGCTTCAGGGAGGCTTCACGCTACGCCCCAGAATGAGGAGGCCCAGATTTGTCTCCATCAATTTCTGACCCGTTCTGCTTGGAAGCCACCCAAACTCACGCAGCCTCAGCTCTGCAACCTGCCAAATATTATGACAGATGTTTTCCTGTGTTAGGTAAAAACACCTGTAACTGGACTTGCACTTTTCTGAACACCCTGGCAGATTAAACAACAACAAAAAAAACTCTCTGCAGTCTTTAGACTGCAAGGGGGGATTTTTCTGAAAAAAATCTCATGTTAACTAAATAAAGTGAGATGGGACCAATTTCTGAAAGATTACTGAGTCTTGCAGACTTCATATTTAATCCTGCAAAGAATCTCTCACTACAGAAAATTGCATAAAGGAAAAAGCCATCTTCTGAAAAGTGAGAAGAATCAGGCAAGCCAAATCCTCCTGCAGACAAAACAAACCCAAAAGAAAGCTGACCCTGCAGCATCATCTGAATGGGAACCTCCACGTTATACACGACATTCCCCCAGAGCCAAGGCTTCAATTCCCTGTGCAACGGAAGGCATCAGCTGGAAACTGTAGAGACCTGAAAATTGAGATGATTTAGACAGTGCAGAAGAGCAGGGAAAAAACGGAGGCGGACAAGCAGAGGGACGACCAATGATCCCCTTCACGGAGCAGTCCTTGGACAGATCTCCTACAAGCGTTTTCTGCTTTCATCAACACAATGACTTGGGAAACTGCCTGAAAAGAATGGGAAACAGAAGTACTATTCTGGGTCTAGTCCTCACATTTTTTTTTTTTTAAATTTGTTTCTTTATCTATTTGGCTGCCGTCAGTCTTAGTTGCATCATGCGGGATCTTTCACTGTGGCATGCCCGCTTCTCCAGTTGTGGTTCAGGGACTAAGTTAGTTGTCCCTTGACATGTGGGATCTTACTCAGTTCCCCAACCGGGGATCAAACCACGTCCCGTGCATTGCAAGGTGGATTCTTAACTACTGGGCCACCAGTGAAGTCCCTTCATGCCTTTAAAAAAATTTCAGGTATGTGGTGGACTGTGTGAATCTAAAGACTGGATTTGCATGAAGCTCGCTGGGTTGGGCAGTCCCCCTGAGAGCTGTGCTGTTTCTGCTGAACTGGCCTCAAGGGATGCTCACTCCTTTCTCGGGAGGAGACTCTGGAGCACCGGTCACTTTGGCTGGCATTCCTCCCTGTGCTGGACCAACACTAGCCTGGGCTTTCCATCTCCTGGGACTCCCTTGGTGGCTCAGATGGCCAAGAATCCATCTGTAATGCAGGACACCCAGGTTTCCATTCCTGGGTCGGGAGGATTCCCCTGGAGGAGGAAATGGCAACCCATTCCTGTATTCTTGTCTGGGAAACCCCATGGAGAGAGAAGCCTGGCGGGCTACAGTCCATGGGGCTGCAAAGAGTTGGACACAATTGAATGACTTTTTTCCCCCATCTCCTGGTTCTCCAGTCCTTGGGGCCAGGAGCCCGAGGCAGCTCTGAAAGCCAAGGTGGAAATCAGAAGCCCCCGGAGGTGCTTCCCCGCGCCTGCTGTTGGCCAGAAAGAGGCCACAGCATTGCCCTTGCCCCCACGTCTCCCACGGGCACTGCGGGGGTTAGCGGGTCACACTCGTTTCCGGCAGCGACGGCTAAAAATAGGCCCGTGACATCCCACTTCCTACTTTTAAATGTGTACAGGCTGTGTTGGGTTATTGCTTGTTTCTGTCACGTGTTTGAAAATATATGTTTAAAAACAGCTTTTTGTCTTTAAAAGTTTTTTTGTTCTTTCTTTCTCTCTCCAAAGTATCCCCTACCAAAGCAACTGACTTGACTAATCTAAATCAGAGAGGGGGAAATAAACCTCACGTACACTAGAAAAACAGCAAACAGGGTCTGGCAGGGCTTTAAGACCGCCTTCGTCGAAATGACAAAGTACAGAGACAAAATGAGCAGAACCGACCAGACGTCTTGGTCATCCCAGGATGGACGCAGCCCCAGAGGCCCCTGGAGGCAGGCTCTGGGCTCCTGCCGCCCAACCTGGAGCCGGAGGCTTTCGTCATCAGCACAGCTCTCCAGAGAAAGCCCAGGACCCGAGGTGGAGCCCTGCAAACAAATCAGCTGCCCGCTGAACAGCCCCAGGTCGCCCGCAACTTACGATTTAGCCATTTAAATGAAAACTGAGGCTTGGGCATGGCTCCTGACTCAATTTCTCGACTAGATGATGATATAGCTTAACGAGAGCCGTGTTATGAAAATTAGACTTGACTCCCACAGGTTATGGGATTAAAAAGTCTCTTTTATGGCATATTTTGGCTGTGCCGGTTAAGCAGGAAATATGAGCTGGGACCGCACCTCGGATGCAGGGCCTGCGAAAAGCACGGGGCAGAATCTACTTGGAAAGACCTGGCTGGATCCCTGACACAAGGTCTGTAGGTGCTCAGAGAACTCTGCCTCCTTCCTCTCCATAAAATCCTCCAATAACAGCCCTTCCAGCAAAGTAAACCCCAGTGTCTCAGGTGACCCCCACTCATCTCGATGCCGCGACCCTCACCCCAACACACTCCCGTGTTACGTCTCCTCCTCATCGGTTTTATCAGGAATGGGTTCACGCCCCCTTGGCTGATCATCTCCAAATCCTCTCCACCTGCCTGGCTCTCTAGCTCAAATAATCCACCTCCAAGAAGCGTCCTCAATCCCCCTCTGTCACGTGTTCCCAGTCCAAAGAAACCTGCCAGCTCTCGAGGTGAGAACACCTCATCCACGATCGCATCTATCTGCAATCCCCTGGAAACCAGAGACATCCCCTGGTTTCCTCGTGAAGGTGACAGCGGCCCCTCCCTCCAGACATGCCCTTCCTCCCTTCGTCACGTGCTCGCTGGCTGGAGACACACAGGTTGTAAAAATGAACCCGTAGAACAGGACTCTGCATGAGAAACAAGACTTTGTGGCAACAGTCTTTGCTCTCAAGGAGTGTATGTTGTGATGGGGAAATAGGACAGAGGTGCACACGATCACCAGGAGTTGTGACCCACGGTGCCCTGCTCCCCGAGCCCAGCTCCAGGTTAAAGCAAGCACAGTCCCTCACTTGCAAGGCCCCGGGCACAGTGGGCATCGAACGAAGGTGGCAGAGGAAGGTGACTGCTCGCAGCATCTGTGCCTGCCGGCGGGGACCCAGCTGTCCCGGCTGCTCCCACGCGGGACCTGGCTCTAAGGTAAGAGGAAGGGCCATGAAGAACCTTCTGCAGGCAAGAGAGGACTGACCGCCATCACACTCGCTTCACTCGCTGCAGGGTGCGGACCGGAAGGGGACACCCTCTAGGCATACTGCTATCATTGTTTAATCGCTAACTGGTGTCCAACTCTCTTGCGACCCCATGGACTGCAGCCTGTCAGGCTCCTCTGTCCATGGGATGCTCCAGGCAACAATACCCGAGTGGGTTGCCATCCCCTCCTCCAGGGGATCTTTCTGACCCAGGGATCGAACCTGCCTTTCCTGCTTGCCAGGTGAATTCTTTACCACTGAGTCTCCAGGGAAGCCCCCTCCAGGCACATACATCTCTCCAACCAGAACCCAGGAAGCAAGCTGGTGGATGTTCCAGGACCTCTGATGTCCGTGCAAGGAACACAGGCAGCGTGGAGCTGGTGGTGAGCAGGCACATGGCCATGTTCAGAATGCTCCCCCGGCCGCTGCACAGCCCTGCTGCCGCCACCCCCAAGCCAAGTTCCAGCCTAGACCTGAAGGAGAACTAGCATCTCAGAAAGCCTCTGGGGAGACCGAGGGCCTGCCTGCGCTCTAGAGCCAGGGGATCAACCAATGTCCAGGATGCTCATCAAACAGTAATGGTTTGATACAATGAGTGTAAGTCAGTTGGGACTTACTCCCACATGTCTTTTGGGAGGAAGTCTTACTCCACCCATAAGTGTCATTTGTAAAAGGAATCAGAGGGTGGGAGGCAGGCAGCAGAGCCCTGTATCTTGGGGTGCTGGTAGCAGGGTTGTCCCAGACACTGGTGATCAGGTTGAGCTGTGTGGGACATGATGCTCCAAGTTTGTGGGGGACCCTGTCTGCAGGCCTCCAGTCTTGCAAAGCCAGGCAACCCTACTGTCCTCAGGCCTGCCCTGACCAAGGAGGCCTGGCCTGACGTGTCAGAACCCTGCTTCCTGGGAGGAGTTCACTGGGCCTGGAGCAGACACTCTTCCTTCAAAGGTGCCACTGACCAAAATGAAACACACCCAGGGCGAAGCAGGCTGGGAAGTGAGGCAGGCGGCTCAGGCCTAGGAGGTGTGACTCCAAACCCCAGAGACAGGTGCTGCCCACCTCAGGGGGGAGCGTGACCCGTCGTGGTGGGGGTGAGAGGCGGAGCAGCAGTCACAAGACAATACCCAGACGTTGATAAACAGCCACACCCGGCCATGGACTAAAATCACCACACCCCAAACCCCAAAATGGAAGCAGCCTTAACATGATGCTTTTAGAAATGTGGGGAGTTTAAAAAAAAGTCTGCCAAGCCCGGTGAGAGTACATCAACAAATGCAGAGTAGCTTGAGTCTGCATTTCATAGATGAGAGACAACTGAAAAATAATAACAACGTTGAACCCGGTTTTCATCTGCAGTAAGTGGGGGCCTGAGTGTGGGCAGTTCTACAAACCCAATCCCTACGTGACAGGGGGCATCCCAGGGGAGGGGCCGCTGCTCCAAACATATCTTCGAACCATTTATCCCGTGGACATCTATCCTTCGCAAACTTAGTCTATGAAGCTGCAACTTGACCATTCTCCCCCTTCCTCGCATGATCCTTTACCTGAGTACTATCTTGCTTCATTCTATTCATTTATACTAGAGTTTTAAGTCATGTCTGGTTGACTATTGTATATTTACATACCTAATGTAATTATCACTAATCACATAATTACTGGAAATGTACATAATTACCTGATCCAAACATATAATTATAATGTATAGCAACATTATGAATCCTATTTTTAAGGTCTATATTTTGGGGCTATTTAAAGATATTTATTAGAAATGATTGTGGACCAACATAGGTGGCCAGTTTTGACGCAGCTTGTTGATAAGGTGCTTCCAAGTGCTTTGTAAAACAAAACAATAATTCTACAATGCCTTTTCTTAAAACAGGTCAAAGAAAAAGCATACACACGAAAGACAAAATGACTCGGGTCCGCGTCTACAGATGAGGCTCTTCCTGTGGGGGAAATACAGGTCACTCCTTCTGCTCTGTGGGCACTGAAGGGTGTGGGCCAGGCGATGAGATGCCCCCCATCCTCCCGGCTGGGGGCTCTCCCCCGGCCCAGACGCCCTCACCACTTCTGCCACCTCGAAGACGGAGAAGCTCTTAGACGATGTTTTGCTCCTTGAACGAGTTCTCTGGGACCATGAATGAGCTTCCCTTGGGGAACGGTCCATGGAGATGTTCTTTCATAATGGCAAGCTCATCCAATTAAGAAGAGCATGACACAGGTGAAACAGTCTTCCTCACTTCATCCCTATAGTATTCTCTCTCTCTGACTTTTCTTGTGCTCCTCAGGGACAAGGTTGATCTAGGTCAAGATTTCCAAGATGCAAAACTAACTATGTGTTCAATGGACACCGGATGACCTTTGTCTCCTTCTCCACGTCCACCCAACCAACCCGCCCACCTTCCTCACTGCCTTCTAGTCCCTGTTTCCATGAGAGCATCCCAGAGGTGAAACAGAAGTGTTAGTCACTAAGTCGTGTCTGACTTTTGCGACCCTGTGGACTATAGCCCACCAGGCTGCTCTGTCAATAGAATTCTTCAGGCAAGAATACTGGAGTGGGTTGCCATGCCCTTTCTCCAGGGGATCTTCCCGAACCAGGGATCGAACCTGGGTCTCCTGCATTGCAGACAGATTCTTTACCAATTGAGACACCAGGGAAGGTAACTCAGAGCTAAGGAATGTTGAATTTGATTGTTTATATAATAGGAGGTCCCTAACATTTCTTTTTCTCCCTGCAGAGGAAAGGAGAAGTCTTCTCCTGAATTATGTGATGAAGGCGACTTAGTTCAGCTGACATAATCCTCAGGACCATTTTTCCACATGTATAAGACATTCAAACAAAATGAAGTAAAATGAAATATCTACTTTTCTCCAAATTACATTTTCAACAGCCACAGGAAAGGATGGTGTTCAGTGATTTATTGTACCATAACCCACAATAAGAGGTTCTAACAAAAAGTCCTCAGCAAGGCCATTGTGGTATACTACAGTGCTATAAACCCAGGGCCCCAGAAAATGCTCTTCTGGGTTACTTCCGCCATAATAAGGGACGGCAAGCTCTCTTCTCTGGTCAACAAATACTTGGGGCAAATCAAACTAGTTCTGCTACGATGCCATTAGGTCCCCACACACTCTGAATGGTGCAATTCACAAACGCAATGTGTCAATTAAGCCAGAAAGGAAAATCCAGACCTATATCATACACCAAGAGGAGGAGACTGCAATCTGGTCAAGCGTGTTCACAGACCCTGCTCCATACAATCCTTACACAACAGCACTCCAGGAGTATTTGAGAGTAAGCATCGAGAAAGAGCAGAGAATAAATGACAAATATAAAAATAGAAGAATAGCTTTTTGGAAAAAAAAAAAAGAAAGAAAACCTGGCTTTTAAGTCAGCTTGAAAGACCATTATTCTCTAATGGATTTTGATGGAGCCCCCAAGATAGGAGGAGAAGGGGACGACAGAGGATGAGATGGTTGGATGGCATCACCGACTCAATGGACATAAGTCTGAGTTGGTGATGGACAGGGAGGCGTGGCATGCTGCAGTCCATGGGGTCGCCAAGAGTAGGACACGACTGAGCGACTAAACTGAACTGGACCCAAGACTCTGGGTGGTGAGACGCAAAGCTGTACTCTGTACTTGGCTTAATCTCGAGCAGGAACATCCCCTTTGAGGCGCACAGGTGCAGATTCTGGGTGCATGAAGATCGACAGAGAGGTCCCAAAGGGACTGTGGCTCAGGAGGAAGAGACCCCAAGGTCTGGTGTGAAAGGTTTCAGGGAGAAACGGGCTGGGCTCTGGGAGGAAGAGAGAGAATATGGGAGAAGTACGTTTGCGGAGGTGATTTCCCCCCCTCAGTCGGGCTCGGTTGGAGAAAAGGGGTTCACTGTGGAAGGTGGAGGGCTGGGATGGACCCTTGAGGCCACCTGAAAGTTTGTCTGGCTTGGGTTGGCAGCAGGTTGGAGGGAAGAATTGGAAGGAATGTGTGTTCCCAGACACCCAGTAAGAAAACAACGTTCCTACGAGCACAGAGCAGAGCAGGGCAGCTTCGCGCTTTAAATCATAAAACAATGAGAGATACTGGAAGTCCTCCGGGGTAGGGAGGGGCAGTGGGAAGGAGAGATTCATTTGCTGGGCTTGCTGGACTTCCAAGGAGAACATTATCAAACGGTTAGTTCAGGTTTCCAAGAAGAGAGCCTGGTGAGAATCCAAAGCCAGGGATGGAAATGTCAGGAGGAAGAAAGTTCAGAATCCCCAGGGCCGACTGGAGGGCAAGGCCAAATGCAGAACAGTAGAGGACCTGGGTGCCCAAGCTGCTCACCGACTGCCCTGTACCTCGCCGGCAGCACCTGGGAAACAGGGACCCCCAGCCCCTGACCTTTAAAGGTACTGCAACAGCTTGTAAATGCAAGGAGCACCAATGAAGCATCTTGAAACAGCTCTGATACTTCATGGGACACCACATGAATGTGAGGGGTCATGGATTATAAATTACACCTGGGTAACTTCACGTCAAGCATCTACCTTGACGATGGATAGTGAAAAATTAAAACAAACCATTGCAACTGTCTCCTGGCGTGCGGCAGTCCAGGGGGTTGCAAAGAGTCGGACTGAAAGACTGAACTGAACTGTCTCAGGAACACTGTTCATGAATAAAGGAGATGCTGGAATTTGTTATTAAAAAATAGCTTGGGGACTGGTGAACTATGACTAAGAGGGTTTGAAAGAGACTTCAATGGTTGTTTTGCTGCCACCGCTGCCCTGCACAGGGAGAGGAAAGGCCACTGGCGCTTCGATCCCATTCTGCTCTCCCATGTGGTATCTCGAGATGAACACTGGGGCTCAGGGGGTGCAATCAGCCCGCAGACATTCCTGATAACCAACCTTAGAAAGCCGATCCACCGGGGATTTCTGGAATGGGGACTCAGAACCAAAAACGAAGGACCGAAGTAAACCTTTAAAATCCCCCAAACAATCAGGTGAACCTAGACGGTGAGATGTTGTACAAACCTACTGGCTTGGGTTCTGCAATGATGTCAAGGTTTCTGAAAGTCAAAAGGCCAGGGAATTATTTTCATCTAAGAAGACTGAAGAGACATGACAACTAAACGCCACGTGTCCATTCATTGATTTCTGCACAGAGGCAGACAAACCAGCTAAAACAGATGTGTGTGGGAGACACGACCACACCATCTAGGTCAGATAAGGGTGCAGTGAGCTCCAGTTCCCTGGGGGTGATGGTGGTGTTTATGTAGGAAAGGAGACTGTCATACCTGCCGCCAAAGGTACTTAAGAATAAACTGGTGCATCTGCAGCCGTCTTTCAGATAGTTCTGGAAAAGTCCACCCATCCATCATCCATTCATTCATTCATTCTCTCTCTTACACACACACACGCATCTCTATCTATGTACCTCGGTATATAAGGAAGCAAGTGATAAGGAATGTTACCGACTGGTGAATATAGTTGAAGGGAATTATCAGTGTCCATTGTACTGGATCCACCTTTCTGTAGGTTTGAAAAATTATATTTAAAAATGTCCCTAAATCCCCAAACCTCTTTATACCCAGGGGTGTGGGGGACAGTGGGTGCTTTTCAGTTCTTTCAGGTGGGAGCCGTTGCGGGGCAGAGAGTCCCAGAGCAGAACACGACGTCTAAGGCCTCCACACCACCAGCTTGAGCCACATTTACAAGCAATTCCACGCGGACAGCTGTGGGAGGCATATTCTTGGGCCTGAGTCGGCCGGCCAACTAGTGCGCTAGCACGTTTGGGGGCTGCTGAGCCCACCCCGCCCAGGGGCTCCCCTCCATGGCCCCTGAGAGAAACCCTGCAGCGAAGTCACCAGTGACCACACCAAGCCAAACCACCCAGCCCGGCAGTGTGGACGCGGCCGGCAAGGGACACTTCACGCACAGCCCAGGCCTGCTCCCTAGACTTACCACCCTCAAGGAGAGGATGGTCCTTAACCCACATTTGAGAGGTCTGTCCCTTGTTTCCAGAAGATTTGAATTCTGTTCATTTTCCTTTCATGACCAGAACAACTTCCAGAACACTTTCAAAGATAACCAGGGGCATGAAGGTATCATGAGGGGCTACGCTGGGCTCTAGGTATTTGTGGAGGCAGCTGTTTCCATTTCAAGAGGAGAAAAGTCCAGAAATTTCAGGAAGTAGGTTGTCTTTCATATGCAGAATGATTTTGGGACCACAGACCCCCCAGCCGCCCTCCTAGCACCACCCCTGCCCTTGAGCCCCTTCAGCCTACTCGAAGGGCAGGCCAGGTCACCGAAGACAGAGGCGCCTCGGACTGCCGGCGGGGATGGGACACAGCCTGGCTAGGAGACCGGGTCCAGGATCCCAGGGCCGGTCTGCACATTCTCTGTTGAAAAACCGCCAACCACGCTGGCTCTTACCTTCGCAAATTCTGTCCAGTCGCTGTCGCTTGACTTTGTGCTTATCCACAAGGGCCATTCTTTATCGAACTTTGCACCTCTCTGATTCAAAAGGCAAAGCGGTCCTCTAAGAACTTAGGGGCCCTCGCAGGAGTCTGCGGGCATTACGCCACTACGCGCCCTGAAACGAGGAGAAAAGAAGCCTTACTCTCTGGACACCCTGGGGGCAAGGACAACCGGTCATTCAGGCTTGGCTGCCACTTGTGACAAGGGGACCTGCCCTGGGGGACTTGTTCTCCTCCAAGGCTGGAGCCAGGGTTTGCTCCCTGGGCCTGGACAGTCTCCTGCCTCCATGAGAAGCGGGTGGACAAAAGGTCATCGGTTCCGGAAAGCGGTCAGCGGCACCATCTGTGGCTCTTGCTATTGACGGCCAGCGCCAATCACTGACCAGCCTGGGACGGGCGACTTCGTCCTCCAGTGCCAGAAACCGAGTGACAGGCAGTGGCGCTGCTCTGCAACCTCTGAAGCTGCAAAGGGACAGAGGCAGAGAGCAGCAGGACTGCCTGGGAGCCCACCCCTGCGTCTGGAGAGACGCAGGCCCCCAGCTGGGGCTGCTCCCCCACCGCCACCCCCCAGGCGGGTTCCAAAACTGCCCTTTGGCCACCGCTCAGCCCCTTTCAACCCTTCCCCCACCGCCCAAGGAGGGGCAGGAATGGACGCCCCACCTAACCAAGGCTTGCCCAATTCCACCTTCCAAAGTCTTGCTGGCTTCCAGGGGGGCCACCGCTGGGGTCCACTGCCTGTGCCTGTCCCACTCCCGTGGTGTTTCAAGCAGGTGAGGCAGAGGAGGAGGGGTCTCTCATTTGGGTTGGGTTATTTGGGCCACTCGGAGGAGCCAATGGCAATCCACTCCAGTACTCTTGCCTGGAGAATCCCATAGATGGAGGAGCCTGGTAGGCTGCAGTCCATGGGGTCACGGAGAGTTGGACATGCCTGGGCAACTTCACTTTCACTTTTCACTTTCATGCATTGAAGGAAATGGCAACCCACTCCAGTGTTCTTGCCTGGAGAATCCCAGAGACGGGGGAGCCTGGTGGGCTGCTGTCTATGGGGTCGCATAGAGTTGGACACGACTGAGTGGCTTTGCTTTCACTTTACACTTTCATGCATTGGAGAAGGAAATGGCAGCCCACTCCAGTGTTCTTGCCTGGAGAATCCCAGGGACAGGGGAGCCTGGTGGGCTGCCGTCTGTGGGGTCGCAGAGTCAGACACAACTAAAGCAACTTAGCAGTAGCAGCAGCATTGGGGCCGCTCCCGAGGCACCCCACTGCCCAGTTTGTGGAGAAAAGTCAGGGCTGCCTGTTTGGGGAGGCCCTGACCTTCATCCCCTGCTCAGCCAACCTGTCAGTTGAGGCCATAAATCATCATCTGTAACCTCCAAAGCCCTAGAGCTTCTGATTCATTGCTGTGGTTATCCTAATACCACCACCAACTGCAACACACACACATACAACACCACCAGCTGTAACACACACACCCCACCCCCCAGTTATCCAGCAAATGCAGAGGGGGCAGGAGACAAACACCAGGCTCCAGAGTTAATAATGAGAATTTTTATGAGTGGTCATCAATTATGCAGAATGCTGGGAGTTACTTTATCAAAGGTCAGAAAATGCAGGTCTGACTATGAAAAGGTAGGTGACTTCTGGAAGTTAATGGCTACTTTCTCAGCAATGAGGCTGAAAAGGCACCTTAAAGATTTATGGCAATAATTATGTGATTTTTAAAAAAAAGCACAAGGGGAAAAAAAAAAGCACAACTTCTAATCACATAAACAATTAAGGCAACATCCAAGAGATACTAAACCCTTTCCCAACCTGGGATGACCCTGTTGGACAAGCAAGGAGATGAAGGTGGTCCTGAAGTGAGCCAGGGCATTGCTGGGAAGATGTGGGTAAACGAAGATGGAGGAGACAGATCTCTAAAATCCTCGGGACTCCCCTGGTGGTCCAGTGGTTAAGACTCCGTGCCTCCAATGCAGAGGGCGCAGGTTTGATCCCTGGTCAGGGAATTAAGATCCCGCATACCATGAACTCAAAAAAGTGTCTTCACTTTTGCTGGGCTTTGTGAAAGGTAATTATGCAAAGTGGGGAAGGTGGTTCCTTACTGGCCAACTTGAGACAGACAGACGGAGGAGCTGGAACTCTGGAGCAAGGGTTTGTGCCTGAGAGAGGCCAGCTGGCAATTTTCATCTGCTTGGGTCCTGGGGTCTGATCAAGAGATGGCCCTTCCTTCCTCGGCTCCGGAGACAGACCCCAAGTTAGCCGCGGCATCCAGGGGTGGGAGAATTAATTAGTTAATATTTGTGAAGTGCCGTGGAGATGAGAAATGACAGCATTATCATCCCAGGCAAGATGGGTTTCACACCCTCCTCCTCCTCCTCCAATTCCCCGAGTGAGGCATAATCATTCTTTTTGCTTTCCTTTGAATTTTAATTTGTATAATTAGATGGCTTCCTGAAAAATTGATAAGTAGAATCTCGATTATGCAATCAAAGGAGAGATCAGGCATCAGCTTACACAAATTGTGTGCGTCCTGGTATTATTATAAAAAAAAAAAAAGAGGCAACTGACTTCTACATCTTGCTAGCGGGGAAGGGTGGGGTAGGGGTACTCAGACCAGCCATTGCATGGGGTTCCCTCCAGGTCTGGTACCTCTCATGACCCAGACTGGCCCTGCTGATAGAGAATTCAGTCGCGGGGCCACCAGGAGGAGGCCGGACACCATGGGAGTGACCACTGCTTCCGGGAGCCTCTACCCCCCCCCCCCAGACTCCCCTCTCCCCAGTATTTCTTTTGAAGCAAGGTTGTATGCAATGTGACATTTTCCCCCTTCACCCTCTGAAGCAGCTATTTACGAGGACTTAATGAGCACGACCCTCTTCCTAATGACAGGGACAGGCCCTGCTCAGAACTGGGCTGTAGGCAGTGGTCCCCCGCTGGTGTCCCCTGCAAGCCAACCTCTGCCTTTACCGTACGCCAGTCTGCGGTCTCCACACATACATCACAAACTCTGGGCCACTGAGGTTATTAGTACTATCACCAATTGACACCATCTGATCAATATTTAACTACACATAGATAAAAGGTCCACATAGGGAAGAAAAACCGGAAGGAGGATGTATTACGTTTCCCACTTTGAAATGATAAACCTTCAAACCATGGTGGTGTGGGTGGGAAGAGAGTTCTAGAACCCACTTGCAAAATGACTGTGAATGAGCCAGCTCCATGTTTGCACAACAGGGATGAATGCTGCAAAGAAGCTGTGAGGATCAGAAGAGAACACACAGGAAAACATTTGGAGCCCAAGGGCAGGCCTCTAAGAACGGCTCACGACTTCCTCTGGCGAGAGAGGCCTATTTGGACAAGGGCCGCGGTCACACTGGATCACCCGCCTCCTGGTGAGCTGGAGATAAATCCCAGCGAAACTTAAGAAAGGTCAAGAGGAAATTCAGGTCTTTTCACAAGTAGGAGGGGCACACTGCTCACAAGCCTTACAAGAAAAAAACACTGCCTCCTCCCCCACCCCAACGGGAAAAGATCTGCCTAAAGTCTCTTAGCTTGAGATGAGGGGTGTGATCGGGAAGCTGAAAGATGCTTGCATGAGAAAGCTACTTGCGGGAATTCCCTGGAGATCCATGGGTTAGGACTCCCTATACCCCCACTGCCAAGGGCTGGGGTTCGATCCTAGCCAGGGAACTGTGATTCCACAGTCTGCATAGTGCACATCCCCCCCCCAAAATATAAATAAATACATTGACTAAATAAGGCAAGAAAGCTACTTGGAGATTCTAGAAGGAAGCTACAGGCATGGGAGATTTGTTAAGACAAACCTGAGTTAGCAAAAGGCAGAAAAGGAAGGAAGGCATCCCTTTACACACAAATGCAAAACACTCAAAATTGAGACCAAGGAAAATAAAAGGTTCCCCACTCACCCCTCCGGGACTAAAATCTGGGCAGATTAACTAAATGACCACAAGCAGCCCTGCTGGTCAGGACCGAACCACTATAATGACCAAAACCTAGCCATCACTAATTGGCATTCTCAACATCTCAAATAAGTTTCTAAGACCCCCCCAGTTTCTTTCTTCCAGTTTTAAGTCTTCTTAAAGAACAGGCAGATGAAGGAATTTACAGAAAATAAACGATGTCTTCAATGATGTCTCTCAAAATGAAAAGTCCTCTAAAACTAGTTAAAGGTGATGGTAGCCTTCAATTCTTTTAAGGAAATCTACGTAAACATTATGCTAATAAAGAGAGACAAAATTTTATAATTTGTGAACCCCTGGAGTCTGCAGAATGCATTCCACTGTTACATCTGCAAACTGAACAGGTCTGCAGGGGCGGGTGGCAGGGATTTGAAGTCTGAGAGGCTGGACTTCCCTGGGGGCAGCGCAGTGGATAAGAACCCATCTGCCAATGCAGGTTCGATGCCTGGTCCCGAAAGATTCCACATGCCCAGGGGCAACTAAGCCCACGTGCCACAACTACTGAAGTTTGCACACTCGAGGGTCCGAAAGCCATAAGTAATGAGCCCCTGTGTTGCAACTAGAGCCAGCCACGTGCCCCTAGAGCCAGCAAGCCACAACTGAGCCTGCGTGCTGGAACTACTGAAGCCCGTACGCCACAGCCTGTGCTCTGCAATGAGAAGTCACTGCATGAGAAGCTCTTGCCCCACAACTAGAGAGTAGCTCCTACTCCCTGCAGCTCTCTGAAAAGCCCAATGCAGCAACGAAGACCAAGCGCAGCCAAGAATAGTCTGAGAGCTTGCCCTGATCCAAGCAGAAGAGACGCCTGCAGCCGCAGCAGCATTGGTTCATGAGGTCTCTTGCCTTTCTGAGCCTGGGATCCCTAAAGGAATGACACCACTCCTTGGGTCTCCTTTACTGTGGTCAACAAGGACCCCCTGAAGTGGCAACAGGGTCATCTCACCAACTTGTGCACGACCAGCAAGTCGGCACCATCCAGGTAAAGGCAACACCTATGACCAAAAAACCCTCTGCTTCTTCAGTTCAGTTCAGTTGCTCAGTTGTGTCCGACTCTTTGCGACCCCATGAATTGCAGCACACCAGGCCTCCCTGTCCATCACAAACTCCCAGAGTTTACTCAAACTCATGCCCATCAAGTCAGTGATGCCATCCAGTCATCTCATCCTCTGTCGTCCCCTTCTCCTCCTGCCCCCAATCCCTCCCAGCATCAGGGTCTTTTCCAATGAGTCAACTCTTCGCATGAGGTGGCCAAAGTATTGGAGTTTCAGCTTCAGCATCAGTCCTTCCAATGAACACCCAGGACTGATCTCCTTCAGGATGGACTGGTTGGATCTCCTTGCAGTCCAAGGGACTCTCAAGAGTCTTCTCCAACACCACAGTTCAAAAGCGTCAATTTCTCAGCGCTCAGCTTTCTTCACAGTCCAACTCTCACATCCATACATGACCACTGGAAAAACCATAGCCTTGACCAGACGGACCTTTGTTGGCAAAGTAATGTCTCTGCTTTTTAATATGCTGTCTAGGTTGGTCATAACTTTCCTTCCAAGGAGTAAGCATCTTTTCATTTCATGGCTGCAGTCACCATCCGCAGTGATTTTGGATCCCCCCAAAATAAAGTCTGACACTGTTTCCACTGTCTCCCCATCTATTTCCCATCAGGTGATGGGACCAGATGCCATGATCTTAGTTTTCTGAATGTTGAGCTTTAAGCCAACGTTTTCACTCTCCTCTTTCACTTTCATCAAGAGGCTTTTTAGTTTCTCTTCACTTTCTGTCATAAGGGTGGTGTCATCTACATATCTGAGGTTGTTGATATTTCTCCCGGCAGTCTTGATTCCAGCTTGTGCTTCTTCCAGCCCAGCATTTCTCATGATGTACTCCGCATATAAGTTAAATAAGCAGGGTGACAATATACAGCCTTGACGTACTCCTTTTCCTATTTGGAACCAGTCTGTTGTTCCATGTCCAGTTCTAACTGTTGCTTCCTGACCTGCATACATACAGGTTTCTCAAGAGGCAGGTCAGGTGGTCTGGTATTCCCATCTCCTTCAGAATTTTCCACAGTTTATTGTGATCCACACAGTTGAAGGCTTTGGCGTAGTCAATAAAGCAGAAATATATGTTTTTCTGGAACTCTCTTGCTTTTTTGATGATTCAGCAGATATTGGCAATTTGATCTCTGGTTTCTCTGCCTTTTCTAAAACCAGCTTGAACATCTGGAAGTTCTGGGTTCATGTACTGCTGAAGCCTGGCTTGGAGAATTTTGAGCATTACTTTGCTAGCGTGTGAGATGAGTGCAATTGTGCGGCAGTTTGAGCATTCTTTGGGATTGGAATGAAAATGGACCTTTTCCAGTCCTGTGGTCACTGCTGAGTTTTCAAAATTTGCTGGCATATTGAGTGCAGCACTTTCACAGCATCATCTTTCAGGATTTGAAATAGCTCAACTGGAATTCTATCACATCCACTAGCTTTGTTTGTAGTGATGCCTCCTAAGGCCCACTTGACTTCACATTCCAGAATATCTGGCTCTAGGTGAGTCTGCTTCTTCACATTGTACCAAATAAAGCCAAGGGCTTCAGGTTACCTTGAAAAAAATGCTCTTCCAGAATCTTTAGAAGCCAAACAAACATGAACAGTAGATCATAAGCTGGGTAGAATCCTTGGGGCTTCCCAGGTGGTGCTAGTGGTAAAGAATCTGCCTGCCAATGCAGGAGTAGCAAGAGACTCAGGTTTGATCCCTTGGTTGGGAAGATTCCTCGGAGAAGGGCACAGCAACCCACTCCAGCATTCTTGCCTGGAGAATTCCATAGAGAGGAGCCTGGGGGGCTAAAGTCCATAGAATCACAAAGAGTTGGACACGACTGAAGCAACTTAGCATGCAAGAATCCTCATAACAGGCTGATGTGGGTTTTGTCAGTTATGCCTGAAGGACCAGTTAAAATCCAGATAGAGCAAAAGAAACTTCTTACAGGAGTGAGAACTGACTCACTGGAAAAGACCCTAATGCTGGGGAAGATGGAAGGTGGGAGGAGAAGGGGACGACAGAGGACGAGATGGTCGGATGGCATCACTGACTCGATGGACATGAGTTTGAGCCAGCTTCTGGTGTTGGTGATGGACAGGGAAGCCTGGGGTGCTGTAGTCAGTGGGTTCTCAAGAGTCGGACACAACTGAGCGACTGAACTGACAGGAGTGAGGAATCAGTGGGAAAAACACTGGCTTAGCCTTGGGTCAAATGGTTGACACCATACTCCAGTTAATAACAAAAATGATTAAAATTGCACTTTATTCAACAAAATAATCTATGTCTAGAATCTAAAAAAAAGAGTGGATATGTGTATACATATAACTACTGATTCACTTCTCTGTATATTGGAAACTAACACAACATTGTAAATTAACTAGACTCCAATAAAAATGTAATAAATAAATACATGTTAAAAACCAAAACAATGCACTTTAAGAAAGAAAAAGCAGCTTTGGGGGAAGTTCAGTTGTGGGAAATGAGTTTATTGAAGTCAGTTTTATCCATGTCCAAAAACTACTGCTGCTCCCTGATTATTACTTAGTAGCTTTGGGGCATATTTGGGTTCTGAGGGAAAGAGGGGAACGTATCGTTCAAACATCTAGTAGCAATGAAAGTGCTCAGGGACACTGACTCTCCACCGCCCCCCCTCACCCCAGGGGTAACCAGCAAGACCCTTCAGTACCCACTGAGGCTTCATCTGACCCCTGGAGTCTCCCACACTGGGCAAGTTCCTGTTAGTCGCTCATTCGTGTCTGACTCTCTGCAACTCCTTGGACTGTGGCTAGCCTGCCAGGCTCCTCTGTCCACGGGATTCTCCAGGCAAGAAGGCTGGAGCAGGTCGCCACCTCTTCTCTGGGTTATCTTCCCTACTCAGGGATTGAACCTGGGTGTCCTGCGTTGCAGGTGGTTGCTTTAAGGTCTCAGCCACCAGGGAAGAGTGAGGTGGTTTGTATTTCCCCAGGGAGTGCAGGGCTGCCCAACCCCAGGGTGACGAGGTCACACCCTGGTCACACGCCCTCCATCTGATCCATGGGCCCCACCCCTGAGGCCCTGGGGCTGACGCAACACCAGTGTCCCAGAGAGAAGTGCAGGTGACTCCAGAGCTGTGAGCAAAGGGCCACCCTCTCCAACACCAGAGGCCAGGCAGGTTTCAGAATCCAGATGGGATTTTAAAAAGGCAATCCAGTGCTTCTGCCTTGTTATCACGGACCCCCAAAACAGGCAGTGACATTTCTACGCTAGGACACAGGAACACGCTTATGCAATTGGATTAATAGAATATACAAAAATATCCCCTCAACAATTCAGGCCAGGTCAATATCTGCCACCGATGAGTTACAAAGAATTTAAGCTATGGGTTACAAAGAATTTAAGTTTTCAGAGCTTTTCACAATCTGGGATGTGACATTAACGAATTGTGGGTCTATGATTCCCCCCTCCCCCGCCATCTAAACTCCACCAAACCATTTTCTGGGGCTTTGAAGGAGAAAAACAGAGTCTATGATCTATGTCAGGTGTGTGACAGCAGAGAAACACAGAAAGCGACTCTTTTAGCAGGTGGAATGCCAGCGCGTCCTGTGAGGTTTGAGGCTGCCAATGTGAAAACCACACTTCCGCTGAGACGACCTCCTCGGCCAGCAAATAATTTCTGCGTGCATCCTTTTGCCTGGTTTAGATTTAGAACACATTATCTCCTGGTGTTCAACGTAAAACTCAAGAATTCTAAATATTTTCACTTGCTAAAAAGCTTTCATCAAGAACAGAGGACTGGAGCAAAAACAATTCATGATTTTCCTAATTGGTTGTTTTATTTGTGTCATGATGAAAATTAAGTGTTGGTGAAGAAAATGAGACACTTCTGTGTTAAGAATTTTCACATATTTTTAAAGCACCTGACTGGACAAATATGTGCAAAATAAACATATTCATTCTAATACTAGAGAATTCTTTAAAAAAAACAAAATGAAACTAAAAGGGTAAAGGCAATTAAGCAAACTTTCACCCAGATTGGGAAGAGTCAAATGACACCTTTTATTTCCATTGTATTGAGCCTGGGGAAATCATAAGACACACAAGTGAATATTCCCGTTCCAACTTTTTGACCCCTTCCTCCTTTGGCAGTTTTGATTGATCGCTGAGAGTCTGGCTGAGCACGGTGAAGGGATGAGCACCCCCAATTTCTCCGTGGACAGAGGAAGCCCCATCCTGACTGGAGGACTGATCCTTTTCCACTTGTTACATGCAAGAAATTATTGAAACCAGTTTATATCTGAGCGAGTAAAAGTGAACAGAGGAAGAAGCTAGAACATCGGAAAGTTTGGAAAGGTCTCACGAAAGGCCTGCAGAGGAGCCTTGGCCATGGTGCAGCTTTTGGGGTGGCCCCTCTGTGCCCCGAAGAACGCCTGAAGGTGATGCCTACAGGCTATGAAGGGACTGGGCGCCCATGTTCACTTGCTTTGGTCCAGTGTAGAGTAAAAGCATGGATAACTGATGTCCACTGGGGCTTGGGCCTGGGCGGCCACCGAGGCAGGAGCCACCTGGAGACAGCTAACGGGAGGTCATATGACAAACTCGTGCTAGACATTAAAAACAGACTATAGAAGGGAGCTGGAGGTGCCAGGTGGGGAGCAAAGAAGACCTAACCTTTGAAAGGCAACTCTGGAGTATTTGGTTTATTCTAACACACATGAGTTGCACTTGCATTTACAGCAATTCGTTGGTTATCAAATAGCAATGATGAGATTTTAAATGTTTAAAAAGCTTGATGGGAGATTTTGCAAACGTCTGCTTCTTGATTTCTTGCCACTGGGAGGCCCCAGAACCTAGACTGGCTTCGCTGCGTCCAGCTTCCATCAGGGACACAATGCTTTGCTGCCCTTGTGAGGTCCCAGTCCTCGTGCTTGTGACACCGTGCAGTCTGGAAACAGCGTACATGGGGAGGAACATTCTCAAAGCCGATGGAAACACCAGGAGGTCCGACCTTCTGTTCTGGTCATTCCTGGAGCAGGCCCACCCAGAGGAGGCTGGGCGCCGAGCAGTGGGGCCCTTCGGCCAGCAGAGGGCACTGCACACCCTGCAGGGCCTTCCCGAGGCGGCAGAGGCCAGAGCTGCTTTGCTGGGACTCATCTTGGCTCCTCTTTCAATCCTAACTTGGACTCTGTGAGAATCTGGAGAAAGTGAGACCAGATACCTCCAAAAGGGAAAGTCTGAGATGGTTTCAGGATGACGCGCTGCACGTCCCCTCAATCTCAAGATGCAAAAGGGACAGAAGAGGCCTCCAATCTCCCTTTGAGCAACAGGTGTTAGCCTTCAGGAAACATGACCAGCCAGGGGACAGGAACGGCATAAGGATCAACCACCCCACCCCGCGCCAAGCTCTCTCCCGGGCTGGGAGCCAAGGTTTCCCTTTGAGGGCTGAGGGAGCTGGAGAGGCGGTGCTCAAGGCCCTGGGCTTGGGGGTCCTGATCCAAGGAAGGCCATGGACCACCCCGAAGCATGACCTTCCATTCTATCCGTGCTTCTCGTGTAAAGACAGCAGTACGTCAACGAGGAAGCCACGGTGGTGAACGATGAAGACAAATCAGAGACTTAATTCACAAGGAGTGGCGAGGACTGAGGTGGGCCTGGGAAAGGGCACCAGGGTTTCCATTACAAACCACAGCTCCTGGGGCACCCCGCACGCCCGCTTAGCTGGAGGCTGCTCCACTGTCCCCAACCCCCGGATCCGTTTGTTGTGAAACAGGGATGACTTCAGGATGCGTGACTTTTTTAGTAGATGGTAATTTGGAAAGGAAGGTGGAAAAGGGGGGATTTTTCCAACCTTATTCAGGAAATGATTTTGGCTAGAGGCACCAGCTGGGAGGTGGGGGCCTTCGCTCTGGGCCCCTGAATCCGAAAGTGGCAAGCTTTATGGATGCTGACTTCTACTTGCCAGGCTGATCACCACGTTCTAAAAAAGCTGACATTCGGATGCAGGAAAGCAGCTCCCTTCTCTGTACCTGCAGGGCACCCAGATGGTTCCTGCTGGAGAAGCAAAGGAGGGGCTGGGGCTGTCCACCAGTGCTGAAGGGGGGACACGCCCCCGCCCACCCCCCGCACCTCTGTAGGACCAGCATCCTTTCTCACCGCCGCTTCAAGGCCAACGGTGCCACAGCAATAGATGCCACTGGACAACGCGGCTTAGCCGTGGCTGACGTGCAAGTGACACCTTTGGAAGGACCACACACAGACCCTGGGGGATCCTGTCGGCTCCAGGAAGCCCCCTGCGTGCGCCTCTCTGCCCTTCTTCTCGCCCTGCCTCTGACACCACAGCCCAGTCCCCAGCTTGTTCCAAAGCCACATTAAGTGGGATTCTCGCTGACCTCGTGGAGGAGAGTAATCTGTACAGCCCACTTCAGGGTGGACAAAACTGAGGCACGTGAGCTACCTCATGGCCGAGGAGAGGCTGAGAGAGGCCAGCAGGTGAGGCCCAGGTCAGGGTCACAGGAGAGATGGGGGTTCAAGCTGTTCCAGTAGGGATGAAGTTATCATTCATGTGAAAGATGGATGGCCGGCATTCTTTGTCCATGTTCAGAAACCAAGTGTCTGGAAAGAGCATCTCAAAAGCAAACAGCAGAGCTTTCTCCAAAAGTGAAGGAGTCGGGACCCGCCTTCCCAAGGTTGGTGCCAGATAGATCACAGAGTCACCAGTCAAGAACCAAAGCCAAGCAAGGCTTTTGAACAGCCCTGCTCCGCAAGCCCGCAGCCTGGACTAAGGCGCGCAGGTTGGGAGGAGCGCTTCTGGGGACCCGGGCTTAACTCCCACGCAGCTCAGCTCACCCCATCCCAGGTCATCACTCAAGGATATGGCCAGGGCAGGAGCGCCCCACGTGCCTGGGGCCAGCCCATCCTTTATTGCAAAGGATGCGCTGCTTGCACAAAGGCAGACATGCAGGAAAGCCAACTCAGGCCTTGGGATCAGAGTAAGAGCTCTGTATCATGACAGATACTCTGCGTCTGGATCTTTACGAATACCCAAACCCCATCGTCACGTTGCTCTACAAGGAAAGGCACAGGCTGCAGCTGGGAGGCTCGGGGAAGCCCACACGGCACCGTGTTCTGAAGCAAGCGTTTTTTAGAAATGCTAGCAGCGAATCAGACGTATCGAATCCCAGAGAGTCTTTGCAATAGAAAGGAGGTTCTTCCCAGACCTTATCTTTTCAACCTGAGTCACGGAAAGGAAAATCTTCATCTTCTATGTAGCTATTTAACAACATGAAATAAAACAGCTTGGGGCTATTCATTTTGCTTCGCACGCTTTTAAGGTGGAGGAGGGGGTGTAACGGCCCCCGGGGATGGGAAGGGTGGGGGTGAGGCCAGCTTTGTTCGTATCCATGACAGAGGGGGAGAGGCAGTGAGAGGTTGGGGCTGGGGGGGAGCAGGTTACACTCATGTATCACATGAATCCATCTTTGCTTATCAAATTGAGAAAAAAGAAGGGAGTCACTAACTAGCTGCTTTTGTTTTGCTGTTCATTTCAGGGTATTCCTGAGGTTAACCAGTCTTCTCGGATTTTTTCACCCTGCAGACTCCTGGCTGGCTTCCACGGCTTTGGGGGTAAACGATGCCATTTCTGCACTGTGTGAAGCCCCACATCTTCTGGGCTGTGGCTAAAATGTCACTTGGTATTTGAGCGGTTCCTGGGACTGGGGAGAGGAGGTGGCTGCAAGGTTCCCCCCTCCCCAGGAATTTTCTAGGTGTGAAGCCTTGTCATGACCAGTTCGGTTCTTCGCAGACAGGGTGAACGCTGGGCTGGTGGGGAAGGATGGGGCGCAATTGAGTAGAGGCGCTTGTTTATACAATTATGGCTGAGAGTGTGCTTAACACCCAAGGAGCCTCATTTCACATGAAATCCTACCAGAGAAGTCTTGACAAGGTGACGGTCATTTAAAAGTCTGCTGGGCTAATGTACGCGGGTACTCTACAGAGGAAGGAGCCTCCAAGGGGCTGGACATCTGGATGCCACGTTCATGTCCCCAGACCAGACAACCCATGGGGTTGACAAGATGATCTTCTGGGGCAAGGCAGGCTCCTGAGTACCCCCTCCTGGCAGCACTGGGCCTCCTGCCTGAGAAGCCCAGACTGCTTAGCTGTGGGCTGAGTATATGGACCCCCAAAGGCTTAACACAGTTCCTACTAACTGCCCACAGCCACTCCACCCTGTCGTGGACTGAGTTATGCACTTATTACCATTTATGTTGAAGTCCTTAGCCTCAATACCTCAGTGGCTTTTTATTTGGAGATAGCCTTTACAGAGGTAATGAAGTTAAACTAAGGCCCTAATCAGAGGATGGCATCACCTCATGCAAGGTGATGGACGGCACCACCGACTCAATGGACAAGAGCTTGAGCAACCTTCGGGAGATGGTGAAGGACAAGGAAGCCTGGCGACCTGCAGTCCAGGGGGTCGTAAAGAGTCAGGCGTGACTTACTCAGTGACTGAACAACAATAACCCAAGGTGAGTGAGGATCCTTCTAAAAGGGGAAATTTGGACACAAGAGACATGAAGAGAAGACCACATGAGGCAAAGGATGAGGACGGCTATTTACAAACCAAGAAAAGAAACATGGAATAGAGCCTCCTTCCCAGCCCATATGGTGTACACTGAATATTCACTGCAAGGACTGATGTGGAAACTGAAGCTCCAATACCTTGGCCACCTGATGCGAAAAGCCGACTCAACTGGAAAAGACCCTGGGAAAGATTGAGGGCAGGAGGAGAAGGGGACAAGAGAAGATGAGACGGTTGGGCGGTATCACCGACTCAATGGACATGAGTTTGAGCAAGCTCAGGGAGATGGTGAAGGACAGAGGAGCCTGGCGTGCTGCAGTTGATGGGGTCACAAAGAGTCAGCCACAGTTTAGCGAATGAACAACACTGCGGTCCTCAGAAGAAGCCAGCCTGACGCCCTGCTCTCAGATCTCTGCCTCCAGAGCCGTGTGACAGTACGTTTCTGCTGTCTGAATGGCCTGGCAGTAGAGCTCTGTTATGGCAGCCCTAGCAAATCACGCCCAGGGATGATATTGGGGTGACTGCCCCCTGAAACCTGTCTGGTGCTGAGGGAAGTGCGGGACCAACTTGGTGGGAAGCCTGGCTGTAGTGAAGAGGCAGCCGCTACAGGTCCCGGCCACACTGCAGACGGCCACGGCAAACCGCGCCATGCCTTCGAGCGCACCACCGATATGGACACGCCCGTGGCTGCGCCCCAGGGGCTGTGGGCCCAACACAAACTCCCACAGCCCTTGAGACCAGCCTCCTGCAAGACACACCGGTGTTTCCGAGGGAGACACACAAACGGTGCCAACCTTACTTTGCTTTCAACTGTGTTCTGCGTCCCAAGTCCGAAGTCTCTTCTGAACACCCTGGCCCTGGGTCCCTGCATTAGCAGCAGCTGGACATGCCCAGCCGGGTGCCAGGGGCGAGGAAGGGAGTCCCACACCACCGCCCTGTCCCTTCTCCTCGGTCCTGCACAGGCAGACCTTGTCTCCGAGACGGCAGGAATCTGCCCAGGGTCTGCATGGCCCCTCGAGGTGCCAGCAAGCAGATGACTGGGCTGTGTCTTGCACACCAGGGCATGGGTGGTAACAGTCTGGAGCCAGGTTCCGTGAGGGATCTGCATTCTGTACCCAGTGACGAGATGTTGCTTCTGCTTTGGAGCCAGGGATGCCAGGCTCAGGGTGAACACTGAGGCTCCAACTGCCTCCATTAACACGCCATCAGGGCAGCTCGGACATCTCCACGCTTCCAAACTTCCTGGGAAATTCTGAACGGAAGTCACTTCTGACTCTATGAACACACACCCCCCCCACCAGCACACAATTGGCAGGCACTGGCCAGGGCCACCCTTCACGCCCAGCGACACGATGAGCCAAAGAGCCAGCACAGGACGTGCTGCTGCCCGGGACTCCCAAGAAGGTGGCAGGGACAGGTCGGTGTGATCTACCCGGCTCCCGCAGGGGCTGCCTGGACCCACAACCCCAGTGACGTGGCAGCTTTGCACGGCCCCCTGCTGCTGGCATAGAGGTGCCCAGGGAACAGTGAGGAAGGGGCGTGAGCTGTCAGGGGACCGTGGAGGATTTTCAGACCCTTCTTAAGAGGTTGATGACCTTCCCCCTTCTCTGCTCGGGACAGACTCCATCTTTGCCATGGACACCAGAAAAATAAACACGCATGGCCCCCAGTGACCCCACCTCCTGTCTAATCTCTGCTGCTAAAGAACAGACTTGGTAACAGCAACAGGCAGGTGGGTGGGATGCACTGCTAAGACCCTGCCACCTTGGGCATCTTCTCTCGCCCTCCCCTGCCCTCCCCCTCCCCCCTTCTTTCTCTCCCTCCCAGGAATCCAGCTGCCAAGTTGTGAGCTGCTTTATGGAGCTGCCCAAAGACCCAAGGTGGCCAGTGAGGAACCAAAACCCGCTAACTAGCACCCAAAAGGCCTCCCCCGGTCGAGCCTGCAGATGAGGTGGTAACTTGGGCGGACACGCTGCTGGCAAGTAGCATGAGAGACCGCGGTCAGGGCACCCAGCTGAGCTGCGCTGGATTCCTGACCTGAGAAGACGCCGAGGTAAGGTTTCGCTGTTTTAAGACTCGTACGTTTTGAGGCGGTCTGTCGCAGAGCCATAGACAACTAATACAACACTCTGTGGTGGGATGGCATCACTGACTCAATGGACAGACATGAGTTTGGAGAAAGCTCCGGGAGTTGGTGATGGACAGGGAGGCCTGGCGTGCTGCAGTCCCTGGGGTCGCAAAGTGTCGGACACGACTGAGCGACTGAACCGAACCGAACCACATCTGTCAAATTCACCAGTACGGTCGTTCAACACAAAGACAAAAGCAGTAATACATCTGTACCACAAAGGCGCCAAGTTTCTATTACCTACAGGACAGAGAATGTTAACAAGAGGCCAGCCGGCTGCTGTAAATCCCCGGCTGCCCACGCTGACACGAGGGGTGTCTGTGATATATCCGGCTATGTAAACCCTAGGCGAGCCCTGTTCTGTGCACGCCAGCGATGCCCACAGGCCTGCAGAACAGGGTGGCTCGCGGTGTTTTCACTGACCCCAGATGCATCCATCAATTCCAGGCCTGCGCTCAACGTGCACCGATAACTCGGGCACCCTGGGGTCTACATTCTGATGCATACGCACCCATAAACCTGGGACATTAAAAAGATCTCCCCGGGACGGGGCCCCACATTAAGAATGCAGCCTTGGAGGCCACCCCTCTGCATGGGAATGCACTGGATAAACAGGCCCTCATGCTTTCCAATTCTTAGAAGAAGTCCTTGAACTGCAACTGTTATTTAAGCGCAGAGCAAAAAGGAGGCAGGTGAGATGAAAGGCAATCAGCAGAGTGTTTCTGAGTTTCCCGCATGCGAAAGGGCAGAGGGGAGCTTAAGATACCAGCAAGCCCGCCCGGAACCTGAGGGGCAAAAAAAGGGGGCATGGAGTGTAACACACAATCGTCCACGTATGCTCACATGGTCCTTGGTGATTTCTTGGAACCATGGCATTTCTGGAACATTCTTTGGCCCTCACAGAGAGAGACTCAACCCCTAGCTCGTATTTCTGTTCACCCCTGCAGCTCCCCGGTCACCCCAGCTTCAGTTAGCTGCTGCCCCAGTCCTAAACTCTATCTAAGGTGACTCCCTGCTGTGGGAGAGCTAGCTCCCAGACCCTGAGGGAGGGAGCAGCCATAGCAGGAAGCCAAGAGCCAGATCAGCAAAAGGGAAAATCTGGCCTGTAAACACAGTGAGCCAAGTCCAGACGGAAGGGACCCAGCCCCCAGAAGGGTGCCTCGGGGGAGTGGGACCGTGCGGGAGGAAGGCCTCCCACAGTAGTTTGCACCCACACCTGCTGATTTAACCACAGCAACCACTCGGGGAGGATTTAGTATGCTGCAGGCTCGGCTCCAAGCGCTTGGGGAGGGTTAACTCAAGCACACAGATAGCCCGAAAACTCACTGCAGCACCGAATTCAACAGTGAAGGCGTCTAGCCATACACAATCACCCACGTTGGTTACCACAGGGGATCTGGGTGAGGCTTCAGGCAAGTCCCCGACACCCCAGGTGTCACGGGCAGAGGTGCAACCCGACCCCGGGCACTTTCAGAGTAGTGAGCCCAGAGGAAGCCGAAGTCCTTCCAGATAAAGTCACAACCCGGGGCCCCACGACGGCTGGAAACGCCTTCTTCTCAGGATCTGCTGGTCTCTAAGCTATTGTGTAAAACCCAAAACAGCAGCATCACCTTCCAGCCTCCAGAACAGACCTGGCCTCCGGTCAGATGGTGGTGGGCTGTTCTCCCGGAGGAGGGGTGTCAGTTCCAGAAACTTCCACGGGCCTGGGACCCCAGCTTGATCCCTCCCAGCCCCACCACAGGGAACGGTGTGTCCGGGTCCCATAGGTGAGGTGCAGCCGGTCACCCTGTGCCCCCAGGGATTGATGAGCTGTGATCACACCCAGACCCACATACAAAGCCAGCAGATCCTAGAAGGATCCCTTACAGTGAGATGGTTGGGTCCTTCAGTGCAATCTTGGGTTATGAGTCTTCATTATACCTCTCTTTGTCAAGGTTTTTTTTTTTTTTTTTTTTTTAATGTGGACCATTTATAAAGTCTTTACTGAAATTTTTTTTTTTTTACAATACTTCTTTTTAAAATGAATACTTTGCCATACATCAACATGAATCAGCCATAGGTATACATTCGAATGTCCCTTCTTAAACCCCCTTCCACTTCCCACCCCATCCCACCCCCCAGGTTGTTGGATTTGAGCTCCCTGCAGCATACAGCAAATTTCCACTGCCTATCTGAGTCTACATGTGGTACCGTGTTTGTTTCAATGCTACTCTCTCAATTCGTCCACCCTCTCCTTCCCTCACCGTGTCCCCAAGTCTGTCATTATATCTGTGTCTCCGCTCCTGCCCTGCAAACAGGTTCATCTGTTTTATGTTTTCTCCCCATGAGGCAAGTGAATCTTAGCTCCCTGATGAGGGATCGGACCCTCCACACCCCCTGCATTGGAAGGCAAAGCCTTGACCACTGGATGCCAGGAAAAGGCCCTACATTACACCTCAAGGTGGAAGCCGTAGCTCGCCAGGATGGATCTACCCAGCTCTATGGAACCCAGGGTGGGCTCAGCTCCCCCCGACTAGGTCTGGGGATAGAAGAGAGACCTGCTGAAACAGCAGGCAGTGCTTTTATTCTCAGAGGGGAACTCAGCAAGGGTTAAATGAAATTTTAGCAACAAAACTTATGAAAACGGGCCCAATACAATTTGATGAGGTCAGCGAGTAGAGAGGCCTAATGACACTTGTAAGAAAAAACATCTGTCGGTGTCGAAAGGTCGGCAGGAAGTGAGTGGAACTGACGTGGCTCTGATTGGCCAGACCTACACTCCTAGAAAGAGAGAGACACATGGCTTAACTTAGCCCAGAGAAACAAAAAGCCCCTTTCAATTGTCCTTGGACCAACCCCGCCCCCCGCTAAACAAGAGGCCAGCCCCTGAGCTAAGAAATCAGTCCAGGACCCTGACTGGCAATTAGGTCTTTGTTCACCCGCTGGCTGATCAGCCAGAGGCCAAATTATTCCTGAAGGAGCAGTCATCTTTAAAGGGAATGGGGTTCTTACAAAATCCCCAGTTTTACTTTTTGGTTGGAAAACAACCGGGGTCAGTCGAATTAGCAAATATTTCGATAATCCATCACTGCGAAAACAAGGTGTTTTGGAAAAACAGGAAATCTTGGTACATAACATGGCTTAAATTAGAGCCAAAATCATCTGTTGACAAAACCCTAGCCTCCCAAGCCTCTTGGCCTGATTCATCCAGATTGAGTGTACCCCCTAAGCCTCCTCGGGACGCGGTCCTATTCCCTCGGGTGACAGGCTGGCCTGGCCTTTGTCCCTCTGACTCAGGACACAGGGCTGGCGACCTGTTTCCTGTCCACAAGCTCAGAGGAGGGTCTCGGGAGGAGCTGGCCCCCTGCCCTGCCACCGCAGGAACCAGGCCTGGGGCTTTTCAGGAACCGGGGCCCTTTCAAGCGTCTCACTGGAGTCACATAAAACGAGGAGGCCTTCTGGAATTAGTGTTCTGTTTATCCTTTGTAGACAGTTAGCAGAGCTGGGTTACACAGAAGCCCGAACTCTTGAGCAGACAGCCCACGGGTATTACCTGAACTCAAACCCCTGTGCAGCCCGCAAAGACTGTACCCGGCTCCATCCACGTCCGGAAGACTGAGCCTTCTCCTTCCTCCTACCAGGCAGGAGAGGAGTCAGGAATTTACAGTTTCCAATCTTTCCAAAGACATCCACTTTCAAGAGGACAGGCACAAGGAAAGTTTCAAAGAAAGGTACTAAAAGTTCTTCAGTTGATAGGTGAAGCTAACCCTCCACCGCCAACTCCACTCCATTCCCACGAATTTCTGTCTTTTCTTTACTAGCCACCAAACACCAGGAGGACAGTGTGAGTTCATATCATAACCTTACGTTTGTTAAAACGTGAAACCACACACTGTATGCTGAAAGATCACAGAATCGAGTCAGCCAGATTGAGACACCTCACCACCACCGAACTTCATTTCCCAGGGCACACTGATTTTCTAGGACCTGCAAAATGTCTCTTTATCAATAGGAAAGACAGAAGCAGGTTTCTGTGTTCTAATGATATAAAAACGGTCTGGTATGTTGCATTACGTAACTTTTCTACACAGTTGGTAACCCAAAGGAGAACTTTTCTAAAAGTCCAGACTTAAGTAGAAAATGCTAGCTGTTTCAGGATTCCAGTGGGTTTTGTTGGTTTATGGAGAAGAAAATCACCTGCAGCTCTGTGAAGAGTTAACAGTCATGCAATCTCATGTAAGAAATGAGAACTTAAAATTCAGCCCCTAAGCTTGTTCCTTGGGAGGAAAACTATATGACAAACCTAGACAGCGTATTAAAAAGCAAGGACATCACTCTGCCGACAATGGTCCACATAGAGAAAGTTATAGTTTCTCCAGTAGGCATGTACGTATGTAAGAGATGGACCATAAAGAAAGCTGAGCACCAAAGAACTGATGCTTTCAAACTGTGGTGCTGGAGGACTCCTGAGAGTCCTTTGGACAGCAAGATTGAACCAGTCAATCCTAAAAGGAAATCAATCCAGAATATCCATTGGAAGGACTGATGCGAACACTCCAATTCTTTGGTTACCTGATATGAAGAGCCAACTCACTGGAAAAGACCTTGATGCTGGGAAAGATTGAAGGCAAAAGGAGAAGGGGAAGGCAGAGGATGAGATGGTTGGATGACATCACCGATTCAATGGACATGAGTTTGAGCAAGCTCCGGAAAACAGTGAAGGACAGGGGAGCCTGGTGTGCTGCGGTCCATGGGGTCCCAAAGAGTTGGATATGACTTAGTGACTGAACAACAACAACAACTCTAATACGTGGCCAACTGTAGTGGAAATTGGGGGGAAAAAGAATTCACGAAACTTCGAACAATAATGGGATATAGATAAAATTTCGTTTGGGGCCAAGACTTGTCTGATTCAGATTTCTGGACCCTAAGAAGGACTCCGGGCTTCCCCGGTGGCGCAGAGGTTAAAGCGTCTGCCTGCAATGCGGGAGACCTGGGTTCAATCCCTGGGTCAGGAAGATCCCCTGGAGAAGGAAATGGCAACCCACTCCAGTATTCTTGCCTGGAGAATCCCATGGACGGAGGAGCCTGGTAGGCTACAGTCCACGGGGTTGCCTAGAGTAGGAACGACTGAGTGACTTCACTCACTCACTCAAGAAGGGCTCCAGCTTGAGGCCAGTATGCTGTGCCAGCTGACCATCCCCCAGGGCACTGAGGCTGGAGGGAACCCTGCAAGGGAGGGGCCTGGCTACCCGCTCGAGACGTGCTTCCAGGGCTTAGAGAATCTACCAGCCTCTGGGCTCATCGGGAAAGGATGAGCCCACGTGGGGTCTGACTGAGCTGCTCTCTTGGGGGAGCCCCTTAGGATGAGAGGGTGTTTGGGTCCTAAGCAGCTCACCCAGGCCTCACAAGTGAACCGCAAGATTGTCACCCCGCTGAACACAGACCCCCGCTGGACAGAAACCCTCAGGTCCTTCCTCCCCCGGGGCTACAGGCAGGGAGTTCTCTTCCCCAGAACCAGACTGTTGCCAGAGGGCGGCCGCTGTGAACCACGTCTCCGAGTCACTCTCTGGAGGAGTGAACAGTATGGAGAATCTGAACATATGTGACAGCATGCAGCTGACGCGCACAAGCATTCCACGCAGCCTTTATTTCAGGGCCGCGTGAGCTATTTTTATTCTCCACCAAAACCCTGCCAAGGGGATCCACAAAGGAGAATGGGAACACGAGAGAGCCGGTCTGGCTACTCTGGCCGCACACGTGACAAAAGGAACCAGCGCTAGGCACACGCTCTGCTGCCTTTCCTGAGACAAAGGTCACCAAACAAATCACCCGAAATTATTTGAGTTCAAGCACTTTTTAAATAAAAAAGAAAAGGACACAAGTGGCCTTTAAATGGAAATGCAATTTTCTTACTCACCTCTACTGACTGTGATATTCTGCAACCCTTGTGTGTGTGCGTCACAGCCCACCTGCAATACTGATTCTGAGCAAGTAACCTGCTTGAAACTCCACCTTAGAAAGAAGGGGTCATGCTTAAGGAAAAGTGAAAGTTCTGGAGCCACGATCTCTGCTTGCAATTACGTGCTGGGCAGTCATGCAAAAGATCGCATGTGTCCTGTGTAGGCAGAGCCGTGACCAAGGAGGGCGAGGAAGCCAGGAGAGATTTCAGATGGATGAAGGAGTTTCTCACAGTTAAGGATGGGCTATTTGTGGATGTGAGCCAGACGCCCCCCTCCCTCAACCTAAGGGGCACAGTCCAGTCAGGAGACCCTCTCGAGCAATGGGGCACAGGGGCGCTAAGAGGTGAAGGCGGGGGAGGGACATTCGGTCTCAAACCTGTAGATGCTTTTCCTCTGCTCTAGAACCTTCCAGCCTGCCCCAGAGGTGTGCCCCACCTCCAGCCCCTACTGGCCCCAGGTTGCCCGAGGCCCTCCCTCGTAATTCTGAACTGTCACGGGATTCCTGCGGAGGGAAACAGCCCTGGTATGATCCACTTTATTTTCACTCAAAACATCCTTCCTGGGACCATCCCAATAAGCTGAGCATACTATTTTCAACTGAGGCCTTGGCATTGTTTAGGAATGTTTTCAGGACTAAGTAAATTGCTAAAGCAAACATCTTATTTTTGTCTCCTAGGACAGCCAAGCTGGGTAAAAATATTTCCTGCCGGGACTTCCAGTGGAACGGCCCCCTCTGGTGGAACCGTCTAAGCAGACATTCTGATCAGGGAAAAAGGCTCTCGCTCTGGACACGGGGGTGCAGGACACCCACATGTTCCCTGGGGGTGCTGTCTGCTTCTGGTGCACACCCCCCGCCCCAGGAGCTCGATCCCTCTCCTGCCAGCAACCTGCTCCGAGGCACAGCCAGTGTGTGAAACCAAAACCCAACTCTCTTGCTCTCTGCTGGAGAAGACAGACCTCAGGCCTTTATCAGGGCAGCCTGGGACTCAGCCCCGCGGTGACCAGGGCGTGGGAGAGGAGAAAAGGGTCCAGAGAAGCAGAGCGGTGAGACTGGACACTCCCCAACCAGGGCCAACAGCACCGAGGCTGGCACTCTGGGGCCTGACACACGCGGGCACGTGTGCGGCACCCCTGGGAGCAGAGCTGCAGCGGGACCAGCATCCCCAGTCCGAGCGCCATTCCCGGCGTTTGCGGCATCACCTCCTCCTTTTTCACAGCCTCGGGAAATAGGTTATTAGCATCAGGGTCCCCACTCCCTACACGCCATGGCAGTGTAGTTCCCACACTGGCCTCTGCAGCAGAGACAAAGCTCACGGGCGTCTGTTAGTATTTTCAAAGGGCCGGACGGGGTGGTGGTGAAAGGGGTGGTGGTGTGCCGCTGAGGCCCGCAGTCTACACCCCCCAGCTGTGGATAATCAGAGAGAAGGTGGCCCTGAACTGGAAGTGGGGGCGCCGCAGGAGTGACTCAATCAAGGTCGAAAACTTGAATTTTCTTTAGGTGCCCTAATGCAATAGCTACATTTTAAAATGAAGGGGTCCTTATCATTTAGGAATATAAACCGAACACGTTTATTGATGCCAGGAAATAATGGCAAGGCTTTCTTTAACGTGGCCTGCATAGGAAGTGGGACTGGCCCTTCATGGACGATACGGATGTCTGGTACAAATTTTCTCTGCTCTTGTATATGTGAGGTCCTCCATCTGTAACATGCAAGGGCTTCCCCTACTGGCTCAGATGGTAAAGAATCCGCCTGCAGTATGGGAGACCCGGGTTCGATCCCTGGGTCGGGAAGATCCCTTGGAGAAGGGGATAGCTACCCATTCCAGTATTCTTGCCTGGAGAATTCCACGGACAGAGGAGCCTGACGGACTACGGGTCTGTGGAGTCGCAAAGAGTCGGACAAGACTGAGCAACTAACACCTTCACTGCCATCTGTAAAATGGGGACAGTGTCATCCACTTCGCAGAGGACTGGATGGTGAAGCAAATTCTTAGCACACGGGGGAGCTCGTGCCGAGTGCTGTCTTAGACGGAGCACCCTCAGGGCAGCAGTGGGCCGCCAGCCGGGCTGCAGAGAGCAGGCCAGCACCCTGGGAAGGACACTGCCCGCCGCAGTGTTGAGCACCCCACATCGCATCAGCCGCACCTGGACTTCACCACCACAGACTGTGCTCAGCAGACAAGACGGGTTGACCCAAGACGCAACAGTGAGCAGATGACACACCATCCCCCTCCGTGGGAAGGGGTCTGGAAAGCTGATCACGTGTTATTCCAAGCACATTTCTGACACGGAACGAGGGTGGGAGACTGATCTAGTGGGCTGAAACATCCCATCTAGGAAATTCACGTGATCTCCTCCTCCGTAAGCCTTGTGTAGGCCCGTCACACACACATCGTGAGGCCCAGCACACCCAAATGGAGTGGCCATTTGCTCACGGGCCTGACTCTGGCCACACAAGGAACCCATAAGAGGCAGCAAGGGCCCCAACATGAACACCCTCTGGGCGGTCCTCAAATGGAATCTTTTCTCACGGTGGTGACCCCGTTAAGTTCTTCTCAATACACACAAAAACTGGGGTTAAAAAATCTAGGCCCTTGGCTCCCCGCCAGTAGTAAAAAATTAATTGCCACATAAAATTGCTGATTCCTACCAAATGAAGCTCTACGATTTATCAACTCCTGGATGGCACAAACTCGATAGCGGTTTAACTACATCACCTAAGTTATTGCTGTGTTTTGTATCAGCGACAGCTTTACTGGGAATGAAAGTTTCGCAAATTCATTCTCACAGGACAAACTTTGAAAATAAACAAAGACATTAAGCAGACCCAGGTCCCCTTACCCCCTGCAGCTGTTGTCACACAGATCCTCAAAGCCAGAGGGTGTCTGGAGGGACAAGCTTTTCCTAGCACCGGCCTGGGGTGGGGACTCATGAAGCTCACTTGCACCAGAATCACGCCCTATCCCCTCCCAGGGGAGCTGCCCTCTGACTTTTAGAACCCATTGTAATATTTCAGTTGTGCCTACCTGTAGGAACTCCAGTATTAAAAATTCATGGAAATAAATCATTGCCGATTTTATTTTCAGCCAGGACAATAAATCTATAAACAGCATATCTGCTGCAGCAGACAATTAGGTGAAGACCAAGACCGGGGCTTCCCAGGTGGCACAAGTGATAAAGAATCTGTCTGCCAAGGCAGGAGACCCAGGTTGGATTCCTGGGTTGGGAAGATCTCCCGGAGAAAGGCATGGCAACCCACTCCAGTGTTCTTGCCTGGGAAATCCCATGGAGAGAGGAGCCTGGTGGGCTACAGTCCAGGGGGGTCACAAAAAATCAGACATGACGGAGCACGCGAGCAACGCAACACTGTGAAAATCAAATGACAGCAATGCCAGGCTCTTCAAGACACTTTGTTCCAGTCACTTCCCACCACTTCATGGGTTACTATTACTGCCTTCCTCACCTTTACCATACTTGTTGGACCGAAATGGGCTGATCCTTTTCTAATTTGAATCAGGCCAGAGACACAAACGGGTAAAGTACTTTCCTGTTTATCCACAATCAGTGGAACATGCAAGTTTCACTCAAGTTTCAAGTTTAGTTTCTCCCAACTCCTAAAAATGAGGTCTTTGGAGGAAAAAAATCTTTCCTTTCTTGCAGGGGTGGGGGGAGGGGGCAAACTTGGGGTAGGGGGGTCTTAAGGAAAATTCTGTAACAGTCACTGATACTTCTTCAAAGTCCTCACTCTCAGAAGAGAAGCTCCCCAAATTAAATTCAAAAATTCGAATTACATTAAAAACACACCAGTGTTGGGACTTCCCTGGCAGTACAGTGGTTAAGACTCTGCCTTCCAATGCAGGGTGTGCAGGTTTCATCCCCGGTTGGAGAACTAGGATCCCACCTGCTGCAAGGCATGGTCCAAAACACCCAAACAACAAACAAACAAGAAACACCAGTGTCACAACCCGCTGTATAGATGGGCTTTATTTTCTATCTGTATATTCAGAAGAGGCTCTGAAGCCATTTTACAATCTTATTCTTACAGAAACTGTGAAATACAAAGCAAAGGCTGGTTTCTTAAAAAAAAAAGAAACAAAAAAAACCAGAGACGTTACTAGTGTCCCGGCTGTTGATTTTTCCCACTTCTGGTCGCACTCCAATTTGTCCCTTTGTCACCCTCAGCCCCTCCCTGCCCAGGGACTGAGGAAGCATTGGGGGCCGGGGGGGGGGAGGCGCAGAGATACAGCCTGGGTTTGTGGTCAAGGTCACAGGAAGAAGAAAGAATGAAAACTTTCTGGTTTGGTCACTTGGCTCAAAGCTGGTTTTGTTCTTTTCTTCTTTCTTGGCCAAGTTTTGCATATTTCGGGTTTTAGTTTCACAACCTTCCCTTCCTCACTGGTTTTACTACTAAGCAGAGAACACTCTCTAATGATGATCTTCAAACGCCCCCACAGGTAACCACAGCTGTTTCATGTGCAACGCGAGACGCTCGGAGGATGCGCGCTGTCTGAGTGGTGACGCAGTGTTCACCACGAGAAACACACGAGTCATCCCCAGTGTCACACGGGCTGGACGCCGCTCGCTACATAAAGTGCAGATCAATCAGGAGGCGGCTTCAGAGAACACCCAAGTCCGGCAGCTGGGAGGGGAAACCAGGTCTCGGGAGAACACAAACAAAATGCCCATGAATATCCGCTCTCCCTGCCATGAGCTACAATCTGGAATGTTCTCTGACCCTGGCGTCTGATCCTTCCAGGAAGGCCAATCCACCCTGAGAGCCCAGATGGAAATCCTGCAACCTTGGGGCTATGCTGAGCTCATGACCCTGCAGGGCTTACATTAAATGCAGCAGCTGGACACAGCTGGCTGCCCCTCTGCCAGGCCATGGCCAAGACCCTCTCTCTGCAGAAAGGACCAGTGCAACAGTCTGCAAAACCTCTAGTCCAGAATGATCTCTGCCTCCTCAATTGTTAGGTACATGCATGGGGCTGGGTGGTACCAGACAGACACACCAGGCAAGCAAGCAGGGCTCCCTGTCCTTGGGGAGAAGTCCAAGGGGGAGGCAGATACACGAAAAGGCCGTAAGAGTGGAGTGAGGAGCTTCCCTGGTGGTCCAGGGGCTAAGACTCCATGCTCCCAATGCAGGGGGCTGAGGTTTGATTCCTCGTCAGGGAACTAGATCCCACATGCCACAATTAAGCCCTAGCACAGCCAAATAAACAAATCAAAAAAAAAAAAAAAAAAAAAAAACCAACCCACAGTGTGGTGATGCTGCTATGCATGGGGGCTGGTGACACAGCCTGGGGACAGGCAAGAAATGTGGACGGCTTTGGGGCAGTCCCACTGCTGGAGGTGTGAACAGTGGAGAAGGGTGACCCCTGAGGGAGAGGGCTGACTCTCGTCCCTTACGGACAAGCTATGAGACTCCTCGGCCCGCCACACCTCGATTCCTCATCCATCAAAGGAGGCACCTCTCTGGGATTTCAACAATAGAATGAGGAAGGGTCCAGGATGTGGCGGCCCTCACTGAGCAGTGACTGCCTCCAACTCTCTGGATGGTCTTTCCAGCTCCATGGAAAAGTCTGTGATGAACAGAACGCCAGCAAGAGCCTGAGACCCCTGACAGTCCTCAGACCTGGGGCACCAGTGAGGTCAGACCCAGTCAACACCGAGGTCTGAGAGACAGAACTGTGTACACAAGTGCACCAACTCCATGGGGTGGCTTGTCACTTGCTGGCCAAGTTTCACCTTTAAAGCATCTTTCGTTTTAAAAAGCCCACAAGAAATGGCTCCCACACAATCTATAACCCCGTCTATTCAGGAGGAAACCATCAGACAAACCACAACAGAGGGACAAAAAACACACGACTGAACACTTCAAGACTGCCGTGGTCATCAAAAACACAGCAAGTCTGAGACGGTCACAGCTAAGAGGGGCTGTGAAGAAGCCACAAGGAATAAATGTCACGTGGTGTCCCAGACAGGGGCCCTGGGACAGAAGGACATCAGGTAACCTGGACACAAGATGGATCTCAGAGAGTAACACGTCGACACTGGCTTGTTCGCTGGAATAAATGCACGACAGTAACATAAGGCGCGTTAGGAACAGGAAAACGGGGTGGGGTAAGTGGGAACTCTATGCCAATCCCCAACTTCTCTAAAAGCGTTCTAGAAAACAATGAGCATTTAAAAAGGAAAAAAAAAAAATCGCTCCTGTATGTGCCCTTTCTCATCACGTCAACAACTGCCTCTCACCATCTCGGTAACTGTGTTTCAGCCACCAAAACGTGGTGCGTGCGTCCTAAAACCTGGGGCGCACCCGCCCAGGTCACCCTGGCCTACCCGGGAAGCCACTGGGCGCGGGGTCAGCCCCCAGGAGCCGGCGAGCTGCAGGCCCCTCACTATCTGACGGGTGCCTGGTCAGGCCTCGCAGCGCCCACTCGCTCAGAACCCACATCTCAGCAACAGCAGGCGACCCCCAACATCTGGGTGTGTCTCACCTCGGCCGGCATGTCCAACGGGGCAGCAAGCCCAAGGATGAGACTCCAGATGGTCTGGGGCGAGGGTCCTGCCCCAGCGACCTTCCTGCAGTGTGGGCAAGTCCTGTCCACCAACGTCCCCGGAGCCCCTGCTGGGCAGAGGGCAAGCGCCACAGAACGACCCTCCCAGTTCAGGCATCCGAACTTACATCTGCACTTTTTACCACCAAAATAAAAATAATGTACAGAGGGAACAACAGAAAATAAAGGAAACAGTTAATCTGCAGTTATAATCCCACCATCCTGTTTCTCTCAAAGCAATAAGATGCTTTAGCGAGCAAAGAAAATGCTATGTATACTCTAAATGGGCTTCCCAAGTGGCTCAGATGGTAAAGAATCTGCCTGCCTGTGCAGGAGACTCGGGTTCGGCCCCCGGGTCGGGAAGATCCCCTGGAGAAGGAAACAGCAACCCGCTCCAGTATTCTTGCCAGGTGGGCTACGGTCCAAAGGATCTCAAAAGAGGCGGACAGGACTGAAGGAATGAACCACAGCATTTTAAATAACTAAGCTTCAGTGATCAATGAAAAAGAAAACTTTCCTCCTAGAAGAGAGTCTGTAAGCCCTGACGGCTCATGACGCACAGTGGAAGGAAGATCCGAGTCCCAGGCTCATCTCAGGGGGGCGCTGAGAACGCCCAGCCTCCTGGACAGAGGCGGGGGCGCTCCCAGGGCCCTGGGGTCCTGGCCCAGACAGCTGCCCTGGTTCCTCAGACCGGCTGGAAGAGTCCCCTGTGCCCACCCCCGACACAGAGGGCTTCCTGAGCCGTCGCTCTCGGCCCCGAGGGAGTCTGGGATGCTCAGGGTTTCAGGGAGGCATCCATCGCGTCACCAAGTCCTTCGCAACCTGGAGGCCGGGCTGTCTTGGCCCCAGGGGAGGCCCAGGGCCTGCCCGTCCCTGTGACCCCAGCTCCCCCTCAGCACACACTCCAGGCCCATCTCTTCCTGTGTGAGGCTCAGGTTCCCTCTGGGCTCCCAAGGCTTGACCTTGGACTGTGCACTTCATCTCTGTTCCTTCAGCTCCTGATCAGCGAGATAAGCCCCCAAGGATGACATGGAGTGATGCCCATGAAGAGCCTGGGCAATGCGGGTACCTACCACCCTCCCAGCAAACGGCGGCCAGGGCGGCCGCTTCCACTCAACCGTGCCTCGGCTGAGGCTCCCTGGTCCCCCGCCTCGTCACCGAGTGAAGGCCCCCTGCAGGAGCCCCTCCAGTGGGGGCCCTCCGGCTGGCAACACCGCCCGCAGAGCATCGGCATCCCGGTTCTGGAAGGTTTTAAATTCCAGAATCAGGGTAAGTCTAATCTACAGAGCATCGACAGCAACGAGTTTCACCCAGCACGTACTTGCTCAAAGTTTCCATGTAGGCGATTCTGTTTCCCAGTATTAAATTCCCAAGCTACAACACGGTCACTTCTGTTTGTTTTGCTATTTAATCAGGAAATGGAGACTTTTGCTGACTAAACCTCCTTTTTAATGGAGGTTTTACACAGAATATTTTGTTTGCCTGCCCCTCTGACACTCGCCCCAAAACTGAGCAGAAACCGAAGACGTGTAATTATTTCCTTTACTGCATCATTTCAAAAAGACAAAAACAGAACACTAAAACCTCTTAAGAAATTGAGTGCTGTAGGAAGATAAAAGAAGTTAACCATTTCTAAAATAACTATGGAGAAATCTATCAGTATTGGTTCATTAATTGTAAAAATCACACCAACGTCAGGTGTGAATGATAGGAAAAACTGGGTACAGGGCATGTGGAAATCTTTGTATTATCTTCTCAACCTTTCTACAAAACTTAAAAAATATATATATAAACGTAAAATTGACTGAAAAATATTAAATAAAAGAAAAAAAGTTACCCAACCTTCACCCTGAAGCTGCATTCCTGTAAAGAATAATCCCACATTGGCAGGGATGACCTGCTTTCTACCCTCCTGAGCACACATGCTCTGTTCCATCAGCGTCCAGAAGATTCTATGGGCGGAGCTGGGGGTGGGGAGGAGGGGGCAGGCATGGTCAGGGTAGCAGCAGGCAGGCTGGCAGAAACCAGGTGATGGGGGAGGGTGTCCACAAACCTCAGAGCTTGTTGGAGGCTGACAGACTTTGGCATCGGTCTAGAGGGGCCAACCAGGGATTCGGGGGAAAAACGAGGAAATACATGCAGAACGCCACCGACGGAGGAAGTGGAGAAGCCTGCTAACAAATGGGTCATTTATGTAGTAAGCGTGAGCCGGTGTGGGGCAGGAAATTAATCCAACATGCTGAAGACTCGTGTTTCAATTTCTGGAACAAGGCAGGAGGAACCCACCCACCCCCAAAAGTGAAGTCAGACCAGAAAGATGGCAGTAAAAACTTACAAGACTCAAATTGAAGCAGAGCTAATGGTGATGACAGCCGGTCAAGGAGCCAGAGAAGGGACCAGTCAAGCCAGGTTTTTAAGAGCCCTTCAGAGCAGCCAGGCTAACAGGAACAGCAAAATAAAAACCCTTAACAGATCAGACAATAAATCTCTGAAACCAGAGCGAGCGGTCCAACATCTTCCCCTCAACAAGAAAACCATCAGCAGAAAGCGACTCCCCAGAAACTGACACCGCGCTGTCCACTGCTCCCCACAACAGATACCACACCTTCCCAAAGATGTCCACCGACGCTGCGACTTCAGAATGAGAGCAGGAAACGGAATCTGGCAACATTTACGGGGAGAAGGAGCCAAAACAGTCGGCTGCGTACAGATGTAGAAGCTGGAGCACTTGGGAGAAGGAAGACGGGCGGTCAGGACCGGCGCCTCCCCTCAAAGCTGCGAGGGTGGCCGGGCCGGGCCATGCCCACAACGCATAGCTGCCTCGGAGCCTGGGCACCAGCTTTTATAGCCAGATGCTGGACACCAGGACAGAACCTGGGCCTGGTCCCAGGAGAAAAGTTCAGGAAGTAATAGATGCCAATTCCTGGGCCCGTAACACACCAGCCTCCCTCTCCCCATGGTAAGTGGGGAGGGCCCACCAACACCGCCCACCAATAGGGGCCGGATGACCATCTGGGACTCTCAGAGGGACATGCAAAGCAGACTTGGGGTGACAGGTCTCCCCCCACCTGGCCTTGAAGGGCCTGAGAGCTCAAATCACTAAAAAGCTGCTCTCAGAGATTTGGTGTATTCCCCTTGATAGGTGCTTCAGGACCAAATATTTTATAAGCAAGGCCCCCAGTCATGAGCAGAATCGTTGCCTGCAGTTTTGGCAATCATTACCAAAGCCATTACTTAAACTGCAATAAATAGAGTCAGGACAGAACAGCGAGTCGCCGAGATCCACCTCCGGAGCCCAGGAACACTGCGTCAGAAAAGGGACACGGCTCCGCTGGCTCCAAACGAGCTGGCCGGGTCTTCAGTCAAACCCCACCTGAGAAATCACCCTGAAGACTCCATCCCATGTTTGCACTTATGGGGGCCACTGCAATTAAGTTTTGATATTGTTATTTTCCTTAATCTCAAGTTGATGATACCCCCTCAGAAGCTCCAGAGCATCACATTTCTCCAATGGCTTCCGCATCACTTTCAAACTGGCACTTTTCCATAAAGTAAACGTATTGATGGGATTGGAAACCAATCTTTACACGGGCAACAGTTTTCATGTGGCAAGCCAGACGTCTTTATTCTTACATTTGTGTGTGTGTGCTAAGTTGCTTTGAGCACATGTGCGTGATTGCTCGGTGTTCAACTCGAGGCAACCTCAGCTGCTCTTTCCGTGGGATTATCTAGGCAAGAATAGTGGGTTGCCATTTCCTCCTCCGGGGGTCTTCCCAACCCAAGGATCAAACCTAGGTCTCGTGTCTCCTGAGTCGCTTCAGTCATGGCCAGCTCTTTGCAACACTACGGACTGTGGCCCGCCAGGTTCCTCTGTCCGTGGGATTCTCCAGGAAAGAGTAATACTAGAGCGGGTTGCCATGTCTTCCTTCAGGAGCCCTTCCAGAACAGGGAATGGAAGCCAACTCTCTCAGGTCTCCTGCACTGGCAGGCGGGTTCTTACCACTAGTGCTATCTGGGAAGCCCTTGATTTCTACAGGGGTTACCTAATATTACGGCGACCACAGATTTTTTTTTTCCCCCTAAAGAAAGATAAAATTAAGTTTCTTTTAGAATACAGGTCCAGTACAACTTGCAATCTGCAACAGGCTTGCTGGTGTGGACACGAGTGACCCAAGAGAGAACATTTCCCCCAGCCAGGGCCAGGTGCTGGGCTGGGAGGCTGGGAAATGCCCTCTCACCCAGGCCACAGGACGCTCTGTTCTTGACCACAGGCCACACATGGAATCAGCTCCTGAGAGTTCTCAGGGACTTGCCCAAGTCCAGTCTCCAGCCCGAGTCTCCTGGACCCTGATCCTGAAACGTGTCCAACAACATAGGATGCTGAGTGTCACCCGGGCATCTTCAGGCTTCCCCAACCCACTGTTCACATTCAGCCGGGGAATCCTTTCCTGTGGCGGGCTGGTCTGCACATCATTGTATGTTTAGCCGCATTCCTGACTCTAAGCATCCGTAGCACTGTTGCGGGCATCGAATCAGTACCAGGGGGGACAACACTGTCAGCCTTGAGAAATTCTGTGATGGAGGTGGGCCCAGACTTTCTCACCAGGGCACGTGGCTGTGGTCAGAGGGCGACATGCACTGTGCCAGTTTACCTGTGGCCTCTCTGTGGGGCCAGCAGGGACCCTGCAGGGCTAAGTGGGACCACCCCCCTCCCCGCCCCCGTTCTGAGACCCTCTGGCTCTGCAGGGCTCCCACGACCACCAGGCCCTGGGGGCGGGCGTGCTGATGACGCTGCAGTAGGAGGGCACCCAGCTGGAAATGGGGTCACCTCCTCATTATCGCTATTTTTAGACTACAGAAAATTCTGACCCAGTGTGACCATCACTTGTCTCAGGAGTCATTCCGTAAGAAGCTACATGCGCATTTTCAGTGCTGAGGGCCTAGAGATACCTTCTACCCTGAGGAACTTTCTGGCAAGACGATGGATGTTTCTTTCCAACAGAATTTCCTTTTAACTTCAGGAATTTCCCTGGTGTTCCAGTGGTTGAGAGTCCACCTTGCAATGCAAGGGATGCCCGTTAGATCCCCGGTCTGGGAAGATTCCACAAGGCGCAGAGCAGCTAAGCCAGTGGAACGCAACTACTGAAGCCTGGGGACCCAGAGCCCACGATCCACTGCGATGAGGAGCCCTCTCACTGCAACTGGAGACCAGCCCCCGCTTGCGCAACGAGAGAAAGCCCGCTGTGCAGCAAGGAAGACCCACGACAGCCAAAAAACAAAAATAAAGAAATCTTCAAACACAAGAACAACCTCAACACTGTTCACGGGACTGAGGGGCCAATGTGCAAACCACCACCTTGGCCCAAGCTGAGGAAAACAAAGTCCTGGACCGCTGATTCCCGGGGGCATGTAGCATCACCTAAGCATCGGGGTGGGGTGGGTCACCCTGTATCACTCGCTACCATGGTGACTGTGGGGAGGAGCTGGGGCCGGATCTTCAGGTGTGGTCTTGAGGACAGGCTGTCCATTTGGGAGAATGAGGCTCCAATTCACAGTGGAATCACCCCTTTCCACTCCTCACTCCCCTAAAAGGAAACTTGGAAGGTAACTGTTCTCCCCACAATTCCCCTCCCAATACCTCCCTGAGAATCTTAATGAAAAGGTTCAGCAATCTAAAGCCACATAAAGAGTACAGATGCTTTTCTCTCCCTGGAAATAGGCATTTCAGGCCTCGTTTCTCATCTGAAAAAGAAAGAGCTAACCAGTGGCCTCCAAAAGGTTCCCTCCAAGACTTGCATGTTGTGACTTTAAGCCTGTGGGTCAACTTTGCAATTCTGAATGAGAGGAATACAGCCAGAATCGGTAAAAGAACAAGCCTAAAGCACCCGCAAATCATTTCATGGGACAATGTTCTGTACAACTCAGATCCTGCTCAGGATAAATGGAAAGAGGGGAACGTTCTTAGGCTGTAATGGTCATGAGCCAAAGTCACTGCTGCAAACACACCGAGCATACAGCAGCAGCGTCTTCACTAGGAAAACAGTGACCGCAGGGAGGAGCATAATGGAACGGCCCAGGGAGAGGACGGGGTCCGTATGGTTGGCCGCAAGGGGGCCATGGGGTCTCCCTGGCGCGTTCGCAGCGAGCACTGCCCTTTGGACGCTGGCGTCAGGGGGGCCGGGGTACGTTCTGAAACACAGAACACGTGCTCATGTTCGTTCTCCCGTGGCTTTTTCTGTGCCTTGAAGCACTTACGTACCTCCCCACTGCCCTGACCCTTTCTATGTATTAACCAGCTTAAATCCCCATCACCCAGGGGCAGCTCCTCCTCATGGGCTACAGGTTCACAGAGGCAGAGAAGGCTAACCAGGTGAGCTGCCTGAACCAGAGAGGCCTCTCACGCCCGGGACAGCCCGAGGCTACATAAAGCCCCAAATGTCCAGCAGCAGTAAGACGCGTATAGTCACTGACGTCTGTTCACACATGGAGTGTTACAGAGCAGTGGGTAACACAAACTACTGCCTGTACGAAACACAGATGAATCTCACAGACACAATGCAAAAATAGAGCACAAACCGATTCCATTGTAAGTCAAAAACAAAGCTAATATAAGTTGGAAGAGTAACTCTGGGGAGAGAGAGACGTGGCTTGCCGGGGCAGGGGGGGCGGTCTTCAAGAGACCTCTGAGGGACTTGCCCTAGGTGGGGGTTAAACAGTCTATTTGCTGTGTAACCTCATCAAGCTGTACACTTCAATTTGTCCACTCTTTGCATAGTCTGTCTTCCTGAAAAATTTAAAGATGTATAAGCAGTTGAGTCCCTTCACGTATCCTAGACCTTCCTTTCCTCCCCGCAATGAACATCTGCCTTCTTTCTCAAGCTCCAAATTCCCATAACCCGGACGCTACATCCCAACACCAGAGGGAGCACCCACTTCTGGGCCTCGTCCCACTGCTCCAGTCCCAAGGGTGATCCTGAGCCAGTGTGTCGAGGACTCTGCCATGTGGCTTCCACTCAGGGGACCAGAGTCCCATGTTGTTTCCAAGAGGGTGATACAGGCAGGATTCACGGGGTCCAGCCCCACCTCCACAGCCCCCTGGCGGGTGCCCTCATCAAAGCCACCCCGCCTTGCTCAGCTCACACACCATGGGCAGCTTAACCCGGAGGAAGAAGAGTTAACCTTTCTTCCAGGTCTGGAAGCTTCCACCCTGCCCAGGATCGCCGTCACGATGCTGCCCAAGTCCCAGGACCTCTGCCTCCCTCCTGTCTTTACGCATCCACATCCTTCAGCTTTCTCCAGTCCTGGCCAAGGGAAACCGGGGAATTGAGAGGCAAGAACCTCTCTGCGAAGCGCCAGGTCATTTTTACAAGCCCCCCCCCGCCAACGAATGCACGTAAAAGGCATATTTAAGCACAGACAAGCCTCACAAAACCAAATGCCAGCCAGGTCAGCGCGGCTCTGAGAAGACAGAAGGAAGAGAAATTGAGTTGTAGCAGGGGTTAAGAATCTGACATCTTTGCTGGCCAGAGGCAGCTCATTTCTCAGGACTGTCTGCGCATTTCCAGATTTCTTCCCATGAGAGTTTGAACATCCAGAAAGGTTTCCTCCTTCCCAGACCCTCTTCTCATCCTTCCCCCTTTAAAGGATCACTTCTGCCAAGAATCATCTGTCTCGCTACTTCCTGCTGCTCCATTAATTACAATAACAAGAAATAACCCTGCAGTGATGTCATCCAAACTTTTACTTCCTGAAGTGAACCAACAGGTCAGCTCGGAGGCCAGCTGCATCACGCCTCCATTTTGCAAACAACAAAATTATGACTCTTGCCCTCCATGAAAGCTTTTATGTTTTTAGAGGCACTCACCCCCAAAGGTTTTACAAGTTAAATAAAAATCAAACGGGTGTCAGGCGCTGCTACCACCAAAATGTAGCTATTGTAAGGGGGACAACAAGCTATCGATTGTGTAAAGCTGTGAATGTAGGTTTACACACATACAGAAAAGCCACATTTTCGAGACGCGTGGAATGAGAGGGCGGGCACAGAAACATTCAGTGATTCCAGCATGAGCGGAGAAGAGGTGGCGGTCTTAGATTCCGGCATCTGCAGGGACATGAAGGCACCTGTGGGTGACGTGGACACCCGTGGGGCAGGAAATGCTTCCTCGATGGTGTGGTGAGACTGAGGACTGCACTGGAGAGCAGGAAGGAGGGATCGGCTTGCCGTTCACTCCAAGCTCCCCGACTTCAGAGAACAGAGTGACCTGCCTCCTTCACAAGGACTGGCAGCCAACACTGACAGCCATTCTTTTTTTTTTTTTAATTTATTTTTGGTTGTGCTTGGGTCTCCACTGCTGTGTGGGCTTCTCCCTGTGGCGGTTTCTCTCGTTGCAGAAAACAGGCTCTTGGGCACATGGGCTCCAGTAGTCTCAGCCAGAGGATGAGATGGTTGGATGGCATCACCGATGCCATGGTTGGTGGCATCGATGGACATGAGTTGGTGACGGACAGGGAAGCCTGGCGTGCTGCAGTCCATGGGGTCACAGAGTCGGACATGACTGTGTGACTGAACTGAACTGGGCTCTGGAGCACAAGCTCAGAAATTGTGTCACACAATCTTAGATGCTCTGTGGCACGTGGGATCTCCCCAGATCACGGGTGGAACCTATGTCTCCTGCACTGGCAGGGGGATTCTTTACCACCGAGCCACCAGAAAAGCCCTGACAGGCATTTCTAATTTTCCGAAGGGATCAAAGACTAAAGCTGTGGCCCAATGGCACATGGTGGAAAAGTTCTGTGCTTGGGATTTCTTAGGAAAAGGGTTCTCTGGGGCAGACAAGTGGGAAACTCCCTGGAAGAAAGGAACCCAGGTGAGCTGCAGAAATCACCCCTGAAATAGCTGTGTCCAAGTTAACTGCACTCCACAGGTTCAGCATCACTTTAAACACTGCATCATCCACAGGTCACCTCTGCACCATCCTGTCTAAACGGGGCCACCACCTGGAGTCTCTCCTGTGACTTCAACATTTGGTTACCTTGGGTTACTGCTTCAAGGGCCAAGTCTGAATCCAGACACAGGCGACATCCCTGGATGTAACATCGGGGGAGGCAGTGGAGGAAACCTACTCTGATTTCATCGTCACATTGCCTGTAAGAACCAAAACAGAGCCCTTCTCATGGGAGGTCACTCCTGTGCGCTGAAGTCAACAATCAAGGCAACACCTAGGGCTCATTTCCTGGGGCAAGGACAGCACTGTGTATCACAAGAGGAGAGTTACTTTTTGTCCCTAGCAGCTGAAAGTAAGGTCTTATTATCAAATATATAAATTATTTGGAGCTGAACCTGTTGTGGTCCACAGGGACACTCCGTTACTAAGAATTAGATATCCTAGAGGCACAGGATGAGATGGTTGGATGGCATCACCGACTCGATGGACATGAGTCTGAGCAAACTCCGGAGGATAGGGGAGGACACAGGAGTCTGGAGTGCTGCAGTCCATGGGGTCGCAAAGAGTCGGACGCGACCTAGTGACTGAACAGTAACAGAAGAGCCGATCCACGAGTCTTCAATTTCTGCAGCTGTTTTAATCCAAAGTGCCTTGGACAGGTCTTCATAAGCTCCACTAGGATCAATCCCAAGTCTGCGGGGAAAGTGTTAAGGAGACATGGGGGCAGAGGCAGGCTGGACTGTAAAGATGAAGCCTGGGCAAGAGGCAGGTGGGGGGAGTCCGTCTTTATTGGAGGCAACTCTGGAGCTGCAGCCAGTGTTAGTTCATATGGGGGCACCCAGGAGCATTTTTTTTTTAATATACCGGGGAGCAAGCCCCACAACTCAATTTGACTCATACCAGTGATAATGTTTCTTTTCCTTTTTTTTTTGCCTCATCTCGAGGCTTATGGGATCGCAGTTCCCTAACTAGGGATTAAATTCAACACCACTTGAAGTGGAACTGTGGGGTCTTACCACTATGCTTCCCTATAGCTCAGATGGTAAAAAATCTGCCCGCAATGCAGGAGACCCAGGGGTGCAGGGAAGATCCCCTGGAAAAGGTAATGGCAACCCACTCCGGTATTCTTGCCTGGAGAATCCCACGGACAGAGGAGCCTGGAGGGCTACAGTCCACGGGGTCACAAAGAGTCAGACACGACTGAGCAACTAACACTACATTACCACTGGACAGTCAGTAAAGAATCTGCCCGAGATGCAGGAGACCAGGGTTCGATCCCTGGGTCAGAAAGATCCCCTGGAGAAGGAAACAGCAACCCACTCCAGTATTCTTGCCTGGGAAGCCCCATGGACAGAGGAGCCTGGCGGGCTACTCCAGGGGCCGCACAGAATCAGATACAACTTAGCAACTAAACCACCACCACCAACAACCACTGGATCACCGGGGAAGTCCCTATAATGTTCTTTCTTGAATTCTGTCTTCCTACTGTGGATCATGCCCAGGAAATTTCTTCCAGGCCAACCAGAAAACTGGGGGAAGAGCATCCCAACCTTCACCCCTAGGTGGGTCAATTTTCCCCACCCTCCACCAAGAGTCCAGAAGCTGCGGGCAGGGCTCCTGGCTTGTGGAGTCCCCTGGTCCCTTGTAGGCGGAAGACTGGAGGAGCAGAAACTTCCACGGTGGCTGCTGACTCTGACACCGGCCGGCGTCCCCCACAGGGCCAGGCACCCCTCGGGGAGTCTTGATTGATCCAAACTTGGCGGGGGGCACCCTTCCGTCTCGTGGATGCCACACCCTCTGGGCTCTCCTCCCACATCAAACAGTGGACTGGTTTCAATAAGATATGAAGAAACAATGAGGAAAGACTATTTTTAAACAGCCTATTATACACAGAAAATTAAAGCAGGCCCTGACTCCAAACAGAAGGGTGGGCCGCGCACTAGCAGGCGTTAATTATTAATTCTCCAGAGCGTCCCAGTGTGAGCCAGGGGCCCGTTCCCAGAGGGCAGTGCTCTTGTTGACAGAAGAAGACTGGAATACCTCTAACGGGCGTCAATCTGAATAGAGTCAGTTCCAAAATAAGGAGGAGCGATTATTTCAATGGTGAGTTTATTTACAGGGCATTTTCTCCGATGAAACCAGGGAGACTGATTTTGGAAACCACAGCCTTTCTCCCGTGACAAAAACCACTTCCGATATTAAGTGCTCTGCGGAGAAGTACTGACTTACATTCTTTCCCTTTGATTTTGAATATTTTAGGCAGAAGTTTAAAATCCCAGTAACTGTGCTAAAAGGTTTCAATGGTGTACCTGAGCATCTGAGTGATCCTGTCAAATAAAATGTTCTTCCAAGTTAACTGTGCTGTATATTTATGCATTTAATATCACGGCTTACTGCAAAGTGCACAAATCATTTTAACAGAGCGTAAATTTAACTACCATGAAGGCATTTTATCCTCCGCTTAACTTCTCTGAGGGGCCCATATTTTTTGGAGCAGATAAATCAAGCTTCCATATAACTCTACTTAAGGGAACAGCAGTCAAAACTTCTAAAGAGAAATACACCCCTTAAGGCTCCTTGGCTTCAGGGGTAAACAAACACACAAGCCTCCACCCTCAGTCAAGTCGCCTACCTCTGGCCCCTGCCTCCTTTTCTTACCAAGGACCAGTGGCCAAGAGCACACCTGCGTCCGGGCAGGTGTGGGGCAGCGACAGGCTGGCTTGTCAGGGCGCAGCCTGCTCCTTGCGCCTGGTCACTGTCCCCTGACCATTCTGGACGGACAGGGATTGACCACTGTTGACTGGAGAATACCCCTAACATCATGGGGCTGCCGTCTGTGCCATATTGACTGTCGTTATTAGAAACATGACCTCCTAGGGATCCTCTCTCAAATGAACTCCAAGCCCCACCACCACAAAGGTCTCCAGATGCACGGGAGAAATAAACAAGTGGTCCAAGAAAAGAGATCCATGCCTATGGCAGCTGAAGTCGTAAATTATTTACCGAATGGCGGGAACCCTAGCCACGGTCCATCTGGGAGGGCCAGACTTGGGTCTCAAAAGGTCGACACTGAGAGACCCGCCAGCCCCAGGGAAGCCCGAGGCAGTAGCCTCTGAACTCACGGGCACAGAAGTGCACTCGGAGCATAGAGCTCCGAGTGTGCAATCACAGACGTGTCCTACTCACAAACTAGAAATACTCAAAACTGCCTTCCTAACCCCACCCAGTTCATACCCACACATGGTACATAGGAGAAAGATACACAAAATCATGTGTAGGATGACATGGGGGAGAAAAGGAGATTGAGTCAGAAAGAATGGAAATGCTCCAAGAAATAAAGAGACATTTCAAAAATACGAGATAATATTGCAGCCAGCCGGACACCCACTGGCCGAATCTGAAGCGATTCGAACATCACAATGAATGACAATCATAATCCATTAGATGAAATAAGAACTTGAGGCTTTATATATACACAAATAAAGTACTTTATCTTATTATACATAAGGGAAAGGGGGAAGCATCTTTTAAAAAAAAGTAGAACATAAACAAATAAGTGTATGTAGAAGAAAGGATGGAGTTGGAAAATTGTAACCTGGCAACCATCACAATAATTCATTTGGGTGAGAATCATCAATGGACATTGAGATCAGTGACTGAGAAAGTGTGACGATCAAATAGCATATCTCCATAGATTCAAAATATCTCCCCACAACGCGCTTATTGATCACAACGCGAAAGAGGAGAGCTTAACAGTGGGGAAAGGAGAAACAGCACTGAAACTCAGTGTTTGAAGTTAACCTCACCAGGGATCCGATAAACTGACTCCCGAGTCAGATAAACTGACCAACAGTCAGAAAAACTCCTGAGAGCAGGCGGAGAAACACATCACACCTCAAGTAGTCCTGCCCAAAGCACATAAGCTGACTTTAACAAGGAGAAAACCTGAGACAGAACCAGATGGAGGACATACAACATGACTGGTCTGTTCTTGTTCAAGAAAAAAAAAAATGCTATAGACCAAAGGCAGATTAGGGATCGCTCCGGGATTAAAGATGACCAAGGTGACTTTCACTTTCTTTCTTTCACTTTCTTTCAAGGAGACACAGCAACTAAACTTTCTTCAGCCATAAAGAACACTGTTGTGACAATTGGCAAAATCTATATACATACTCTAAAGACTAGATAATATTATCATCAGTGTTAATTTACTGATTTTGATACTTGGTGTTGTAAAAGAATGTGCTGGGATTTAGGAAAAACTTTTTTTTAAAATCCTTAAACATATCTGAGTTAGGTATTTAGAATCTCAGAGAGTTCAAGAAAAATAATGCTTCTGTGTTTGTATGTATGAAAGAAGAACTGAGCAAATGTGGTAAAATATTACTTGGGGGTGTCTTGGTAATTAGAAATTCTTTGTCTCATTCTTGCAACTCTTCTGTAAGCCTGAAGTTATATCGATTATAAAACTGAAGGGGAAAAAAAAAAAAAAGAAATGGGCATAAATATCCACAGCAGTTGTGATCAAGTTGAAGGATTACCTGCTATTTCACGGTTTTCCTGACGGCTCAGTGGTAAAGAATCTGCCTGCCAGTGCCGGAGACACAGGTTGGATCCCTGGGCCGGTAAGATCCCACATGCTACCATGCAAGTAAGCCCCTATGCCACAACTACGGAGCCTGCGCTCCAGAACCCGGGAACCGCATTTACTGGGCCCACGTGCCACCACTACGGAAGCCCGCACGCCCCCAGGGACGCGAGTCACAGCGAGAAGCCAGTGCAGTGAGAAGCCTGAGCTCCATAAGCAGAGAGTAAGCCCCACGCGCAGCAACCAGAGAAAAGCCCGCACCGCAGCGAAGACCCAGCGCAGCCAAAAACAAATAAATTATGGGAAAAAAGGGAAAAAACGTTGATTGACACTCCAACACAGGACCCAAATCACTGCAATGTGATTTTGTGACTCCTGAAGGTAAAACGATCAAAAAAAGTACGACTCACATGTCAGGAGCCCTAGGTGACAGACAGACAGAGGGGCTAGGGTCCCGTTCTCCACCTGCCCCGCGGCGGGCTAAGCGGGGAGCTAAGACAAGGGCAGCTGAGGCCTCCCCACTCTGCCCGCAAACAAGCCGCAGAGCTCTAGAAAGGCGGGAGAGACCAAGCAGAAAAGAGGGCTTTCTGACCCTTCCCTGCCTGTCTTCTATCTGCGCAGGGGCAGCTCCGAGAAACCGGCCAGCAAGTGAAGAACCGGACGTTGAAAGACCTCAAGCCCAGGCCTGCATGGCCCCTCAGGCGGTCTCTGGACCCGCAACCACTTCCTGTCTCTGGCTGCAGCTCGAGGCCCCTGGCTGAGAAGGATCAAGCGTTCACACACCCCTCCCTGTTCTCAAACTCCACCGGACAGGGATGACTTAGGCAGCAATGGCAAGGCTGAGGCCCGCGGCAGGACGTGGGGCCCTCGCTCGTCCTTTCTGGTGGCCCAGGGGCCAGGCCTGCCCGGGGTCCCCGCCAGAGCCGGGTGGGCTGACCGTGGTGGCTGTTCACGGGCCCCGGGGCAAGGCCGCCTCTTCAAAACCCCGTGTTCCTCACAGTTAAAACAGACTCCCCGCCATGGAAACACAGCCTGACCCACCAGTCTCCCTACAGAGAGCAGAAGACTGTCAGGAGCTTCCACAGAAAAGTTTTTTTCTGTAACTCCTCTCGACTTTTTCCATCATTCATCAATCCTTATAAAAATTTCCTATCCCTCTTGCCTCAGGTAACGTTTTCAGCTAAATTTCTGTCTCCCCTGCGACTCGATCACCACGGCCAGCGCAGATAGCCATGCTCATCCTCCTCCGGCCTGTTTTCAAAGGACAAGGCCAGCTGGCTTCAGCACTACCTTCCACTCTTCACGTGCTTGCTGCTAGAAAATTCAGTTCTGGAAGCGCCTTCTCCAGGAGAGGGCTTCCAGGAGCCCAGAACACAGGATTTATGTGTTCCTGCCTCTGAGCCACAGGGAGCGGGGCCTGCCCGGGACCCAGGGGCAGAGCCCATCTCCCTGGGTGGCCGTCCCCACCATCCTGAGGATGTGACCCGGGAGGACAGGACAGTGGTCGGCTAAAGCTCGCGCCAACAAAGTCAGACCCCAAAGCCGTGGCCGGGTGTGAGGCCGCTGGGGCTGGCTAGCACACAGTCCCAAGAGAGTTCCCCAAACGGGAGCAAAGCACCGCCAGGTCCCTTGGGAAAAGCTCTTGATCTGATGGGAGACTGAGCTCCCTCAGTGCAGAAGGTGAGGAAGACGGCCAGGCCGTGGCAGGCACAGAGGAGGACCACGCCCTCCAGGTTCGCAGTCCAAACTGGTACTGAGTCAGAAGCCAGGATGCCCCGGCGGTTCCTTCGCAGCGGGGATGGAGGTGGCCTGTGACCCTGCCCTGGCCCACAGCACAGGGGTCCACGGCAGGGAAGGCCAGCCCAGCGTCCTTCTGGTAGGAGCCCAGGGCAGCTGGGCAGGGAAAGGCAACTGAGGAGTAAGAGCCTGGCCTGCGGGAGAGTTCCTGCAGCCCTACTTGCCACACACCCTGCCCCTCCCCGCCCCTCCGGGCGGGGTACCCTCCCCAGGCTCTTGTCTTGGCATCCCTAGCTGGTGGCCCCAGTCTGGCAGGATTTCTCAGGCCACTGGGATTCTCAGAAGTGCCCACAAGCCTCTCTCCTTCCATCCTGGGTTCCTTGGCAGAGAGGGTGGGCCTTCGGATCACGGGGCAGGTCGTGAACACCCCACCCAGGAAGCAAGCGCTCCCTGTTACCTTCCCTCCTTCAGCCTGGCCTTGCTGACCATCAGGGCCTCCTTTCCGCCCAGGCTCCTCGTGATCCCTGAAACCCTGCCCCACTGCTGACCCCGGACACGCCAGCTTCTCCACCTGACACTGGGTGCTTGACACACGAGCCCAGAAAGCGCTGCCTCCGACATGTCGGCCAATCTGCAAATCTTCACTAAAGTGCACTTGTCCTTGAACATCCCCTAGGCTCCATAAAACAAAGCCCTCTCCTTAGCAACAGCTCTGGGGGCAAAACCCCAAAGCAACCTAACCTGAAGCTGCCCCGGCAACGCGGGCTCCTGGCCACCAGGACGGCAGTCACCATCCACCCCCTGGGCCCCCATCGCCTGAGCCGGGACACTGATACATCCCGAGGAAACAGGAGGCGGGGTGCAAACAGCTGCCCAGCTCCAGGATAAAGTTTCGTTTTAGTGGCTAAGAGGGAAAGTGGAGAAAAGGCGCCAAAATTTTTACTAGCAGCATAATTATATCAGAGAAAACCCCCCTCCTTGTCTAAGATTCCTACAGGCAGGCTCTGACAGCAATTTAAGCAGCTGAGAAAAGATGGTGAAGACAAAGTCCTTACAGCAGGATCTCGTCTCTTTCTGACAACACACGTCTGACGCTTTTTAATGACAATGAAAGCAAGCTCTGAGGACATATGGCAGGATCGCTACCCCGTGTGCACTGGCAGTTTCAGAAAGTGTTCAAGTGGGGGATTCTGCTGTTTTAAAGATACGTGTGTGAGTGTGGACTCCACTGTGTCTGACTCTGCAACCCCATGTACTGTAGCCTGCCAGGCTCCGTCCATGGAATTCTCCAGGCAAGAGCACTGGAGTGGGTTGCCATTCCCTTCTTCAGGGCATCTTCCCCATCCAGGGATTGAACCCGGGTCTTTTGCACTGTAGGCGGATTCTTTACCATCTGAGCCACCAGGGAAACCCGAGGATCCCATGGACCAGAAACAACTCCATCTCAGACTCCAGGCAGAGCTGTGAGCTTTACTTCTGAGATCAGGGGGGGAAAAAAAATCTCAAAAGTTATTCTGGGGGCATGCTACCATCCAGCAGGAAGCTTTAGGGAACCTACTCCGATTGATTTCAAACTCACCACACCTCCAAGTTAACTCAGACATTCTGGGCTAAAGTATGAGTAATCTTAATAGATATATGGACCACGATCATTACAGGCCCACTTAAACGGTCTCCATCTATTCTGGCCTCTTTTGAAACCATCTTCCAGGGACAACAAGGGGTCTCAGTTTTTTTGGCTTAAGGGGGCAGGACTTTTTTCAAAACTTAAATCTGACCATACCACGCTGTCCGTGAAATCACGGCTCTCACTGCCGTGACGGTCACGAGCAGGACTCTGACGGCCGGGCCTCCCCTGCTGCGCCCTCCTGTGCAGTCCCAGCCACGCTGGCCATTGTCCTGCGTGCACTGTGCAGAGGCCCTTCGCCCAGATCTCCAGCACCCCAACCTCAGCTCCATCCTGGGGGGCCTGCTCTCTACACTCCTGCCGAACTGGCTACTCTGTCCAAGACAGACTGTATTCCCAGTCTGACACTTACACACCTCGCAGGAAGACCATCATTAGGGGCTTATCATCCTCTAGAACACAAGCTCCGCGACAGCTCGTGGCGGTACACACAAATCCTAGGACAGCCTTTGGCACGTACACGCACACGATGTTTTAAGTGTGAACTGACACACGCGATTTTTGAACAGATGTGTGGTTGTGTCTGTAGGGAGCACAGGCTGACCAGCCTCCACCTCCATCCTGCAAAGAGGGGTTTGGGTCGCTTTCTTGCTATGGACAGAAGCATCTGTGAGGGTCAGTTGGTCAAATGACAGCAAGCCCTGGGGATGGACTATCCACTCATTCACACCAGGGCACATCCTGCCAGCCCCTAGAGGGTGAGGTCTGTCTGCTAAAGGAGCCCAGCCTTCCAGCGCTGCAAAGCTACTGACCCATAGCCTCACATCTTGCATCTCTCTTTGCATCTGTTTTCTCTTGGAGTTCTTCTGTTGGCCGACAAGCAAGAACCCCCTCCCACGGCCCCCACCCCTGGTCTAGAAGGGTGTGGGCCTCTCCCATGTGTTGACTCTAGGGTATCTTTGGGAGGCAGATGCTCTTGACATGCAGTGACCCTGCAGGCTTGAACAGATGGCCTGTCAGGCAGTCCACCACTCTGACTCATGACTGGACAATGTGTTAATCTTAAGAATTCCTTAGGTTTAGGGACTTCCTGGTGGCCCAGTGGTTAGAACTCTGCCAAGGGCCCTGGGTTTAATCCCTGGTTGGGGAACTAAGGATCCGAAAGTGAAGTGAAGTAACTCAGTCGTGTCTGACTCTTTGCAACCCCATGGGCTGTAGCCTGCCAGGCTCTTCCATCCATTGGATTCTCCAGGCAAGAGTACTGGAGTGGGCTGCCGTTTCCTTCTCCAGGGGATCTTCCCGACACAGGGATTGAACCGAGGTCTCCCATGTTGCAGGCAGACCCCCTGATGTCTGAGCCACCAGGAAAGGGATCCAAAGGGCGAGGCCAAAAAAGAAACATTCCTTTGGGTTTAAAAGACCTAGACTTCCCGCCTCCCCGCCCAGCTCTGCCCTCTGGGCCTGGTGGCCTCCTCCCTTGAGGAGGTAACACTCCTGCTCCAGAGCCCAGTCCCTAGGCTCAACTTGCTTCTGTCAGCTCTGCAAGGGGTGGAGGTGCAGCCGCACCCAGCCCTGGAATCTGACCCCGGCACCCCACGCTGCGGGCCTGCCGGGGACACACCCCACACTCTCCTCCTGCACCCCCACTCCTTCTGCCTGCTGGGTCTAAAGGTCACACGCATTCCTGGGCAGACAGACGTCATGGGCACCTCCCGGGGTCAAATGCGTACCGCGGGATCCCTCACGCTGCTCCCGGAACGGGGCAGCAGGCAGTGAGTAATGAAGAAACCAAAGTCAGCAGAGCCGGCAGTTGGGAAGGGGCACCAGTTTCCTGGTTACAGGGGAGGACCCGGGATGGGGGCGGGGACAACAAGGGATACCAGGGCTGGTCATGAGCCACCACCCAAAGGGAAGAGTTATAAACCTTCCCTCTCCACCAACGGCTGCAAGCATCCACGCTGCCGTCTAGTAACCCTCCATGCCTTTAAGGTTCTACCTGGATAGTGTTTGACAGGCTTCCCAGGTGGCTCAGCAGTAAAGAAGAGTCCGTCTGCCAATGCAGGAGACCTGGGTTTGATCCCTGGGGTAGGGAAGATGCCCTGGAGAAGGAAATGGCAACCCGCTCCAGTACTCTTGCCTGGAGAATTCCATGGACAGAGGAGCCTGGCGGGCTACAATCCATGGGGTCGCAAAGAGACACAACTGAGCACACAGTCATTCAAGACATTCATCTGATGGTGCCCGCCACTTGGTCATGGCCAAAGAACCCGAGCAGTGTTGGCGCGCCAGCACCATTCTCAGCGGACACAGTGGAAAAGCCCACACCCTTGATGACCTCTGCATTTCCTCTGGCGCCGTTATCTTCTGGACTGTGTGGTGTGGGTATGACTCAAAGGCATGTGAGGATGTCTCTTTCCTGCGAATTACTTACTGTTTCCAATTGTTGGAAAACAAGGGTCCTGCCTAAGGTGTGTAAGAGTGTTGATTTTCCTTAAAATACACGCCAGGGGCTGCATCCATTGCAGGGGGCACAGGTCGATCCCTGCTCTGGGAATTAAGTTCACACCAAGTCGCGTAGTACGCTCCCCACCAAAATTAACATACACACCAAGAGTAGGAGCACTTAATATCACATCGCCCTTAATTCTGCTTCTCACCATTGTGCAAACCTACCTTAAAGAAACGCTCCAAAAAGGAGATCCAGTTGGAAGGGAGATAAATATTGAGTGTCAGCTCTGCCGAAACCCCGTGATTCAATGATGAATTCTACCAAGCAAATCAATCAAGACAAGATAAAATATCAAACCGAACCATTTAAATTTTGTAGCCTATCAGATGTGCCTTCTACTCTAGCCGGGACTCATCAATTTGGTTCCTGAGATGTAAAATTGGTATCAGAGACCCAAAGGCCAGATTCTAATTTCTTCCCCCAAACAAGCAATAAAATATGAGTAAGAGTTCTCACGAAGCATATTTCTCATGTGTGTCCCCCAAAGCACAGGGTACGCCTGAGCCTGATAACGTGATGCAAAACATTCTCTCTTTAACTTTCAGATATTTGCTCTTGGCAACAGATTTTAGACAAGAATAAAAACTGTTTTCCCTTTCAACACTCTTGTGAAAAAGCAAACACAACTAAAGAGATTTCTGACGTAGGAGCAGGTTGATGCAAAAAACAATTTTAAGTAGGGGCAACAAAATTACCTGATGGAAAAATCAGTGAAATTATTCTTCAAAAAGCTGAGCACAGAGGTGAAATAGAGAAGAAACAGCCTGAGCAGGGAGAGCCTGACTCCAGGAGGACGAGTCAACCTGGGGTTAATGAACGACGGCTTTAATTCTGTCCACCGAGGGAGGTGGGAGGGGGGTTCAGGATGGGGAACACATGTACACTCATGGCTGATTCGTGTCAATGTATGGCAAAAAGCACTACAATATTGTAAAGTAATTAGCCTCCAATTAAAATAAATAAATTTAAAAAAAATAAAAAGGAGAAATCAAACAAATGAAAAGAAAAAAATGTTGTCCACCGAAAGCCCCATGAGCCAGCACACAGGTCTCAGGACCTGTCCCATCTTGGATGGGCTCAACTGGTAGGAGGATTCCCACCTTGGCCGCCGCTGGTTGTTTTCACACACCCCTGCCCTAGTCACCCCTGTAAGTTAGCACTCATTTTTTTTGTCCCTGGAAACACTTTTCCAGTCGGGTCCACCCCTGAATTTCTCCTGGTTCCAGGAGGCAGCTCCAATGCCACAGTTCTCGAAGACCACGACCCAAACGTGCTTGCTCCAGACAGATAACGTCTGCTTGTGGCGGGGAGGGGAAGGAACAGGAGTAACCCAAGAGGGATTTTCCTTTAAACACAGAACCTGTGAAAGCCTTTGAGGAGAGGGATAGAGTTTGGCTGCTCTATTAGTGCCGTTAAATGCAAAGGACGTGTGTTACGAACTGAGTTCTGTGCTTTTTAAAGTGTTACGTGTGTGTGATTACAAATATGGGGAGAATGTAAACTAATGCAGGTTGCTAAAAACACTGGGAAACAACACTGTAAATCAAATATACGCCAATAAAAATCAAAACCAACCCACACTGGGAAGATGAGAGTTGCACCAGTGAAGACAGCAGGCTGGTACTGGGACCAAGCTCTAGAGTCAGGGGTAGTTCACCCGGCGGACAAACGCCGACTTGATGAGTCCTTCCAGTCCTGCCGGACAGGCACTCCCACCCCTGTTTTTAAGGAGGAAACTGAGGCACAAGGGAGCACGAACCATTTCCCCAAAGTCACACAGTGAGCAAAGGGCAGCCGGACACCAGCGCGCGCGGCTCCGCCAAGACAGACAAAGACGGCAGGGCTGGGTGGTGTTGCAAAAACCTGAAGACAAAGCAAGCACACAGACCCACTGCCAGAGCGCCCTGCGTCCACTCACGTGACCAAAGGCAGTCGCAGGGAAATTCGGGGATGGCCGGGTGCTTTTGGATAAGGCATCAGAAACCCTTGTGTTCACACACACTTTATACAGAACTTCAGGAAAAGCCCGGAGAAAAAACCCTGACATTTTATCTTGAGTTGGAACGACCGGCTTTGCCTTTTTAAATCTTGTATTGCCTTTCTTCCCTCTTCATTAAGCACATGACCCTTTTGGAAACATCAAGATGACCAGCAAATTTTTTCCCTACTTAAAAAAAAAAAAAAAAAAAAAAAGACAACATATATTCATTCGAGAACACTGACTGGAATGAGAAGAGAGTGGGGGGAGAAAACACACACCCAAATTCTCCCAGCTAAAGATAAGCACTATAAAATATTCATCATCAGATTTCCCCTGTGAGTATTTCTCTGGCTTTATTCATAAATGTACATTCAATATTGGATCTTCCCACTTCAAGACAAGCCTTCTACTTATGTTATTTCAAACTGTGAAAGCATCATTTTAAACCGAACGAGCTATTCTCCCAGTGTCGGCTGCTTGAGGCATCTGTCTTTGTGCCATCAAATAACACCATCTTAGTGTATGAAAGCTTTCCTGGCAATGGGTGGGGAAGGGAGAATTAGGAGGTCAAAGGGCACACATGGCCATTTTTGGTGGCAACACTGGTTTCCACGTCTGAAGAGTCTGACTCATCACTTCATACTCACAATCTCTGAGAGCGTCTTACTAACCTTCCTCCCTCAGATACATGGACATGGACAGCCCCTGCCCGCCCGGAAGGACAGACGGACGGACGGACACACACGAGAGTCTCGTTCCACTGGGTTTAACTCTGAAGCAGAGGGCAAAGGTGGCGACACCGCCAGCAGGTGCCAGCCTCCAGACGAGCCCACACCGGAACACACTGGAGCTGACCGCTCTCGCCCATCGAGTGCTGGGCTATGTTCAGGAGCCAGCATGCTCGAAAAACACCCCCACGCACACACTGGAGTGACATTCGGTGAGATGCTCAGCAAACCGGCGGCAACAGGAACACAGCCCACCTTCTGCAGGGGCAGCCCACGGCCCAGCTGGGCCCGCTGGGTGGGGCATGACCAGCGCCCACAGCTGGGCGGCACTGCATGGACCCGGCAGCCAGGGACTCCGGGGCCGGAGCTGGCGAGGCTCTGTCCTGCCTTGCTGTCCCGGCTCCTGCCTCTTCCTGAAAAAACTTGCAAGTCAGAGCCATCATCACCTGGCCTGCTTTCTCAGTAAGCATCTGACACCCTGAGTACTGGGTTAAAAACACCCTCCAGAAACAAGGGCTTCCCCAGGAGCTCAGCTGGTAAAGAATCCGCCTGCAATGCAGGAGACTCATTCTATTCCTGGGTCGGGAAGATCCCCTGGAGAAGCGACAGGCTACCCCACTCCAGTATCATGGACTTCCCTGGAGGTTCAGACGGTAAAGAATCTGCCTGCAATGCAGGAGACCTGGGTTCGATCCCTGGGTTGGGAAGATCCCCTGGAGAAGGAAATGGCAACCCACTCCAGGAAAACAGCTTCCCTGTGTCCTGTGACCTGAAGCCAGGTCCACGGGCACCCTGGGGCCCCCGAGGAAAACAGAAGACCAGCTCGGTCACCGAGTTCTCGCCAAAAACAGGCAGGCCCCAGTGTCTGCCATCACCCCACGTGCTGCGCCGGTCCCAGTGTCTGACCCAGCCTCTGTCTGCGGACAATCACGGCAGTAGGTCCTATTTTAGGCAGATTTTCCACATTAGAAAGCAAATTGGTTTAAGTGATTGTCCGACACACCTTCCACTCAAGACGCTTTGTTTAATTCCCAGTCAAGAGCAGAGCAGGAGAGGGGCCTGTTTCGCCCATTTACAGATTTACTAACGGCCTTCCTGACCAGCACCCAGGCCGCCCCTCCCCTCCCCGCCTTTCAGACACACAGCTGGGTAGGAATTCACTGACCTAATATTACTGGACAGATAATTCCTCGCCTCGGGGAAAGACTGGCAAAGCCCATGGCATCTGCCATTTCCAATCTTTGTTTTGAGATGGTAAACAGGGGCTCGTGCCAGGCGGCGGGGGGAGCGGCAGGCAGGGAAGGTGCTCCTCTGTTAACTGACAGCTGGGAACACCCCCCGACCGCCTCGGTGGTGTCCCTGCTCTGCGCTGGAAAACCAGGCGTCCGACTCCACTACATCATCTCCAAGCCCGCGCCGGAGAAAATAATTGAATTAAAGAGTTGCCGTGACTCATTCAAGTGAGATAACAACCATCATCCAGGGGGAAGCAGAGACAGGGCTGTTCAGACCCGCCGTCTTCTGGAGATAGCGCGGAGAAGGCAATAGAACGCGGTTCAAAGGACAGATGGGACTTCCCTAATTGTCCCCAGATTCCTAGCAGCAGGGGTGGTAACTAAACGGCTTCAATTAAATGTTAAAGAAACAGGGAAAAGCAGGCAGTAAGTTATGCCTGGCGCTGAGAAGGCTCCTCCAGTTCAGACTGAGGGATGCCGAGGCCCAGCGTCCGGGGGCTGGGGGCCCATCCCGACAGGTCACGGTGACAAGGAGAGAGCTCTTGTCTGCCGGCTGTACTGTCGGGGTGTTGAGTCTGCGGGGTGAGCGGGGGGAGGGCCGCATCTCAGAGTAGTGGGGCCTCCTCTTCCACCGGGACCAGCGCGCAAGCAGCCAACACAGGTGCGCGGACTTGTGTTCTCAGAGATGCAGAACCAGCTAGAAGGTGATTTCCTGACAGGCATGGAGGAGACATCAGCCTGGGAAGATGAGTGATCTCGGTGGGGACACCCCGGGTGATGTGTCTGGACACCGGCTGCCGGAAAGCAGATAGGAATGGTGAGCCTGGCACTTGGTGGGTGGGGCCAGGACTCACAGAACAGCTCCCCAGCAGGGACTCGGTAGGGGTCCCAAATAGCAACAGCCCCGAGCTGAAAAGAATCCTACACTGAAGCTTCTGAAGCTTCAAAGGAACTGGAATGTTTAAAAATGGCCGGGGTCGAGTCACAAGTTAATTTTCCACCGACGTGGGACAGAAGAGACATCACTGATGTGACATCATGAGAGACGACCTGACCGTGTCCAACCCACAGCTCGTGCGGTGGAAGCAGAAGCCGGGAGCGCAAAGGGCACACGCGGGGCCCAGAAGATGAAAGCAGACTCCCAGGGCGAGCCTCTCAACGGGCTCCAAGTTCCCGTTCCATTTCCCAGCTGAGCCACCGACTGCTCTGGAAGCCAAAGCTGGACACACACCTACCAACCCATCTCAGGAAAAAAGACCAAGCCGCTAAATGTTAGAAGGTCCCTAAACCGACAAAGGTAAAGAGGGGGATGGAAGGATTCAGAAAGCCTACTGCAACAGGTAAGAGCCTCAGACCCAATAAACAGAATCCACGAGACCACTCCCAGGACATAACCACATCTGGGCCCAGTGGTCACTGAGTGGGGGGCGGAGTGGAAGGCAGCGGTCCCTGTGTCCCCCTGGAAGCTGAAAGTCTTGGGACTTCCCCGATGCTTCCGTGGTTAAAACTCTGCACTCCCAGTGCAAGGATGCAGGAGCTACGGGTTTGATCGCTGGTTGAGGAACTCAGATCCCACATGCTTCGTGGCAAGGCCCTCTCCCCGCCCGAAAAAAATCAGTCTTCCCAGGCCTTCACTTCCCCAGCCCTAACGGAGTCCTTTCTAGGAAGCCCTCTGAACATGGCATCCACCACGGATGGCAAACCAGGAAAACGGAGAGGAGGGTGGAGTCATCTTTTCCCTCCCTTTTTATAAACACTTGGTTTGTTTTCTGTCCCAATTGTAAAACACACGAATCAAAACCCAAAGCAAAACAACAGTCACACTCAAAAACAAATACATGCAAAAAAATCTGGGAATAAATACGAAGATTTGAATACTCCTTAATTACAGAGCACGACTATTACTCGATTTTCTTTTTGCTGTCACTAAGTCATGTTCAGCTCTTTTTTGAGACCCCATGGACTGTAGGCCGCCAGGCTCCTCTGGCCACAGAATCTCCCAGGCAAGAATACTGGAGTGAATTGCCATCTCCTTCTCCAGGGGATCTTCCCAACCCAAGGATGGAACCCACATCTCCTACATTGCAGCTGGATTCTTCTACCACTGAACCACTTGGGAAGCTCAAATTTTTGTTACTACAGTTAATACTTCCTACTCATCTTTTTCTGAGAGTAGGTTAAAGAGTAAGAAAAGACACTGAATTCAGGTTTGAATCAGCTCCATGGGAATAAAAAGCCCAGCATTACAAGAAGTGAAAAAGAAAACAAAAATGCAAAAAAAAAACATGGTGATGATGAAAAATTCCTGCATGATTTGAGACAAAGCCTCAGGAATTAAATAAGGTCTGATCAAGATTTCTTACTTTCCAGCTCAAAAACAGGGACAACACACCTACCCAGCCAAAACCACAGTCAAACAAAAAGCAAAGCAAAGCAAAGTTACTAGTCACTGAAATACAGAACGTCATGTTCACGAATCTCCATGAAGGGGGATCCTCCACTGAGACAAATAATGTAGACACAGCTCTGCCCAACAAATGCTCTCATTTAAGACGATCAAGTATGTAACGGTTTAAAAAAACGAAAGTAAGCTAACTCAGGTAGGAAACACAAAAGTCTATGTAGCATGAAATATCTCCAGGAGACTTGTTTAGTGAAATTAACTAGCGGTTTAATAGGGGGGAAAGCCTGATATACAAGGGTGCCCCAATTTCTTCAGAGGAATTAACATTTCAATCCTGTTTTTATCTAGAAGTCATTAAACTGTGCAACATGAATTATTGGAACTGTAGCAAAGAATTAACTCTATTCATCAACTAAGTCCAAACACTTTCGAGTGCATCTGTAATGAAAAAATAGCTCTGCATTTCTATCTCTTCTCATTAAAGTAAACCGGTTTTCCCCCTCTCAGTATATAAAACTGTCTTCTCTTCATATAATTTATATTACCATAAGCTGGCTCACACTCTAAACTATTACACGCCTCCAATTAATTTTTGCAGCTTTTGCCTGAAAATTTAATGAGATAGTAGTGTATGAACCTGCTGACTCTAGATTACGTGTGTGCGCCCAATATTAATGTTGGCATAATAAAATCATCTGATCCATACGCGAGGAGAGGCGCCAGTGGCCACAGTGGGAAAGCTAACGTGCCAGCCAGAGCCACGCAGCTTCCTCTTTTAAATCCATTATAATAACGTTTACTAGTCTCAGACGAAACTGCCCCTACGCATCAAGCTGGGAAAGATGGCGAAAGAAGCTGCAGCGTCTAATTACCCCCAACTCCACTTCTATCAACATTTCAGCCAACAGTGTAGATGGATGACTTTGTCTAAGACCTCTGCTCGCCACCATGGAAGCAGAGAGCCTGTATGCGTTTGAGCCAACCCAAGAGTCAGCCACGGCGAGCACCCAGGGATGGGCCTGAGAAGCCCCTCCATCACGGGGTACACCGCAAGAGGGCCACACCCCATGTGTGCATGCAGGAGTGTGTCCACATGTGTGTGCATGTGAGTGTGTGTATCTGAATGTGTGCAGTTGTGTGTACATCTAAGTGCACCTGAATGGACAAGTTCAGCCAGAAATGAATAGGTCACAGGTGCTGGTAACTCAGCAGTCTCAAGGACAACCCCTCTGCAGTGATTTTGCTAAAGGATCTAGGTTCAAACAAGAGAAAAGAAGGACTTCCCTGGTGGTCCGGGGGCTAAGACTGCACTGCCAGTGCGGGGAGCCCGGGTTCAACCCCTGCTTGGAGCCCTACATCCCACGCGCCACAACTAAAGATGCTACACGTCGCATCTAAAGCACCCTGCAAGCTGCAACGAAGATCGAAGATTCCGTGTGCTGTACTAAGACCCAGTGCAGCCAAATGGTTTTTTAAAATATTTTTTTAAAAAAGAAGCCAACAGTAAAGTCACTAACCACCCTCATGAAGGCCCTACTATGCACTGCGACTTCTCAGCTGCCGGTCCCTGGGCAGGTGTGAAGTAGGAAGTGTTCAGCCCAGGGAATGGACTGTAGGGTCTTGGACAGAAACTCTCAGATGGCACAGTCCATTTCCCTACCTGTGCTGGAAATGACGACACCTACACCCCATCACAGGTGGCTGAGCGTCAGGGCTCACAGGAGGATACACTGCGCCGAGCAGCGCCCAGCACATGGCGGCCCTTAATACACCACTTGGCTGGAGTCTCTGTGGTCAGCAGCCCGCAGGAAGACCAGGACCTGGGGGTGAGAGGGCCAGGCTTCCGGGGAGGGGGCGGGAAGACCTGCTGTTCATCCCTCTCCCCAGCCTGGCCCCCACCCCAGCTATATCTTCAAGGTGCCAGGGTGGCGGCACGGGGGCTGCTTCTGCTAAACAGAGAGATAAAAACAGTAGGGACAGACCCTCTGAGGTTAGAGCGCCCCTCCCTGCACTGGTCCAGCCCGGGGGCTTGACTACTGCGAAGTCTAAGGGGCTTGTCCTGGTCTGGGGCCACCCCCAGCCAGGTTGGGTCCTCGGAGCTCTGGATCCCAAACAGAATGCAACAAGCGCAGCTGTCTGGGAGCATTTCGGTCAAGAAGCCCCTGATCACAGGTTGTCTGCAAACAAACCTGGGAATCTGCAGTGAGAGGACAGCCATCAGATCAGCTGGCCAGGTACACTCAACATCAAGCCCTTTACACCCAGTGTCCAAAGGTTTCTAGGAGATGGTGATGGGGCACAATAGGCTGTCTGTGCAGGTACAACCCAGACCTGGGTTCAAACCTCACCTCTGCTCCTGCCAGGAGCCAAAAGCAGGCAACTCACCTCCATTTATCCACTACAGGGAAAGTGAAAGACGCTGTCATGTGACAGCGCTCTTTGTGACCCCATGGACTATACAGTCCATGGAATTCTCCAGGCCAGAACATTGAAGTGAGTAGCCTTTCCATCCTCCAGGGGATCTTCCCAACCCAGGGGTCAAACCCAGGTCTCCTGCACTGCAGGCGGATTCTTTACTAGCTGAGTCACAAGGGAAGCCCAACAACACTGGAGTGGGTAGCCTATCCCTTCTCCAAGGGATTTCCCCAGTCCAGGAATCGAACTAAGGTCTCCTGCATTGCAGGCAGATTCTTTACCAACTGAGCTATCAGGGAAGCCCCTAAGATAATAAGAATAAAGATTCCCTGTTCCCCAACTTCACAGGACCAGCCACATGCATAAGATCTAATGAGGCTGAGCACCCAGGACGGACAGGCTTGCTCAGAACACTGGACTCAACCTACCTCCTTTTGCGGGCAAGTGCTGAACCACTTCAAGCCTCCAAATACAAGTGCCCTTTCAACTTTGTGCTCCGTGGCCAAAATAGGCCTGCAACACAAGCCCCAGTGCCCAGGCACACTGGAGGGACGCCTCCCCTGCCCAACCTGGTGCATCTGCCACCAACTGCTGGAGAAACTCTCCTTTTCTAGGAGGCAGCATTTACAGAGTGCAGCTCTTCACACCCAGCAGGAAAAGACAGGACACTTCCTAGCTACGGGTTTGTAAGAAAAAAAAAAATTTTTGAGTTGCCAAAACCACTGCCTAAGAGAAAATACAAGGGTGCCCAGCGACCAGAGAAGGTGGCATCTCCAAGGAGGACAGAAAGGTTCTGAGGGCTGCCCAAGCCAAGGTCACTTGCTCCAAACACATCCCTCCAACCAGTATGGTCTAGGCTGGGGTGGGGGTGAGGACACAAGACTATAGCTGTCTGTCCTTTTTATCAGGGGCCCCCAACCTCTAGGCCACAGACCTGTACTTCCTGTCGGATCAGTGGCAGCATTAGATTACGAATAAAAGTGCACAACGTGGGACTTCCCTGGTGGCGGGGTGGGTAAGAATCCCCACCTGCCAACGCAGGGGACTTGGGTTTGAACCCTGGTCCGGGAAGATCCCACATGCTGCAGAGTGACCGAGCTGAGCTGAGCTGCTGAGCCCGCGCGTGGAGAGCCCGCACTCTGCAAGCAGAGAGGTCACTGCAGTGAGAAGCCCAAGCAGCATAACCAGGAGGAGCCCCTGCTCGCTGCAACTAAAGAAATCCTGAGCAAAGCTATGAAAACCCAACAAGGCTCAAAAAAAAAAAAAAAAAGTACCAAATAAATGTAACATGTTTGAATCATGCCGAAACCACTACCACTCCTTCCTGGTCCGTGGAAAAATTGTCTTCCATGAAACCAGTCTTTGGTGCCAGAAAGGTTGGGGACCGCTGCCATGGTCTCAGGCCCCAGATTCCACAGGGCCAAGCCCTGGGGAGGACACAGTATGTCTCAGCGAGGTCGCATACGGTGAGAACCTTTTCTTCTGTGGAAGATCGGAAGCTATTAACTGTGTTACTGGCAAGCACAGATGTTGTCTATATCTGAAAACTCCCAAATAGATCAATTAGCATATTATAAAGAATTTACTTTCATTTTCCCTTGACAGGGCATAAAAGCCAAAACACAACTCTCAGTTTGAAACTGACACGTGCGTATAGCAAGAGATGCTCTGTTAAATGGAGACAACAGCAAAAGAAAATGGTATTTATAATGATTAGCCACCTAATTAATTCTAAGAGTAGAATGTCAAAAGCTATAAATCCATTTCTTTGGTAACTGAAGCTCAACATCAAATGCATCGCTCTTGCACTTAGAAGGGAAGCCCTCGTCTCTTCCTGACATTTGCACCCGGCAATATGGCTGTTCTATTCGTTTTCCAGGTAATGAGCTTTAAATGCATGTGGAAAACAGCCATGGAAGGACAGAACTCAGTGGGAATAAAAACACATGCACACACAGAGAATTAGAAGCAATACATTCTAGAAAGAAATTAGGTTAGCCAGAGTTCTTGGATGTGTGTTCACTTCCTGTGAATCAGTTCAAGCCTCTGCCCTCTGATGAAATCTGTGGGCCTTTTGTGTTTCTTCAACTTGTGGTGGGATCTGTATGGAGGAAAATTCTAAGGAAGACAAAGATATTACAATGTTATTATCTTTTGAAACTTTATGCACTTTCCTAAACTTGTATGTTTACAGATTACCCTTTGGGGTAGAAGGTAAGGGCAAAAAAAGGCAGAGAGCTACATGAAACCGGAATTGATTTAATAGATGCAGAGTTGTCCTTCTTCCCATACTTCTCTTCCTAGATTGCAAATCAAATCTGCATTTAAATAGAGTATTTTTAATGTAAAAAAAGGAAGCCCTAGGGTACAGAGGTATTACCTTCAATATCTATGGACACAACATTGCATTTTGAATGAGATGTGGCATCCTGAAATTTACCGAATAGATTACACATTCCAAATGGTCTCATTATTACTACTATTTTTACTAAATTCTCCTGTCCTAATAGTGTGTTTCTTTTATGACCAGGACTGTTAATAAAAGTAATGTGATATTACATCATGCTATCAATTGAATATTGAGAAAAGATTACACCGATCCAAGGATCTCATAAGCCCCCGGCTCTGATAATTCCAGCCATTATTCAGTGTGAAATTCAAACAGTCTGAATTCATTAACGTTGGTTGTTACAAATCTGCATTTTTAGACTTTGCCATAAAACGCAGGAGTCCAAACCCGGTGACCTGAATCTAACAGCCTTTCATGTGAAGTGGCCGTGCTAACCAGCCCCTCCCGGCTCCTCTCAGGATAAAGCCCCGTGTGCTGGGCCCTCTCCACGGCTGACCGGGTCACCGCTGGGGAGAGACCAGGGCCGAGTCGGCCGCAGCCCTGCTGGTCACACTCAATGTTCGGGCAAACTGCAGAGACCCGAGCCTCTGACAGGAGAGTGGGGGACCGCTCCCAGGACACGCATCATCAGACAGGTACCCAGGCACGCCTGGGCGCGGTTCCCGGCCGCCAGCACCTCGCCTCTGCTATGGCTGCAATCAGCTCCTCCTCATGAAAATAAAAGCTCAAACTCAACGTGCAACACGTGGGGAACACCTCAGGGAACCCTACATTACGAGGCTGGTGGAAAGGGGGGCTGCATTCCACTTCAACATCCCAGGAGGAAAGCCAGACAGAGCTGCCATGAACAAGGGTGTCTATGGAGTTCACCTCAATGCTCCCATCACCCAGAGCACGGGTGTTTCCTTCGAGGAGCGCCCTAGGCTCTGTGCTCCTCCAGCCGTGGGCGGGTCACCAGGGCTCCCCTCCAAGCTGAGGGACCATCTCATTTGCAGATTCTGCTAATGACAACGACGACAACGGTGATGACAATAGTCATTCTCTATGAAGCCCTCACGATGCACCTCACGATGCATCACCTCCTCAATGATGTTTCACTGAACCCCCATAACTCTGACTTAGTACTGACTCACCCGCATTTCTAGAGAAGGCAATGGCACCCCACTCCAGTCCTCTTGCCTGGAAAATCCCAAGGACGGAGGAGCCTGGGGGGCTGCAGTCCATGGAGTCGCAAAGAGTCGGACACAACTGAGCGACTTCACTTTCACTTTTCACTTTCATGCACTGGAGAAGGAAATGGTGACCCACTCCAGTGTTCTTGCCTGGAGAATCCCAGGGACAGGGGAGCCTGGTGGGCTGCTGTCTGTGGGGTCGCACAGAGTCGGACACGACTGAAGTGACTTAGCAGCAGCAGCACCCGCATTTGGCAGAGAGATCCCGAGGCACTGAGTAAAGAGGGGTTTAGTCTGCCCAAGACTGATGCCATTGGAGGTGGTCCAAGGCACCCTGCAAGCATCTCCTGGCTCTGCCTTCAGGACCCTGTCCCCCACCATCACCAAGGCCTTGGCCACTGCGATCTTAACCTTCCCCATGGAAACCCAAGGAGGAGGTGCCAGGGCCGTGAGGACTGCCTCCTGCTCGCGCAATCCCAGACTAAAGAGCTGGGCAGCTTTCCGGCCAAGCCTAAGGCCTCAACCCTCTGCCTCGTTTAGACACGCCAGCAGAAGCCTCTCCAGCCTTAAACAGGCCTCCGCAGAGCTGCCACTGGAGCCCGTGGATGATCGGAGTACCAGTCAATAAGGACCCTCTTTCAAGAGGAAGCTCAACCCTGCGTGGCGGTTTGGAGGTCCTCTTCCGCTGTAATTAGGAAGTGGCGGGGAGCCTGACTGAATTATGAAAAATCAGGAACACTGGATTCTCGAAATTCGGGTTTCTAACAGACAAGATCCACATGCACAGAATCCCAGCCTCCAGATCTCCAAAGGCGGGCGGGGCAGGCCGCTGCCACAGTGCCCATGAAGGAATCGGATATGCACGCCATCTGTCCTTCGGCCCCAAGGGACCTGGGGCGACGTACGGGTCCTCGTAATCCCAGCTCAGACGCAATCAAGGCGGCTGAATCACAACCCCCTCCTGCCCACGAAGCACAGGCCCAGCACAGCTGGGTCCCCCAGACACGCAGAATTCAAACTCCCAGCCCTACGCATGCCCACCTGCACGCAGGGGAGGCACAGACATGCTCTGCTGCTGCGGAAAGTTCAGGAATGCGGATTTATCATTCCCGGGCACACACACACCTCCTCCAAACAGGTAGTGCAGCACATGCTGGTTTGCCTTCTGCCAGCAGGAAACACTCCTGACGCAGAGTCAACCCTTCCTTCCGGACAGATGCTGGGACGGGCCAAATCCAGCATGGGCTCAGCCACCCCACACCTCCCCGGTCTCTCCACAGCCTGGGATTCGTTCATTCAAAAAGCAGTCTTGGGACGCCCCTGGTGGTCCAGGGGCTAAGACTCCATGCTCCCAATTGCAGGAGGCATGAGTTCAAGCCCTGGTCAGTGAAGTGGATCCTGCATGCCAAAGTTAAGACCTGGTGCACCCAAATAAATAGTTAAAAAAAAAAAAAGGTAGTCCTGTGGCATCTGTAATGTGTGGACCATGTACAGAAAATCAAAGAGGTCATGAGGGCATCATTGGATGTGGCCTCTGCTTCGGAAAGCTTGCAGAAATCACTCTGGAAGGTTCTATGCTAACAGAGCGCCGCTTCTGAATCTGAGTCTCTTTACAAAATCTTTGTCTCCTCTCGCCCGAATGGAGTCAGAAGAGACTCAAGTTCTGGGTTTCTGCGTTAACAATGACTGGGCAACTCTCCGGCACCCAGGAAACACAAGTGACGACCCACATGAGCTTGGGCGGTGATGGACGTCCAGAAAAGGTTATCAATATTCATCAAGAGACACAGATGGGGCCAAGGGCAACCTGAGTCAATACCTCGCAGGACGCAGAACCCACCTTCCCATGGAGCTTCTTCCCACAAGTCCGTTCCTGAGTTGGGGACACCTGTCCGCAGTATGCAGAGGGGCTGACACGCAGGTGGTCACGACCTGATGAACCAGGGGCACCCCAGAAACCTGCATCGCAAGGCCTGTTCTGAGGCTCCAATACCTGGAATGAAAGCCCCACCCAGCCAACAACAGCCTCCCTCTGGACCCCACGAACCCGAGTGCTGCCCTGTACTGCTTCAGCTGAATTTTTCAAGGAGTTGCAGGTTACACCCTGCTCTGGCCAACAAAGGTTTCCTTTGAGTTCAACAACGTACACGATGAACCGGAAAAGGGGAGGCGACCACAGACCAGGTGTTGAGTTACAAGACGCAGGAACCAGATATCTTTGCACCTAGACTCATTTTCTGCAAACCGCCTATATTAAAGGACAGCACAATACTGTCCAACAAATCAAGGCTGCCCTAAGCAGATCTGAGGAAGCTCACGAGGACATCTGATCCATCCGCCAGCCTGCAGAAAGGCTGGAAAGCGGGTCCCGGGTGGGAGCCACCGGAGCCTATCGGTAGACATATGAAGAGATGAAATTAAATACCAGGATCAGAGGCTCGGAAATGCTCCTCGTCCATGGTCTGTTTTTTAACCCCGCATATTCACATTTTTCTCTGAACATTCTATCTTTTTGACAAATATAATTAATTTTAACAGCTTCTGTAACTTACCCCACAGGTTGCTGCTGTTGCCTTTAAACAGTAGACTGCTGAGAAATTGATTTGCTTGAACCCTCTGCTTAAAGAAACCACCTTATAAAATATGTATAAATGTCACTGTTCGGGCTGCTGCTTCAGAGAAGCACAGAAAAATGTTGCATTTTACCCCCTTTCACAGGAGTCCACTCACAGCGGACATTCTCAAGTATTACCCATCTGCCCGCACACACATAAACCGATGGATTACAAGGCATTTTCTTTTAAAACCTCCTATTTATCTTTAACTGGTTCGGAGTCTAAGGGAATTATTTTAATTGCTACGTGGAAGAATGAATTGCAAATGCCTTTAGTTAACCAGAAAGACTATTTTTAACAGCATGGGGCCAGGTGGGAGTTGCCAAGTTTGCCAAAAATAAAAGAATCAGCCATCAATAGAGCAAATGTGTTCGGTCGGCCACGTGTTATAATAGAAGGGAGAGCAGGGGGAAGCCACCTCCACCTCAGCCGACTGAATTCCAGCCACTTCCTAAAGCCTTACTTCAGAAAGTATACGGTGTCCGCATCACGTGGACTGGTTCTTGGGCTGTGGAGTATTTCCTTAGCGTTTACAGCCGAGAAGCTGAAAGCAGGGCCAGATGTACACTTGAACCTGGGGAGGTGCTGTGTGTTCCTCCACAAAGATCTAGATGGAATGACCACCAAAAGGGCCCAAAACTAAGACTGTATTTTAAAAAGATGTTTAACTGGCTCAATGCATTCTAGAAATAGTTACAGCAGCAGTGGTAACATAAATGCTCGACAAAAATATTTATACAAAGAAATAACCTCTTCCTCTCCGATTAATCACAACACAAAATGCTTGCCTGAGACCCAAACAAGTTTATATGAGAAAGTCCATTTCCCCACCCATTCACATATTGACATGCACCCACTCAACCTGAAACTTACAGTCAACATGAAGTATTTCCATCAGCGGGCCTGGCCTTAACCCTCTCGCAGGTCCTTACCTCCATCCACTCTTCCCTCCCACACACACCTGGCTCCCAGTTCCAGGGAAATGATAAGGATCAGACCCATGACCACCGCTGGTGGTCCCAGAACCTGGGGCTGCTACTCCTGTCTATCAGGGAGGCCAGGGGCAGGAATCCCCGTGTGCGGGCTTGTCCAGATCCCCATCACGGCTGGCCTCACAGGGGTTTTCCCCGCACACAGTCACGCCCCCGGGGACAGCCAGCCAGCCCACGGTCAGGCCTCGCTTCCCAGGTTCCAAGTGCCTGGGGCAGGAACAGACTCCACCATGCCCATGAGAACATGAACTTCCCAGACAGCCGCGGACCCCAGGAGCGATCCTGACGGAGTCATCGCTACAGAGGGATCCTGTATGCTGGGAGGGAGCAAGTCATAGGACTCAAGTGCTTCAGCAGGGACCTAGAGAACCCTGAATTGGGGTTACACCGTCGGAGTCTGAGCACCAGGTCTACTCGTGGGTGCCACGTGCTGGCGTACCATCTCAGCATCACTTAACAAATTAATACTATTATTACTCACTAATAAAATAAGGATCTCAGCCAAGGCCACAGGATCTTGGGAGGAGAGGGCCAATACCTAGCCTGTCCCTGCAGAACACTGGATGGCGTGCTTGATGACCCAAGCCGTGTCCCTCCCAGGACAGAGGGCTGCAGGAAGCAGTCTCTCCCAGCCAGGCCCTGCCCCGTCCCCCCTCTGCCCGGCAGGAGAACCACTCAGGAGAGTCCCTCCCCGGCCGGGAAGCCCAGGAAGTGCAGAAGGCAGACTGCCTATACTCCAGACACACGGATGCCAAAGTTCCCTGCCTCCCTGGCTGGGGAAGAGACTTGGATTAGAACCAGCCATCAATCTGGAGGGGCGGGAGGTGGGGAACAGCACCAACAGAGCAGAGAAATGACCTACTAGAACGAGAGGGCCGGGGGCTTGACCCCGTGTGAGCAGGACATGGACAGTCTGAAAACAGAACAAGGGGACTGGCTGGCTGATCTCCCTGGGGCTGCCCAAGAAGCCTTGCAGGAATCTGGGAACTCTAGGAGGAAAGGGCAAGGGCTGAGCCAACACCTTCCAGAGAAGGCCCCTGCAGGAGCTTGGATCCGCAGCTCAGGAAGAAACGCAGACAAGAAGCAGGAACCCAGAGCTCCAGCGGGGCCCTCCGCTCTCTCCACGGAGAGCGGGCATCATCCCCGCTGCCCGATCGCAGCCTCCCGGCTGTTTCTCATCTTAGAGAGTCCCCGGAGATGAAAGGTCCAGCAAATCTCGCTCTGGTTTGTGGTTTCCGATGTTGGCAGCCGTGCCTCTAGTCTAAAAGTTGGAGGAGGATCACACGCCCCTTGTGCAGACCCAGAGCTCAAGGGGGACCCTGGAGGCCACGACCGAAGACCAGCGTGACCAGAGCCGGGTCCCTCCAGTGCCCCGGGGAAGCAGCAGTCAGGGTGGCTGCAGGGCGGAGGCGTTTGCTTCTGGGGTAAGGCAGTCCCTTCCCCTTCTGTCGGGGGAGAGGGAAGCTGTGCTGGCAGAAACGGGGCAGAGACCTAACGACTGGGGACGACGTCACTGAAGCCGCCCTCGGGTCAGAGCTGCCTGGTCCCCAGGGCAGAGCTCGCGAGGCCCTCCCCTCTGAGTCACCAGCGCCTGGAGAACCTCAGATCACCTTTCCCTGGGGCTTTGTGAGGCCGGTCAAGCTTCTCCTACCGCGTTATCGCAATCTGTCAAAATAGAGCAGCACACGCGCTTCTCTGGGTGCAGGCAGCCGGATACCCCGCTGTGTCTGCCAAACCACAGCCACCGCTACCCCACCATCACTTTACAGAATAAAAGCTAAGGGCTGTGATTTGTGTTTCCACTTGGTTGTAGACATTTGACAACAAGCACTTATTTCTTTCCCCGGCACTTTTGTTGAAATTACAAGGTTACCTGGCACTGCTACAAATATTAAGGCTTAATGACAAAATGGCACAAGAAGAAACAACGGACCCATCCGAACCACGGGAGAACTAACGCTGGTTCCAGAAATCAGCCAACGGTGGGGTTTTCACCGTAACAAGCAACAACTGCAGGCTGGATAGTAAAAGCAGGACAAAGTGCAACACATCTTAATGTAGCGGGGAGTTGTTCATTACGGATGACAGAGGAGCCCCTTTGGGGAGAAAGTGGAAATGTCTGGTTTGAAGTTAGGAAAAGAAAAATCCACAAGAGCCAGAGTATCAAGTCTAGAAATATTAAGAGAAATATCAATGCTCTTGCATGAGAACACGCACAGATGTACCAAGAAGACAAGACCTACAAAGGGTTCTAGCACCACACAGATTGGCCATTCCAAGACGGGCTTTCTAGGAACTGTGTTTTTCATCTATTTCCTTCTCCCCTTCCCACATTAAAAAAGACGTGTCTAGAAGGAGATCTCAACAGGTAAGCTATCAGGCTGAAATAGACGTGGGGTCCCTTTCTCGGGCTGCAATTCAAGATGCTGCCCCAAAGGGGCTACAGGTGGGACTGAGCACATAGCCACCCGAGAAGTGGGGTACAGTGTACTGGGCGCAGGAATGAGCCGTAGAGAAAAGAGCCCAGAGCTAACACATGTGTCTGGGACAGGGACGAACCCCACCCTGCGAGTATACCTGGGAGTGGTCGGGGGCAAAGGTTAGTCCACTGGCAGGGTGCCCAGTGCTGGGAAGGAGCCAGGCCGACAGGGCCACAGTGGCCCTGGGTGAGGTCGTGGACACCATGAGGCATCCTCTAGGCATGGTGGCCACGCGCCAATTAGGGCCAACTCCAGGGTCACGCTGAGCTTCTTGAGCTTTTCCAGAGTGCTGCCAAAAACCTATTCCCCCAAATTACGCTAAAAACATGTAAGTCCTGAGAACCATCATACGAGGTGGACCGTCTGAGCATGCTAGGTGCCCAAGAAAAGTTTGTTATCAGGAAGTGTGTTGCCATCTCATTCTGACATTGGATGCATTAATCCCATGTTAATGTTCCTCAATGGTTGGATGGCATCACCGACTCAATGGACATGGGTTTGGGTGGACTCCGGGAGTTGGTGATGGAGAGGGAGGCATGGCGTGCTGCAGTTCATGGGGTCACAGAGTCGGACACGACTGAGCGATTGAACTGAACTGAATATTCCTCTCTCTGACATAGAGATCATGGATCAACAGGATCCCACAGCGGTACAATTATTAGGTGGAGTCAAATTAAAATGCTGTTACTTAACCATTTTTTTTGATGTTTGGGTTGGGTGCTGCCCATGCTTGGATGTGGAACTGGACGTGCGTGGGAGCCTGAAGGATTTCCACTGCTGTGAGCCGCTGAACACATCTTCAGCCCCAGAGCCCTGTCTTGGAACTTTCCCAGGTCCACAAAGAATGTGTGCAGTGACGTCCCTGCCCGAGAACCCAGGGCAGATTACAGCACATGGGGTCTTTAAAACAAAGGTTTCTTTGAGAAGAATGAGTGGTAGCCAGAAAAGAAAGAAATATTGGCTTTAAAAGGCAAAATTGAGCGTATATGGTTGAGAGAGGCCTCCATGACTAAGACACACTCGTGTCTCACTGTCCCAAAGGGGGCTTACTGATTATTTCTAGCTTCTCATCCCCTCAATACAAAGACTCAGACTTGTTCAAAGATTAAGGAGCCCTCTCTGCTAAGTCACCCTCTGTGACCTGCACACTCTGCTATGACCTTCAGCCGGGCAGCCTCCTCAGACGACTCTTGGCAGAGGTTTCTGGATGTCTCTTGGGCTGGTCAAAAAGTGCGTTCGGATTTTTCCATAAGATGTTATGGAAGAAAATGCGAACAAACGTTCCGACCAACCCAATACAAGGCGGGGGCTCACGGGGACCACTGCAGTAGAAATACTCATTTCACAAATAATAAAGGCCTTTAAGAGGGGCCTGCTGGGGAGCAGGCTCTGCAGGCCCAGGGCCCACACGTGACTCCTCCACGGGAAATGGGGGAACTGTGCAGGGAGACCCTCCCTGGGCCACACCCCCGTGGCTGGCTTGAGACTGAGGGTCAGTTCCTCACGCCCAGGCAGGACCACCCATCGAAGCCAGGCCGCCTAAGGCTAACACTTTAAAGGCAGCATGCATTTCTGTGTCATTACTAATATTTACTCCAGAGCCGCATGCAGGGACCTGCTTAGGAGTCCCAGGCAGGGACGCTGCTGCACAAACTCTTTGTGAGCCTCTGACTCACAGCTGAGAGACGGTCTGTCCTACTCAATGCTGCAGGGAGTAAGCCCAGGGCCTCGACAGAAAGAACACCAAGAAAGTTTGCTCGCCTTCTTTTTCCTTCTGGCTTTAAAATGACACTGTCAGCTCAAGGAACAATTCCCGCCCCCCAGCCAGCAGGATGAAAATCAATCATCTCTGAGAAGTTGGCACTTTGAGACTCTGTAAAGGTTTAGAGGGAAATGGCTAAAGGCACGTTGAAGTTAACTCAGGATGCCCTCACCCCACTCACTCCAAGTCCTTGCTCTGGTGGTGGGAAGGGGACTGAAGTCTGTCCATCAATATTTTCTCAACCACACGCCACATGAGGGCTGACAACTGAAGGCTCTCGTCACAACACACCCACATCCCTAATCCATTCCACCAGAAAGAAATCATTCTATGTTCAGGACATCCTTCAGGGGACTCCCCTGGTGGTCCAACGGTTAAGCCTCCGCACGTCCACTGCAGGGGGCATGGGTTTAATCCCTGGCCAGGTAACGGTAAAGCATCCACTTGCAACGCAGGAGACACGGGTTCAATGCCTGGGTCTGGAAGATCCCCTGCAGAAGGGAATGGCTACCCACTCCAGTATTCTTGCCTGGAGAATTCCGTGGACAGAAGAGCCTGGTGGGCTACGGTCCATGGGGGGTCAAAGAGTCGGACACAACTGAGTGACCAACACTTCCTCTTTCAGGTAACTAAGATCCTGCAGGCCTGTGAGGTTGTGGCAAAAAATTTAAAAAGGACATCCTGGAGGTTTGTAACTCTCAGACTCTTGGCTCATTAAGGATGCACCAGCATCAGCAAGCTGCTTTCTTCCTGAAGACGTCCATCTACCATTTTGCTCGAGCCACTCGGCATGGCATGGGACTATTTCCCTAATTCATTTTTATTCTTTGTAATTAATATGTCGAAAAGCCCTAACACAGCTCCATCCTGACTCGAGTTTCCTAGTGTAATTTCCGTTGACTTATCTCTATAGCAGCAGCGACAGCAGCAACATCACTTTACACTGAACTGTATTGCTTCAGAGTTAATTACATGTATTTTGCTTTTGATAAATGAAAATACCAGATGCAATTAATTGAAAGACAATCAATATGATCCTGCTATTAAACGTCCCAATGAAATATCCAGAGGCTGCTGGAGATCCATAGTCATCAACAAATTGAAAACACATTCCAAAGGGGATTTTTGAAAAACCTGAACTTTTACCTGGAGCCATTTTATAATAACTCACCAACATAAATTTGTCCACAAACTCTATAGTTCACACGATGGGCTGTCCGTCTTTTTTAAGAGAATCCAGCTTCATTGGTTCAAAACCATTTAAGGCGATGAAACCCTGAAAGCAAAATGAAATGGGTCAGTAGAGCTGAGGCAGTGATTTCTTTCTTTGTTGTTTACATCTAGCCATCCTTTAATTGCATTTTTCCAATGCCTTCGATTCTAAGCTACCAGAGGTTATTAAATGGTTTCATTAAAAATACTATTTGTCTTGCTTTAGTCACACACCAGATCAAATTAAACAGTAGAGCACCAGAACAAATGATCTCTTTCCATCTATTTTGACACGAAGCCAAGTGCGCAAAACCAGAAGGTGATATTGTGTCATCGCCGTGAAAATGTCATTTAACTTCTTTACATCTCCAAGTAGCAAGCAGAGGGACAAAACAATCAATACCTTCAAGCAAACCATCTTACCAGCAGTTTGAGAAATATGGAATTATAAAGTGCAAACCAGAATCCCATGGTTTATAAGTGCCATTAGCATAAGTGCTGACAACTGTTAATCCACTGTAACTGATTAACGGTTGCAGTTGTCATTAATAGAAGGCATTTTAACTTACTACTGAAATTGATTACTCAGTTAAGAATTCAATCCTAATGTTCAATAAAACTGCACTTTCTTGGCAAATGCAATATGAAACGAGGTGATGCATTAAACAGCACTCACATTTATTTTACTATACGTGGAACGAAGAGGAAATATATGGGACCTTCCACATTATCTGAACCACTTCCTGCGCACTCAGAGGAGAAAGAGGGGGTGGTCGCAGAAGTTACAACTCCCAGGGCTGATAGAAAAGGCAAACACCTGGGCGGCAGGCGTGTCTTCTCTGAGCCTTTCCCAGGAAGGGCAGAAAACAACTGCAACACTGGAGGTGCCAGGCAGCAGGCAGTCCTTCTCAAGTCCCGTGAGAGAGAACTGTTGCAGCTGACCCTGACCATTTCCAGGCTCACCTTACAATCAAGCAGGATTCAAATGGCTGATTGATGTTTTTTTAAAAATGTATGAAATTACTGTAACCTGTTTCCCAGCTGCACTCTCCTTTTCAAACCATTCAAAAGAAACCATACTCCTGAGACTTCCCTGGTGGTCAAAAGGCTAAGACGCCACGTCCCCAGTACAGGGCGCCCAGGTTCAATCCCTGATCAGGGAATTAGTTCCCAGTGCTACAAATAACAATTCCACATGCTGCAACTGAGGCCCAACACAGCCAAATAAATAAATACTCTTTTAATTAAAAGAAAAAGAAAGAAAGAACGCCATATTCCTGTCTCTTTCTAATGTAAGGAAGGGTTCAAACCCTGACACCAGCCAGCTTTTGCTTAACTCAGTCCATTAGTACTGAGTTAAGAACAGGAACATGGTGGTCTCTATGGTCAGGGTTAGCATATACCCAAAGTCAAGAAGTAATTCACTCCCACTGTGCCCCGCATTACCTTACACCCCAAACTTTCCAATTCAAGGGAGTGGGTGGGGAGAGCAGAGACATCCAATCTCTGAAGTGCTAGGAAGGGACAGTCACGGGCTCTCAATGGTCACAAGCCTCTAACGACTGTTGACTAAGTATCTATTACAGCCAAGGAAACATCCTTTGGAGGCAGCGAGAACCTGCCTAACAAACTCTCATCCACCCTTCAAATCCCATCGCCCGGACATCGTCTGTAACACCTTTATGTCTGCCTGCCATGCTGCAACATACTCTGCACATCATCAAGTCTCTAAAATATTTTATGTAATCAATGTCTTGATTACACATCATTCATCTCCAAATCCCTCCAGGTCTGGAACACAGTGGGAAATTAAACATGGGACACAGTGGGAAATCAAACATTTAACTGAAAAAAAAATTACTTATATAAAATACATTATCATATATAGAATATATTTATACACACACACACGCACACACTTAACAGGCTTCCCAGGTGGCTCAGTGGTAAAGAATCTGCCTGCCAATGCAGGAGATGCAGATCTTCCAATCCCTGGGTCAGGAAGACCTCTGGAGAAGGAAATCAGAACCCACTCCAGTATTCTTGCCTGGGAAATCCCATGGACAGAGAAGTCTGACAGGCTAGAGTTCATGGAGCTGCAAAAGAGTCGGACATGACTGAGCCACTAAACAAGGACATACAAGTGTGTGTGTACACACACGCATGTCAACAACATTCTTTTCAACTAAGGCCTGACGACAAAGGTGACATGTTAAATCTACCTGATCTTAGTGGTGGGTACAGACTCTCTCCTTGATACTTCACAGTAAAATTAATTAAATAGGGAACAGACAACCCCACCTGTGTAGAAGGCCTCACAGAGGAGGTGACCTTCCATGGAATTTCAAGCCAAAAATTTGGAAGAGCCTGCAGCCTGCCCAAGTGAACAGTGACAGCTCCTTTAGCGGATTAAGAACATTAAAAAGCTTGGAAGACTGTCAGAATCTTTAAAGCGAGTGCCCATTGTTACTTGAAGGTGGAAAAGAAGTACTTAAAAAGGCTGGAGCCACAGAAAGGCTAAAAATTCAAGAACACTTTGTTTCCGTAGATACTTGATGACAGTACAACGGGGAGCCGTGCCCTGTGGATTCGCCGGGGGAAATTTTCTTGGCAGGATTCCTCTAAGAACTTCCAGGAGTATACAACAAGACACAGAAATGACTGGGCTGATTAAAATCACCACCACTCCTAAACCAGCAACCCCAGGAACCTAAGCGGGCTGTTCCACCAAGTACATGACTCGGCCTCAGCCAGTAAATGCCAGGAAGCTCCAAGTTGACTCGGCTTCATCTGGCCAAGGGAAAGGGCATCTATTTTTTTACGATAACCTGGGCGAATCTATTAAACATCACTTGGCAAATGTGTTCTGTGCACAGTCGATAATGATGAAGGTGTGAGCGTGTCTGTGCACACGGGAGGGGAGGGATCACACACACACACACACACACACACACACACACACAACACACACACACGAAGGGGCAGCCCCCAGGGCCTGCCGGAGTCTGAGCCAAGGCTGGGATTTTCATGCAGGAAACTTACAAATTGAGACGCATTGCCTAGCAGGGCCCCCACCACCTGGACTTTTAGTTTCTTCTGACACTGAACTGAGCATATGAAAATTACCTTTTAGGTCTACAAATTGGGCCCTGGGTGCTGCCCCTTCTTGTGCGTGTGTGTGTGTGTGTTAAAACTGAATGAGATGCACTCTAAAAGGTCTGCAAGGGGGCCTGAGAGGCTCTGCCCTGGCTCATCCAGGAGGACCAGCCTGCTCCCACCTGAACGTCGCCCTCTCAGGAGCGGCCGCTGCGCTCTGCTCTGTGCCTGTAGGAAGGGCCTGCCCCATCCACACCCCACAGAGAAGGCGGGCACGAGGGTAGCCCAGCGTGGGCTCCCTGGGACCACCACCCCCCAACACTACCTGTGGCAGGTATCACAAAGCGCCCACTTACCGGCACTGACTCTGGATGAAGTATTTCTAATGCCTCTAAAGCTTTGATGCATCAGCTCTGCTACCAACCGGGGCCTGCCTGGACCCCATCTGGATTCTCTGCTCTGTCAGACTCACATTTGGGTCACTGAGGCTTTGAAATGCCCGTCCTCTGTCCTGCCATGGGCGGCGGGGGCATGATTCCAAGGAAAGTGCCTCTATTCCTCTCCCTCTGGCTGGGAGGAACAGTGAGCAAGTGAGCAAAAGCAAGGCCTGGACATCTGTGAGCAGAAGAGGTCCTCAAGGGGTAACTGGACAGAAGCAGGAAACCCTGGTGCAGAGAGAACACTGGTCTTGTCTGGAACCTGCCCTCCTTCACGCTGTGCTTATCTCGGATCCAGGGGGCCCCCTTCACACTTAGTATTTCTGGACTTCCCTGCTGGTCCAGTGGTTAAGAATCCGCCCACCAATGCGGGGGACAGAGGTTCGATTCCTGGTCCACATGCCGTGGAACAAGTAGGACCCCTGCGCTGCCACCAGTGGGTACAATGAGAAGTCCCTGCAATGAGAAGTCCCCGCACCGCGACCAGAGTAGCCCCTGCTCGCTGCCAACTAGAGAGAGGCTGTGGGCGGCCACAAAGACGCAGTGTCCCCAAAAATGAATTTAAAAAATTTAGTACTGCAACACTAAAAAAACTAGAAAATAGTCCACAGGCTCTTCCCTCAGGCAATCACGAATTTACAGCAGTTAGAGGGGCGAGTGGGGAGGAACGGAGCGGGGAGCGTGGCGTTAACAGGACACCCAGGCTCCGCGGGTCAAGGTGACCAATGCCCTGGGGCTCTGTTCCATCTGAGATGGAGGTGACAGCGTCTGCTTCACGGCTGATCAGGTCCTTTAGAAGCGACCATGCCCAGGGTCCAGCGAGTGCTCCGTAAATGCTAGTGGTCATCAGATACTGGCATGCGACTGACGTGAGCGTGTCATCACCAGCCTCCGCGAAGGACCAAACCAGTCTCTGCTCGCATCATGAGATCAATGGTTCCCATTTGGCCTAAGAGTCCAGTACCCTCGCCGGGTCACGAAGGGACCCACAGGCTCCCCATGCAGGGTGGGTCCCCATGCAGGGTGGGTCCCCGCCCTCCCCGTGGGGAGAGTCCTGAGGCGAGGCTGCGCTCAGGAAAGGAACAGGGACTGGGCGGAGAACCGTCCAGAATCCCGGGCTTCGTGCTCGTCAAGGTTCTCCTGGCTCGGATGCTGCGAGCCGGCCCTCTCAAGGGGGCTGTTATCACATTTACAACTGAACATCCTGAGTGAAGTCAGAGAGAGAACTATCGCGTGACATCCCTTAGATGTGGAATCTAAAAAGAAACGACACACGTGAGCTTATCTACACAACAGAAGCAGACTCATACAGACGTAAGAGGATGGATCCAGGGTTGCCAGGAGGGAAGGATGAGGGGAAGGGGTAGTTAGGGATGGACGGGTACACACGGCTTTGAATATTTAAAATGGATAACCAACGACGACCTCCTGTTCAGCACAGGGAACTCCGCTCAATGTTACGTGGCAGGCAGGATGGGAGGGGAGTTTAGGGGAGAAAGGATACATGTGTCGGTGCGGCCGAGTCCCTTTGCTGTCCACCTCAAACTATCACAGCCATCGCCAACTGGCTATACCAAAACAAAAGAAAAAGTTTTTTAAAATAAGTATGACTGAAGTGATGCACAGTTACTCTCGGAAATGCTGGTCAGCTGCCCACAGCTGCAGGGCCCCATCCCGGGGCATTGAGCGGCCCACCTGCGCCCCAGGCAGAAGGACCCCACTCACTTGCCCATGGGCTGCAGTAAGAGGATCTCAACAGACATGGAACCGGAGCCCCAGCTCTAGACAAGAGCCGGTCCTGGGGAGCCGTGGTGACCTGGAGGTCACCCCAGGCCAGCCCTGTGTCAGCCTGTTCACCGTTCCCACTGCACACACCAGCCACACAACACGTGTCAATCTGTGAAAAGGGGAGTGACCCTCCGGGATGGGGTCACAGTAAGGATGTGAGGGCATGGGAAGTGGATGCCAGGGGCTTTCCCATGTATCCACAACAGGGCCTCAGAACTGTCTCAAGTTCAAGGGTGGTGGGTGGGGAAAAGCCTCAAACAGACATGGAACCCAGAAGTCCACAGAGAATCCAAATGTCTGCCCTGCAGAACCGACCTGCCCCTATCAGCAAAATGAAGTCCTCTGGCCAGAAGAGAAGCACACCCAGACAGAAGGACACCCAGACAGAGGTGTCAATCTGAGGCCACGGGCTCCTGGAGCACAGCTCATGGGACCCCTGAACAGCCTGGACCCCTCCCCCAACCCCTCCAGCTCCTGGTTCACACCTGACCACCCTTAGCAGCTCTCCCCCACATCCAGGGACCCACGATCATCCACAACAGAAAGAGATGGTCTCGGACTCTGACTGGGCCAGGGGGTCAGAGCTGCATCTGTGGGGGGCTGCTGGGAGCTCAGACGGGCATCTCTGAGCAGCATGGGGTGAGGTGGGTTGAGTGGGAGGAGCTAGGAGTTGCTGGGATGTACCCCCCCACCTCTGTCCCTGGGCTCAGAACTCGGGGGCCACTCAAGTGTGATCTGACCCGAACCAGGACCTCAGGCTGACCCAAGTCGCCGGGGGTGGGGCCCAGCCTCTCAATAGTAACACAGCCCCCAGAAAGACCTGGCCCACCAGGCATAAAACAGTGTGGAATTCTGGACTGGTTGTCACCAGGGAAGGACAACGTCCTCCAAAGACGGAAAAGCTGGGCAAGACGGAGTTAACACGGTGACCCGAGATGCCTTCCCCTTCTACAGCCATGTCGTTCCTTCCCAGGATTCAATTCCATGTACGATTGCCTAATAATGAATAACCGTATTAATTAGCTTGGAAACAATTACCCTTTATTGAGGGGGGATGGGGACCCTGAAAGTTAATTTTCCATGTCCCGATACAATTACGCTAGTATCAAGACACCTAAGGTCAAATCAACACTTGATGATTACCTCTACGTCCAAGAGTTTCAACTTCAAGAAGAAACATGTCCTCCAGGCAAAACTTTGCATCCAGTCTTTGTAGAGGGAATGTTTATGGAAATTTTGTAATATTAAATATCTTCAGCTGGATTTAAGCTTTAAGAACATGAAGAGGCCCAACAGCCAAGATTTCAGAACTCTGTCTTCAAATATAAGGACAGCCAGTGGAAAACTGTAAGGGAAGTCTTGGAACCCAGCCACTTTCTTAAGGAAAACAAAATAGGATATTTTCTCAGTGTTGTCTCAGATGTAGTCAATTAATGTGTCCATTCCTCGGCTGTCTTTGAGCTTTTTGCTTTCGCACCCACCCTACAGAGCCAGCAGCTTTGAGCCAGGCTAGGTGACCGGGAGGAGCCTAGCCTCATAGCATTAGCTGGGCTTCAAGGCCTCCACTGTCAGTGACTCCAGAGATGGAGGAATAAACAAGGGCATCAGGATGCCAGAATGGGGGTGGGGGTGGGGTTGCATACAGCTGGAAAAATGAACATGGAAAGCAAATCGACGGGTGCTCAGGCCGGATGTGAGCCAAGTTTTGAAAGAAAGAAGAAAAAAAAAAAAGTGGAGCCGTGAGCAGCAACCCACACACACAACGACGTCATCCTGTGAATTCAAGCAGCGTTCCCACACCCTAAACTGCCCAGCTAGCCATGGAAGTGCTGGTCTGAGCAGTCTGACCCCCAGCTCCCAAAAGCCTGGCTGTGACCCCAAGCGTCTGTCCCAGTGTCAGACAAGCCGTGAAGCCGCCTTGTTAACTGTGAAATGCCCAGGGTGGAGACTCCTTTCTGGGGGAGGACCCCCTTAGAGTCAGCCGGGCTCGATGCATTAGGCAACAGGGGGCTAAGTCCACAAGGCAAAGCAGAGATACTGTAGGTGGTCTCTTGTGGATCCAGACAGCAAGTGAACCAGAAAGCTACAGGCTCAGGCACTTCCACCTCTAGGAGAGGTTCTGGAACCTGCCAGGACTGGGAGAGAGATGGGCTGGCCCACGAAGAGAACACAGCAAGTAGCAACCACTAACCAGCAGAGCATCTTGAAAGAACGCCCTGGCCTCGGCTTCCTCCCTGTTAAGACTGCAGGGCGCAGAAGAGGTGTGCTGAGCTCCTGTCCATCAGACACCCCGCTGACCCCCACTGACCAGGCCCACAGGGTCAGACAGTAAGCACGTCTCCTGATGCTCAACACACAGACATAAAACCCACTGAGCTGAGGATCTTTAACGTGAAATCCACGGATGACAGAATGAATGTTTGAAGAGTTGGTGAGACCAACACCCCCCCTCCCACCACTTCAGTGGGAGTATGAAAGGGCACCTTTTCTGAAAAGTTAGATTTCATCCCCCAGCTCATTCTACCCCTAGGCAGTAAGTAGAGGAGGAGCCAAGGTTTAGATAAAAATAAATCATCTCAGGGATTTCCCTGGCAGTCCAGTGGTTTAGACTCTGCACTTTCAATGCAAACGGCGTGGATTTGATCTCTGGTCGGAGAACCAAGATTCCACATACCACGCTAAAAATATAAACCATCTAAGATGATCCCTAAAACAGAAAAGAGTTGGCTAACTACCTCTGCTACACTACAGACGTGACAAACAGCCATCATGGTACACCTACATATATTATGATAGCTGTAATCTCAACAGGTTATTTTTTCAGTTTTAAATTCAAAAATACTTCATAACTTAGGAAAAACACTTGTAGGTCAAATGGAAAAACAAATAAAAAACAGACTCCAAATCTTATAAATTAAAAAAATATTCTTTAAACAATGAATTTCACCTGTTAGTGTACGCATATATGCACGAGACAGAAAATACACCCAAAGTGTTAAGAGAAATTATTTTTCCATGCTAAGGTGATTTTTAAAATAGAAGTCTTTTGGATCATAAGAATAAGTCTTCATATTTTCCTCGATTTCTCCATTTTCTGTAAAGGGCAGGTTTCTTACAATCTGGAAAATGCACAGTGAGTGTGTGTGGGCTTCTATACCAGGAGAGGGGGCTGAGGCTGGGAATACAGAAATGGAGCCCGGCCGCAGCGTCGCTGCAGAACGGCTCTACCCAGGATCTAAGCCCCTAAGTGACTGCTGCACTGTCCAGGCGAGTCCAAAAGGACGCAGTAAGTATGCCCTGCAAGCTCATGAAGTTTAATCTAAAAACAGGGTGATGGGACGTCCTTGGCGGCCCGGTGGTTAAGACTTCACCTTCCAATGAAGAAGGTGTGGGTTGGATCCCACATGCCTCAGGGCCAAAAAGCCAAAACATAAAATATGGAAGCAATACTGTAACAAATTCAATAAAGACTTTTAAAAAGTGGGTTAAAAAAAAAAACACAAAAGTCTTAAAAAACAAAACAAAAAGGTGTCCCTCGTATGGATGCCAACACATCAATCTGAATTCCAGTGGCCAGTCGACCTGGGAGAAGCCCAGAGGGGCAGGGGAAGGGGCGCCAAGGCTGCGGGGATCCCTCGACTCCCACGGGGAGCTCAGAACCCACTCTCCCCAGGGTCTGCAGGACAGGATGGTACCGCCGCCAGGTGGACTTGGCAGACTCTGGCCACGTTCTTGGCTACAGACGAGACTGCAGAAGAATGAGCAGAGGAAGTATAAAATACAAACATACACACACACATATATATATGACTTGAGAGTCAAACAGCTGAGTTCACAAGTCCTGGGAAAATTACTCACAAAAACAGTGACTAGATTTAGATACCAACTGCTACTGATCATGGGACTATAGGCAGAATATGGAGCTGGGAGGAAGTTGGGTAAAAATGAATTCAGCTGGTTAACAGCCCCTCAGACCCCAGCTCTCACCAGCTGTTTCCCCATCTCCAACTCTATCATATATTGTAAGGGCAGCGACCATTCTACCAGGTTGGTCACTGGTTTAGTTGGTCAGCTCCAGGTGAGCAGTGAAGAACGTTAATCCCTCCATCGTGTCCGACTCTTTGTAGCCTCATGGACTGTACCCCGCCAGGCTCCTCTGTCCGTGGAATTTCCCAGGCAAGAGTACTGGAGTGGGTTGCTATTTCCTCCTCCAGGGGATCTTCCCGACCCAGGGATCGAACCCGCGTCTCTTGCACTGTAAGCGATTCTTCACCATCTGAGCCGCCAGGGAAGCCCTGAGGGCTTCCATCAGGGAAGGCGAGCAGGGACAACATAATTTTTATCTTGGAGAACTTGGAGACCAGCCACTAGTGAAGAGCACTGAAGGAGGCTGTGAGTAGCCCCAGAAAAGTTGCCTGATCCCTTGTTTCGCTTCTTCACCAATAAACCAAGGGCATGACCATTCTTACCTAGACTGAGGGGCTGCAATGGGGTGACGTGTGACGCCACAGATAAAGCGCTCAGCTCTAACACGTATCTGTGAACACTTCTACTGTGTGACAAATGCTTTTCTAACAGGACTAGGGTAATTCAAGAATCCAGAGTCCTGGGGAGAAGAAAGGCCTAAAGGAAATTCCGTTTTATTTCAAAACAAAGGTATTCAAACCCAAACCTACAGGTTCAGGGGAGATTCCGGTATGAAGTGAAGTGCTTCACTGCCATCAAATGGACCAGTTGCTGTACCTGGAACCAAAGAGACGACTTCACTTTTAAAATTCATTTAAGCGCAATGCAACTCCACAAATACAAACGTGAGTGAGTGAAGACTCCCAAGGTCGAACGAACAGAAAGGAAGTTCACAGGTCGAAAAGAAGTTTCCTCTGCACGCAACAAATTCTGGTCTTCAGAATGAATCCCGGGGACTTCCCTGGTGTTCCAGCAGCTAAAGACTCCGCACTTCCCATGAAAGGCTGCAGAGGACACGGTTTCGATCCCTGGTCGGAGAACTAAGATCCCACATTCTCACATGGCATGCGGTGCAGGCAAAAAAAGAAAGAATAAATCCCAGAGCCAGATGAGACCTCAGAGAGCATCTTATCGGGAAAGGGAACCTCCCCCTACAGATGGCCTGATGATACAAACCTGATTCACGTGTATCAGGCTAAGTAACACTGGGGATCGTCAAGGAACTTCCTCACATATCGAATCACTCCGTTGCACTTATTAATTTTGAAAGTTATAGATGACCTTGCATGGGGGTAAGAGCTTCACAAATGCTATCCTCACTGACAGGACATGTGTGTAAATACACAAGCATGTATGGTTTTAACACAGTGTAAATACATCTGCTTTCTGAGGGAACAGCAGCTCGAAACTTTCCCTGTGAAATCAGATTCTGGGGCTATGTCATTTCACAGCTCTCGTGAAGGCATGCCAATGCCAGTGAGGTGGTCAGGGCTTCCTCTAAAGAAATCATGCTCAGGCAGTTTTTAACTTCTCTCGTGCACCAGACCAGACCTCCCGTCTGTTATTTTTACAGCAGCAATGCTAATAAAACATCAAAATCCAGTCACCTTTTATCCCAACTTTTGTTCCACTCCGTGTGCACTGTCCAAAAACACAACGGCGCAGATGAACAAAACTCACACAGTGAAGGCAGCCTTCTCCGCTGGTTTCCCGAACCAGCCAAGCCATCAGAGCATGCAAGCTTCTTCAAACACCACCCCACGGACACCTGCTGCAAGATGCGGGTGAGCTAAGCAGAGGCCAGAGATGCCTCGTTCCTTCCTCTCATTTTGCAACTCTCAGGTTTCTGCGATGGGATTCCTCTTACCCAGGGTTGCAGTCTAAGACTGGGTTAAAAAATCTTGGGATGGAATAGTCCTCAGCAACAAAAAGGAACCAGCGGCAATATAAGAACCTGAATGAATTTCAAAGGGAACTGTGCTGGGTGAAAACACTGCCCCCCAAAAGCTACATATCATCTGATTCCATTTCTATAACATTCTTAAGGGAACATTATACAGAAAATTACAGAAATGGAGAACAGATTAGTGGCTGTCAGGCTTTAGGGCCTGGGGAGGAGGCCGGACACTCTAGCTCCAGAACTTTCTCTGAGTGAGCAGGGTCTTGGAAGTCAGCCAGCCCTGCTGACGAGCTTGTATGTTGGCCATGAACTGTCTGCGCCACCTAAAGTGGGCGTGGCGGGAAATGGGGAACAGCTGACACCGTTGTGGGCTTTACACTGTCGTGTATCTTCACTGTGGTATCGTGTTCCATGTGCCCCCACAACTGCAGGAGAAGTGAATGCACCCAAACAAATACATGTAACACTGGAGAAATCTGCATAGTATCTGCGGATTATATCAATTTCCCGGTCATGTTATTGTCACTATGTTTTGCAAGATGTTACCAACTGGGGGAGAACCAGGTAAAGCCTCTGAACAACTCACATGTGATTCTATGATTACGTCACAATGACAAGCTTAATTACAAAAATAACAAGTAGCTTTGTCCTGTTTTGTCTGCTCCTTTGGCGCATGTTGACCAATAAACAGGGCGATTCCTTTTTGTGGTGGACCCGGGTGTGTTTACAAGGAGCCACGAGGAGCCCAGCCTGTTGACGCGCTTCACACTCTGAACTGGGATCAGTTTCCTCTGGCTGCCGGGGTGCATGGCTCCTGAACCCTGACCTTCTCCGCTGGAGCTGGCAAAGATGCTTGCTATGTAAGATCTTTCCTGGGAACAGGCACAACTGACTGGTTTCTCTTGCCCAGCTGCTGCCGGGTTCCCCAGGTCACATCTCACAAAACAGCTCCAGAGAGAACAGGAGAAAACCAGCCCCCGCAGCCGCTCCATGTGAATGAGTGGGTGAGGAGCCCCAGGACTCCCGGACCCCACTGGGCTGCCTCAAAACACCAGGCGGCAGGCTGGAACAGGGCAGGACCGTCCCTGCCTGACACATGCAGTTGTACGCTGGGCTGGCCGCCTTCCAACACCCAGCTCGCTCAGAGAAAGTTCTGGAGCTGGTGAGTCCTAGCAGATTGCCAAAACCAGCGAGCCACCTGTCTGAGCTGACCCACAGCTTACATTCCTGCTTTTCCAGCAGCCTGGGGACCTTGAGGCTGCCCTCGAACTCCCCGTCAGCCTCTTGTGACCCAACTTAATCACACTGTATCAACCTCAAGGTCTTTGGTGGTGTTCGGAGTCTGTCCCCCGAGATCGCCTGTTGTCTCCCTTTTAAGGAGAGCTGGCAGTCAGTCCCAACACTCCCCGGCACCTCCCTGCTGATTCAAAGAACCCAGAAGGAGAAAATTACAGGAGCGTCTTTGCCGTCTCGCCTTTATTGTCTTCAGGGTCACACTTCTTTCAATCCATTCAACAGGAGTTTATCCTTAATGCCTCCCAGAAACAATCATGAAAGTAGTTCCCCTCTCCCCAAAATGTGCCGTTCGGTACGGTGTACAGATAAAACATATTTCCATCATAATACTATCTTTTCAGATTCCATAAACCCTTAAATAGCCATTTACTCAAAAAAGCTGAACGCTTTCAAGCACTGCCCAGCTTCAAAGCTGATAAAGAAATAACCAGCGACTCCTCCACGGGAATAAAAATTACATTCTACATAAATTAAATATATAATTTGATTAAACATGTTTATGTCTTTGTGATGACATTTAAAATAGAAGTAATCATTTTCTTTCTCAAAAGAAAAACTCTTTCAAATATAATTCGAAGCTGTCAAACCTATCGCCTGCTACAGATCTTTTAAATGTCACGTACCTTCAAAGGGGGATGGCAGTTTCCTTTTAAATATGCAACTCCAAACAGTGCGTTCTGAATCAAGCATGTATTAAAATACACCGCTGGCATTTACCCTGATTAAGTAGAGCCCTCTCCCCTTGTTCCGGAGGATCTGCTCCGGAGAGCAGCACTGAGCACGTCTCCTCCCCAAACAACTCAGAGGGGTTAATCCTTCCACACTGGCTGCGATGCACCTGGCCACTGGGACCAAGACCAAGTCACACCCTGGAATGCCTTAAGGGGACAAAGGTATTTCTTATGATTCCTGCAGTTTCCCTTCCAGGTATCTCATTGAACTCTGTGTAACCCAATTATGGCACAGCGTCCATGGCCCAATTGTAAGATGGTGTTAATCAGATGCAAAGAAAAACTCCAAACTCATTCTTCTAAGTCAATGACCTACATATTCAATTGCTTCTTCTCCAACTCAGCAGCAAACACCATGCTATATTTAAACACAGAGCACAGATATATCCTTCTTCTGAAATGCTTAGAGATACAGATAAAGCCTTACACTGTAGCCCTCCTCTTCTTAACTTCAGGAATGCAAGCCTTTGTCAACATCAACTGTTTGGGGAACTCAAGACAACACACATGGGCCATGGCACTACTGTTTCAATAAGAAGGTACCAAGGGTCGGGTTTTTTGTAAAAAGTAAAGATGAAGCTCCAATACTTTGGCCACTTGATGCAAAGAGCCGACTCAACTAGAAAAGACCCTGATGCTGGGAAAGATTGAGGGCAGGAGGAGAAGGTGACGACAGAGCATGAGAATGGCATCATCGACTCAACGGACAAGAGTTTGAGCAAACTCTGGGAGATAGTGAAGGACAGGGAAGCCTGGCGCACTGCAGTCCACGGGGTTGCAAAGAGTCAGACATGACTTAGCGACTGAACAACAAAAGGTAAAAAGTATCTTCACTGGAAGGCAAGCAGAATGCAGCCTGCCTCCCCAGCCTCTGGCCAAACTACAAGTGTTCACAAAGAAAACAGACCAAAGGACTTCCAAGTCAGTTAAGCATGTCGCATACCAAGTGTCCAAACGAGGTGCAAACTCTTCATAACTGCTCAACCTCAGAACTAGGGACCAGCATGGGAATCATCTAGGAGTCAGCAGAGATGACAGCAGAAGGAACACAGAGCTCTCAGAGTCTAAGACCAGGGAAAGGGGACTTTTCACTGCCAATCTCTTTGTATCTCAGCCAAACATGATGAAATGTGGGTAAGTCAACTGCCTCACCGCCACCCGCTCCAACCAATGTTGCAGGAGGATCCTAAAATTATCTCAAGAAGCATCAAGGCAGAGGCTGGGGAGACCACCCAGCCCAGCTCTGCACCCGCTGCCTTCCTCCTGGGGAAGGGGCACTGCATGGAGGAGGGAGGTGAGCGGAGGCCAGACCCACGCCCACGTAACTCAGGGAGCCTTGGAGACAGATTACCTACTGTCCGGTGGGCAGCCCGGGAGAGGACCAAGGTTGGGGGGGGATACGCTTCACAACCAAGTCTGGGCTGGAGTTGGGACACCTCAGCTGTGGATACCTTGCTGTCTCATCCTACACTGTGACCTCAGGCAAGTCGCTTTGCCTCTAGGAAACCAACTTCTCTCGGGGATGGGACAGGCAAGCTCCAGAGACACCAAGTCTCTGTAACTCCAGTTCTAATTCCATTTAAAACAGGCAACTCCTGAGAGTTGGAGCCAATTCTCTACTCACTGGGGCTTGACCGAGAACAAGCACGTGGCAACAAGCGCTATGACGGGAACTTCTCTCTTTGGATTCTGGTGTACGTCCTTCCTTGGGTGTCGGACCCCTCCCGCACCCCCCCACTGCGTGGAGAAGGGCCAGTAAGCACCACCCATGAGGCCAGACCCTGCAAACTGACCTTGGCACCCATGCAGAAGCCAGAAAGCACAGCTGAATCTACACATGTATGTGTCACGGGGGACCTTCTGCATGCTTCCAGCACCCCCAGTCTCCTCCTAAGAGGGGGGCCTTTCCAGTTAACGCCACATGTGTTCCTGTCTCCCCACATCTGGGGCCCACAGAAGTCATCCGTCCAGCACCTCCGCCCCAGTAGACTCTTCCAGCTTCAGTGCTATTTTTTGAGCCTTGCTATCTATCAAGCTTAATGAACCCAACGCATACACACATATCTGTAGCTATAGCCATCTACACGCGCACCCACATCCAAAAAGTGGATTTCTTCCTGATGGTCAGAGTCAACAGCCCCTTCTCATCTGCCGTCCACCCTTCCCAGCTGGGCCCCACACCCACACCACTCCATCCATTCTGCTACAGCACCAACAGAGGGGCCGGGGCTGCTGAGAGGCAGATTTGGGGACAGACATAGCCTTGTCTTCAAGGAGTTCCAGAACGAGCAAGAACAGAACACCAAGCGCTAGAGAAGCAGATATGGAAGGAGGGACAGCAACTTCGCCTGAACTCCCACTCAGACGCTCCCAAATCACTGTCTTCCTCGGTCCCCCCAAGGAGCGCCAGATGCACCTCACCACCCTCCCCCCTCCGCCTACCAGACACTTGACTGCAAGTCCCTCCCACCCACACTCAGATTGTTCACTAGCACGGACACCACTGCATCACCCAGCTGAAGTCTGAGACGCAACCAAGCCCAGACCCTGACTTAACTTTCTGATCCTGGAACTGACCATGCCTGCCCCTACGTTTGTCCGCCTCCACGTTGGAATCACACCAATTCCCGGGCAAGAATGAAAGCTCTAGTCATCTTCTCTAAAAACACCTAGAAAAAAATCCAGTTGAGACAAATGTCATTTTGGGAGAATGACCCAGTCCAACTCAACTGGTCCAGTCCTTGAAGTATTGTAAAATGTAAAAAAAAGGGAAAAAAAAAGTGTTAGTCACTCAGTCTCGTCTGACTCTTTGCCACCCCACGAACTGTAGCCTACCAGGCTCCTCTGTCCATGGAATTCTCCAGGCGAGGATACTGGAGCGGGTTGCTAGTCTCTTCTTCAGGGGATATTCCCGACCCAGGGATCAAACTCAGGTCTGCTGCATTGCAGGCAGATTCTTCACTGTCTGAGACACCGGGGAAGCCCAAAGTATTTAAAACTCCATCCCAATCAAACGATACCCTTGGAAGGGCTTCTCACAGAATGGCTTCCCCTAAATTCTCCGTCAACACGGTGCTTCTAAGCTTGCCCGCGGACCAGGCCCAAGCAGCAGCCTGCGGCACCAGACCTTAGTTGCTGGAAGAACCCTCAGCTCCTGTTTGTCGCTGCTGTTCAGTTGCTAAGTCGTGTCCGACGCTGAGACCCCATGGACAGCAGCATGCCAGGCTCCCCTGTCCTTCACTGTCGGTGATGCCGTCCAACCATCTCATCCTCTGTCTCCCCCTGCTCCTCCTGCCCTCCATCTTTCCCACCATCAGGGTCTTTCCCACTGAGTTGGTGCTTCACATTAGGTGGCCAAAGTATTGGAGCTTCAGCTTTAGCACCAGGCCTTCCAATGAATATTCAGGGTTGATTTCCTTTAGGATGGACTGGTTTGATCTCCCTGCGGTCCAAGGGACTCTCAAGAGTCTTCTCCGGCACCACAATTTGAAAACATCAATTCTGTGGCGCTCAGCCTTCTTTATGGCCCAACTCTCACATCCGTACATGACTACTGGAAAGACCATGGCTTTGACTAGATGGACCTCTGTCATTACAGGACCCCTACCCCTATAACTCCCTCTAACGAAGCATTTCTCTTTAGGATGAGCTCAAGGACACACCGTCTCTCTAAACTCAGACAAAGAGAACTGCTCGTAGCCAACTGTCCTGAAATCTGTGGTCGGTGTATGTCCATTTTTTAATCAACTCTAGTCCTTGCCAACCTCATCCCTTCTTATAGCATCCTTTTTTTCTTTTTTAAATCCTCAAAGTATTGTATTGGGTTGGTCAAAATGTTTGCTTGGGTTTTTCTAGCTTATGGGGAAACCTGCATGACTTTTTGGCCAACCAATACTTTCTCCAAAAAGACAAGATATAAAAAGAGGTAACCCACTCATTAGGACCCACTAGCAGCCCTATAAAACACATCCCCAAAACCACTGGCCCTGAAGAGCCTTGGAGAGGCTGACGGTAGCCTCCCCAAGGCTAGCACACACCAGCCCACCGGGCTCCTGGGTGGCCCGGCCCACAGGGTGACTGGTCTGCAGTTGACTAGAGAGCTGTGCAGTGCACCTGCTCAGCCAGTTTCCCACACTGAAGCAAACTAGAAATGCATACGCTACCGCGCGATGACCAGCGAGCTCCAAAAATCAACCGCTGTCAGTCGTGAATGTAAAACCGTGGGCACAAATGTTAAGAAACACCAGGGACCAGAGGCCCTGACCCTTATGCTTCCCTGGAGGCCACAGTTACCTGAGAGGGAGGGAAGGGGGTGGGAGATGGCGTGGGAATGGGAGCAGGGACAGACGCGGCCTAGGAAAAATCAACGATTGTCCTACATCGCCAGGGACAGCCATGAGAAGCAGGCCTCGAAATAAAACTAAAAGGTTCCTTTTTCCAAAGCAGGTACACTTCACGACCCACCCCCAGCAGAGCAGTGGGGCAAACTTTGCATCTATCTCACTAGCGGAGGGACCAAGGGAGAAGAAGGTGTCCCCCACCCCATTACACCGCCCTCAAGCAGAAAGTCAATGTTCTGCTAAGTGGTTTAAAAAATAGCTCCATCTTCCATACATGATTGGCAGCAGTGTAAAACTTTATTATAACTGCTTTATAAAACTAAACATACACCTATTCCATGACCCAACATTCCACCTCTAGGAATTTACCCAAGAGAAATGAAAACATATGTCCATAAAAAGGCATGTATGAGAATGGTTCACTCCAACTTTACTTAGGATAGCCAAAGGGTCCATCAACAGGTGCATGGGTACACTCACTATGGTGGATGCTGCCCTGGAATACTACACAGCAAGGAAAAAGGAACGAGCAATTGTTCCAGGCTAGAACACCCCAAAATTTCAACAAACATGTTATGGTGAATTTAGAAAGCTTTTGCTGATAGGTATGTGGTGTAATACACGTGTATAATATTGCATGTGTACACATACATGTATGTATAACGTGTGTACACATATTATGTAGTATATTAAATGCTAGAATGTGAAAAATTAATCATGCAGGAGTGGAGTATTTGCCGGAGATAATCAAGGAGACTGGAATGGGAGCTACCTGGCAAGGGCCATGAAAGAAGTTTCTGGATCGGTGCTAAGCTGTATATTGTGACATGCTCGGGGGTACCAGGTATGTGAATCTGCCAAAACAAATGGATTGGCACACCTAGGATCTACCCCCATTCCCACCCCCCCCTGAACACCTCCCCCAAGTCCTATCTCAAAGGAAAAACCAAACTAAAGGAATCACAAAAGTCAACTTCAGAAATGAGACACGTGCTGAAGGACCCTGGCAGGGGTGGAGCTGAGCAAGGACTGAGAACCACTGAGAACAGCAAGTTAAGATGGACTGATGGGCCGGGGGTGGAGAGCGCTGGGCCTGGGGGGGTTCACTGTACCCCATGCCCACTCAAGGGGGGAACCTCTGGCTCTGGCTCACCTGCAGAATGACGACTACAGACACACCCACAAGGCCAGGGCCATTTCCCCACCAAGAGCTGAAACCCCTGAGGCCCAGACGGATCATCGCCCCAAACCAGAGTGTAGGAGCAGCAGGCAGGTCTCAGTAACACCCATTCTCTCCAGGAACAAACCTGTGAATTCAAGGAGGCCCAGGACAGGCTAAGGGCTGGATGTACAAATGCAGGGTGATAAAAGGAGGTCCCAACCCAACGAGCATAAACCCACAGGGGCAGTCACACTTGCATCTAGTAGGTTCCAGTGCTTCGAGGCAGAACCCCCAAGAGCAGCCTTTTATTGACCACAGTTCAGTTCCATTCAGTCGCTCAGTCATCTCCGACTTGTTGCAACCTCATGGACTGCAGCATGCCAGGCTTCCTTGTCCATCACCAGCTCCCAGAGCTTGCTCAAACTCATGTCCATCCAGTTGGTGATGCTATCCAACCATCTCACCCTCTGTCGTCCCCTTCTCCTCCTGCCTTCAATCTCTCCCCGCTGTTTGGCCACAAACAGTTCCCACAGAGCACACAGAGCACACAGGCCCGTTTGGAAACAAGCCACTAAACGCCATGTGACGTTTAACGGGGCCGCCCCCAGATGCTGAGTCCTATAGGTCAGACCTCTCAGCCTCAGTCGTGTTCCCAGTGCCAGGTCACACATGGACTGTGCCTACCAGACTCTATCACCCAAGAGGTTTTAAAGTATCAAGTACTGAAAATACATGCAACTTTCCCATTAAAAGCTAGGGCGTGGACACTCCAAAAGGTCAACACGGCACCCACTACAGTTTCATTACTAATGCTTCACCCAGATGGCAGGAAAGCTACAACAAAAGCACCCTTAAAGAGTCGCTGCTGTCAAGCAAGAGGAACAGAAACCAACTCCTGACGGAATCCTAGACCTTGGATCTGGGCAGGTCCGAGCTAATAGCAAGCACAGACCTGGCACTGTGGAGGCAGGCAAACTTGCTTTCCAAACTGGAAGAAATTCCTGGGCACTGACCCTTTGACCTACTTTATCTTATATCCAATGTGTGTTAGTTCAGATCCTCCAAAAAAAGACACAGGAGAAAATGAATAACAGACTGTACCAGAGACTTCTTGGGGAACGTGAAACAGAAGGCAGAGGGAGACGCTGGTCTGACTCTTCTAGAGGAGACAGGGAAGGCGAAATCTTGGCCTGCTGTGCAGTTCAAGGCCAGAGGGGAGTCTCTGGGCCCAGAGGACAGGCTGTTGGGAGAAGTCCCGGGTCTCGCGGGGACAGGCTGGCATCCCCCACCGAGCTAGGAGAGGCCTGTGGAACGAGGGCTCTGTGAATGCGGTGCTGGAGTCCACTTGTGGAAGGTGTTTGGGGCCACCAGTTACATTCCCAGAAGGAAAAGATCAGGGCTGTCTTTTCATGACAGCCACACCATGCCAAGTCACTGCAACACTTTTCCCGCCCAAGGCTTGCTTCGGAGCTTCCCCAACAACTGACAGCCAGAATTCCGGGGCCACCTGGCCGCACCCCGTGTTTAGGTGGCTGTCATTTGGCAGGTGTGAGGCAGGAAGCCCTGCAGGGACGCTCACCCTTGGGGAGCCCGCCCCCCACCCCCCACCCCTGCCGGCAACAAGAGAGGGGAGGGTGATGGGATCTCCAGGATGTAGTGATAAATGGACACGGCAGGTGGAGAAGTGAAAGGTATGATGCTGAGGCTGGGGACCTGGAGAAGTGGTCGCCTGCTCACTGAAGCAGAGCATGAGGCAGGAGTTGGTTTGGTGGATGAGCAAGTTAATCAACTACCCAAACTCAGCGTTATTAGTTAACACTATCTGCTTTAACAAATGAACCCAAAACTGAATATCAACTCAACACAATAAAAGCTTATTTCTGTATCACAAAATGATCAGTGTTCCCGATGAGTGGGCAACTCTTCACGTGGTGATTCAAGGGTCCAGGACCCTCACTTTCTCTTCTGGGCTGGCCACGCCCGGTTGATAATCCAGCTAAGAAAGACTGGATAAAGCACACGTGCTTCCTAACCACTTCTTCCAGAAAGTGACACCTACTCCCACCCGGGTTCCACTGGCAACAACTCCCCGGGGTCTCCAGGAGCTGCCCGGGTGGTGGTGAGGCAGCCACCACAGCAGACGTCCCCACCAGTGACGCGAAGCACACATCTCTGGGGGACATCTGGTCGTCTCCCCCACACTTACACATTCCAACTCCATCTCAAATAGGCTTATTTGGAAGCAACAGAGGCCTTCACCTCTCTCTGAACACCATAATCCAAGGCTACCGGACCACTGAACCAAATCTGAAAAGAGATGCCAACACTTCTGGAAATACATCTATTAACTTCTCTTGTTGCCACACAGCTGTAGCATTCACGTGGAAATCTGGTCACAACTCAACTCTCACTGATCAAGTAAAAAAGTTGAGCAACTGTCCTTTTATTGGAAAATGTTTGCAAAATGGTTTCATGGCCATCAACTCTAAAAATACCAAGTCTTAGACCCAGCATTATTTAATAAGCCTATTAAGAATGGGGAAAAATAAACTAAATCAATTAAACTATACCATATTATCAGTTTTTATGACAGAACTCAATCCCAAAATGTTGAAAACCAATGAAATAACAGTGCTCTTGTTGAAGTCTTCAAACCAACCTTGTAAAAGAAAAACAAGAATTGCAATTTCACAGAGCCTAGGCCAGGACTGGCTGACTTGCCAGAGGTCACCCAGCTGGCAAGGGACAGTTGGGTGAGGGGGGTTTCCAACCAGTTTGACTCAGCACCTGGATCTGGGTCAAGATCCCAGCAAGTTCTGAAAACTCTCCAAGGCCAGGTCAAGCTCCCAACATCCCCACATCCACACAGATTCCGCTTCAAATGGCAAATTGAGCACCTTGGGTATAATATTCTTATAAATGCATCCAAGTTTAAAAAAAAAAAACAAAAAAAAAACCTCCACTAAAGCATGAGTTTTCATCTGCATAACACTTAACCAACTAATTCCACGACATTCAAGTGAGAACAGATGATGTACTGAAATATCAAAAACAAGAATCCGATTTGGTAAACAGTTGAGCGCTATTTTCACATCACCCTAATGAATTTAGTTTCAGTGAACACAAATCAGCAAACACTCTGAAAATTTTAATGGTATGGTACAAAATGATGCTTTGAATGACAGCCCCAGAAAACAAACTCTTCTCAGCAAGTGACAGATACCACAAGAAAAAAATCAGAAAGGATGAGTTAGTTCAAACCCAGTTATGGCCCCTGGATCTGCACCTGACCCTGGGCTTGCTTCTCACACAGAGCTCTTCCGACTGTGAGTGAAGCAGCAGGAGAGGCGCTCTGGGTCCCTGGACCTGGCTCAAACGGCCAGGTACAACCTGACACCAGGTGCTGGTTTAGTTCCAATGCCTGTACAGCAGTTGGGTCAGTACCCACAAAGATGGTGCGTAGATTTGGGGTCAAATTCTTGCCCAGGGCAGGCACCTGCCTCTAGCCAGCTCATTATGGCCCTCAGGGTCAAGGGCACTGCTGGGAATTATCTGGATGTTTGGGAAGTGTCTGGGATGGTAGGATACAGGCCAAGGTGGGTCCAGACTCCTCCAGAGCTCTGCTCACGTGCCCACCCATCCCCTCCTCTGTGTCTCCATCCTGTCATCGCTCTGTAAGTGGTACCCAAGTTAAATCTTGGCAGTGAGTTTACATCCACTTAGCTTTTTAAAAAGCATGCAATGACCAGGAGACGAGGAAACACACTGACACCCCCAGAGAATGCAGAGGGCCACCACATTCACCAGAGCCCTGCATGTTTTTTTCATCTGAAAACCAAGGTTGTTGTTAGGAGGCTGTAATTAGAACATATCGGAACACGATTGTAAACTATAAGTCACTATAAAAAGAGTGGACTGGACTGGTCTTTTGAAATGACATTTCTGCCTTGGATATAGTAAACCAAAATTAAAACACTCAGTTGTCTTTAGGAAGAATTCTGAAGCCTACCTTCAAACCCAAGTGAACCCCATAGCTACGTGGGGACAAGGAAGCACCTCCTTCCTGCTGGATCCTCCCCGAGCCTGACCTGGGGGAACCAGGGCTGCTTAACTGAATTCTGAGTCCAACACACACTTCCTGGCCGCAGTCCCAAGACTGATCTAGCTTTCTGTCTTCCACAGGCAATGAAGTTTGCTTTCAAAAACAAAGGCACACAAAGGCATTTAAGACAACACCTGTATGATGTTAAAGAAACAAAAGACTACAGATGAGATTTTAAAAGCTTGTGATCAGAAGGAAGGAAGGCAAGCATTCAAAAGCCACATCCTGGACTCTCAATCGCTATGGGTGCAAAGACTAAGGAGGCTCCCCAAAACCAGCCCTACACAGCCCAACTCCTAGACCCGTCACCTCTTTTCAGTCCAACAGCCACGCCATCAAGTAACTGTTACTACTCCCAACTCATGGGCAAGCGGGCACTGAGGCTTTGAGCCTCGCACCAGAGTCAACAGCAGAAAAAGCAGAGGCGGAATGCAAGTGCACCCATGGAGGCCACCTGGCACCTACAGCAGAGGCCAGCAGGGCAGGAGGGATTCAGCAAAATGAGACCACACGTCAGGACAGAATGCCCCCCCGGGGCGTCAGGACCCTCTGCTTCCGGCTACCCTCTTCACCCATGTGGGCAGAAGGGGTGTCAGAGCATGGTCTGCCCGCTGGTCTGGTCAGTCTCCCCATTAAACCACCCCACCCCCAGCAATGGATTCACCCCAACACTCAGCACTCAGTCCCCCAGGATCTGATGTGTGATTTTTCAACTCTCAGACCCTTTTCTTTCCATAACTCAGAGGCGGCAGCCGGGTGGCATCACGCACAAAGGGTCCCGGGGCACCCCCAACCCACTTGGTTCAGCTAAAGGGACCCCTACCCGGGGGCACCAAAGCCCCTCCCCCGGCGCCTTCCACAGCAACCCACTGCCTCTGAAGGAGACAATCCCCGGAACTCCTCCAGGTCTCCTCCACTCCCCCTCAGCACTCCCCAGCCCCCTGGTCCCCGCTCTCCCTCCTGTCCTGGTGAGTTCACAGAACACGCCCCCCACCCAGCCTTTGCAGGCCAAGAAATCTCACCCAGGGGTGCTGAACGCCCTAGATTCCCATGAGACACGGCTGAGCGCTGGATTCTTTCCCTACAAAAAGAAAACAACACACACGGGACCCTCCCCGCCCCACCCTCCCCTAGACGCGTACCATTCCTGGGGTTCACACCCCCAACCCAGGCACGGAGCCCAAGCAGGTCCACGGGCCTGAGTCAGGCCCTCCGGCTTTGTTTCCTAGGCAACAGCCGCTCTCTCCTTTGCAGCCACACACTGACCACAGCAGGGAGATTCTAGCACTCCTGGAGTTTCTTCTCGAGGGTGGGAGACGCCCGCTTTCCCTCCCGAGGGGCCCTGGGGCAGATGGAACCCTGGCAGCTAGCTCTCCCGCAGGCACCTGTGATGCCAAACTGGAGAGCCTGGCAAAGGAAACAGTCCCACAGACCCTCACCGGGCGATGAGGAGCCAGGCCACCTGGGGCCTCTGCCCTCACCGCGAGCGGCTCTGGTCACCTGGCCCGGTGGCAGAGGCCTACCTGTCTCAACTGACACGTGGCTGAGGGGCTGGGCCTCCTAAGAAGCCCCTCTCTGCCCCTGCCTCCAGCGTGTGGGGCAGGGAACTCAGGAGTTGCCCGACTCTTGGAGGCCCTGCCTTCCAGCTCCCGGGCTTGGAAAGGGCCAAGTGGCCTCAGCTGGGCGGGGAAGGGCCTTTCTACCCGACTGCCCATCAGAATCACCTGAGAGCTTGTTAATCTACCAGGCGGGCTCCACCCCATAACCAGGGACTCAGAACCTCCGGAGGGGCTGGGCTCGTTCTCAAAGCTTCCCCAGGTGACCTCAGGTCCAGGCAATGATGAAAAGGATGGGGGCAGAGCGCATGATGGCCTCCAAGGGAGAGGGGGAGCTGGAGGGAGCCCACAGCGCCCAGGGGTCTGGGCTCCCCCAATCCACTTGGTCCAGTTAAAGGGACCCTTTCCCGGGTCCAAGTATCACACGTGTATTTGCTTCCTCCTACCTGGGGGCGCTTCCCCAGCGCCCACTGCCTCTAAAGAAGACAGTTCCCTGGAACTCCTCCAGGGTTTCCTCCACTCCCCCCCAACCCACTCCGGTGTTCTCGCCTGGAGAATCCCACGGACGGAGGAGCCTGGCAGGCTAGAGTCCCTGGGGCCGCGAGAGTCGGACAGGACTCAGTGACTAAACCACCACCACCACGGCACTGCCCAGCAGGCCTGGTCCCCTCTCCCCTCCTGGCCGGGTGAGTTCACGGCGCTGCCGTGCGTCCTCCCTCGCCGGCTCACCTGTGTGTCCACTGCCCTCTGGCTACGTGGCCTGCTCCTTGCGGGCCAGACCGGGTCAGGCTGGTTCAGGCCACCACCCTAGCTTGGGACACAGTCCTGCTATCCCCCTCCCCAAGGCTCGTTAGCTGCAAGAATACAGAAGGCCCATCAGAGAGGAGGCGCCGTGGAGGAAGTGGGCAGGAAGGAAGACGAACCCCGCGGAGCCCATTCTCACAGGATTCGTACCCGGGGCATCTTTCCAAGCCTCCCTGCCTAGGGTCCAATTGACTCCTGGCCCGCCCCCCACAGCCCCTGGAGAGCCAAATCCACCCGACTTACAACAGACACCTACCACCTGCCGGGGCTGCGGACCTCGGGCCGACCGCGCGGTCTGTGACAAGACACCCTCCAAGACGCTGACTATTAGTCCCCCCAAAATAGCATCACCAGGCCACAGACACACAGGCACAGACACATAAAACACATTCTCCCAAAATGGCAACAGGGCGTTTCCCGAGCGGCACTGCCTACGGCCTGGACCGGGCTCTGACTTCAAATGCGCTCCGGGCAGGGGAAGGGAGGGGGGAGCTACAGTTGGGAGGGGTCAGGTCAAACTTTTCCCCACCCAGACCTTTAGCCCTGACATCACCATCAGGAAACGAGATGTTTGTTTTATTACAAGGTCTCATGTTCCCGCTGCTTCTTTACCTAGAAGAAAAAAAATTTTCCATCTGGGTCTTCACATACCAATGTCACCAAAATCACAATTCACCAAAATATCAAAACCACCCACAACTGCAGAGAAGGAGATTAAAACGGGAAAGGAATGAGGAAATTAAGCAGACACGAAGAAAAGTGGAGGAAAAGTTCCGTTTGACCAGAACAGATTTTGCTCTTTTCTACAAAGTGCTATACTGTCTGCAGACCCAGAGTCCCTTCTGGTGCTACAGTGGTGACCGATCTCAGAGCAGGAGGTTGGTTCGGGGGCCTGCGAGGCCTTGCTGACCGAGGTGGGCTCAACTGCCAGCACCCCCCACCCATAGTCCCCTGCCGGAGCTCAGCCAGCTCTCAAGCATGGGGAACAGCACACACAATATCAAGGGCCAGACTTTATCTTTTAAATGCACAATGTGCTCGAGCCAAAAACAAAACAAAAAGCCTTCCCAAGATGCTTTCCAAATTCCAGAAACACACTGGGCTGGAAAAAAAAGAAAAAAATGGAGCCCTGTTTCCTCTTATTTTTAATCTTACTTTGGCGAGGTTCATAATAAAACAGAATAACCTATTTATTTGCTTACCTTACTTGGAAAGACAATAAATTGGAAAGGCTTCATAAATCTCGCAGGGAATTCCTTTAAACAAGGACTGTCAGCAAAAATCCGTAAATAACCCTCTGCCAGTCTCCAGCAATCACCTCCACCACACATTCTTTTTCCTTCCTGCTTTTGTACTAATCTTCCAGCAAACAAATCAAATCAAGCACTAAAACGTTTTTATTCTTTATCAAGGTGAGGCTCAGAAAACATCCGGCAGTCCACTGGGACTGTTGACTTACTTAGGTGGCCTCTGAGAAGAATCAGATGCAGCAAAGGCCCCCCAGGACCAGATGAGAGAGACCCCTGAGCCCCCAAACCCTGCCACACTGCTCTCACCGATTTACAAAGCCCGGGCTGGCAGTGGGCTTCTGCACACAGAGCCAGACACAGCCATCAATGTGACCTGGAGCAAAGCTTGAACCTTATGAAACAGGTCCTATCCAGGTAGGGGACAGGCCCTCAGGTTTCCCCCTCTGAGCTCACTCTCCGGCCCTTGTGATCCCACACAAGGTCGTAGACCTTCCAGATCCATCCAGGCAGCTACTGGTCAAGTTCACTCATCCCCGTGTTGACCAAGATGAAGAAAGACAGCTCAGAACTTGGAGATGTCCAGAGCAAACCCACGGCTCATCCAGCGGCCCAGGCCTTGCTCCCACCACGTTGACTTGTGAGGCACCTGATTAAAACGACCTTCAAAAACGGCAGAAGATGGACAGTCTCACGCTGAGGTTTCAAGGACTGTGCTAAAAATAAGCCTAAAGAAGAGGCAGAGGGAGGCTCATGGATAATCAAATGTGTAATCAATTTACATGTCAGGGAAGGATGATTACCATAACCAAAAAGAAAAGTTCTCCAAGCCAAAAGGTTAAGAAAGAAAATTAAACCAGCAGACCACCACTACCCATCAGAAACAAAAACTGTATGTTTTCGGAAAGGACAAGCCTCGTGTTCCTGGCAGCTTCCAGAGCCTTGAAACTTCCCTCCAGGACCAAGATTCTTGGGTGTGAGACACAAGACTAGCGAAACCCAAACAACTTGTCAGACTCGTGCCCAGCCAGCAACACAGGCAGCTGGTGAGCTGTGCCAGGGAGAGTCGATCGTGGTGTCCGACTCTGTGCGATCCCGTGGACCGTAGCCCGCCAGGCTCCTCTGTCCGTGGGATTCTCCAGGCAAGAATACTGGAGCGGGTTGACATGCCCTCCACCAGGGGATCTTCCTGACCCAGGGGTGGAACCCGCGTCTCTTCTGTCTCCTGCATTGGCAGACGGGTTCTTTACCACTAGTGCAACCTGGAAAGCTGTGCAAAGGCACCGGCTTTTGATTCAAACCCCACCAAGATTTCAAAGGGCTGTGTCCCTGCAGGTGACTGAACTGCCCAGAAAGAACCTCGTGCGCTGAAGATCAACCTCCAGCCAGAAGGGCGCCTCAGCTGTTTCTACCATGAAGGCACCAAATTCACCTGTTCTTATGTCTCCCCTCCTGGCTCACTCCCGGTGCTCAAGAAAAATGATTATTATAGACCCACCAAATTAACATATTCCTAGTGTTTCACAGTGAGGGCAAAGGCCTTTCTTAACGGGCACTCTCTGAAATAGTCGCTTGACAATTGGCACACCTCAGGCACGACTGCCCGCCAAGGCCAGTGGGGCCTGGGCACTCAGCAGCGGTTGCCCACTCCCTTCCCTCCAAGACCACTGCGATTTCAGGATCCACTCAAGTGAAGTGGCTTCCTGCCTGTTATCTGTGTTAACCTTGGGAGCTATCCTACAGAGACAGGAGTGGAACCCAGAAGGGCGCAGGGGACGCACTCCAGGTGCAGGAGGGACACGGGCAGGCCCTGGGCCACCTAGAACTGCAGTCCTACTGTGCTCCCCAGGACTCAGCCAGCCGCCGCCTGGGTAGGAAGGTCATGTGTGCGTGGGACCACCAAAGATGCTTCCAGAGCCCTCCGGACAGAACCCACTTCCGTGCCGTTTAAATAAAATGCAGCCTTTGACTTTTTCTGTTAATAAATTCCAGTGTTTGGGCAACTTTTCTCCCCTGGGCAATGCAGTCTCAGGGTGGTCGTGGCAGCTTCTGGACCCCAGAACCTCCCGGCAGCCAGATCTCCAGGCTGGGAGGACTCGGGTCTCCGACGGGCTGGCACTGTCCACCGCCCCCCCCCCCCCCCCCAAGGAAGAAGTGTCAGAGTGTGGAAGCCACCCATGGACAAGCAGCTCAAAATGCTGCTTCAAACAGCCCTCGTCCCACTGTGGCGCCAACCTTTCAGCAACTAACCCCAAGCTCCAACCTCTTTGCAACTGCAAGCTCCCCTAAATCTTCTAAGCATGCGGTCACGTCTCCGCTGCACTCACCGCATGCATGTCAGCTCATGGATGACCACCCCAAAGAGGCCAAGGATGCTTAGACGGGAATCTCAGGCCAGGAATCAAGGTCAGGGTGAGTCCGAGCTCACAGGCATCAGAGGGTTTGCTAACAGTGAATGCAGGCAAAACGCTCTGGGAGTCACTCCGCCCGGTGAGCGCTCTCCCTGCCCTGGGCGCCGGGGCATCGGGCGGGCGAAACAGCGAGCCCTGAAAAGACAGCTCCAGCAACAACCAGAACGCTAGTAAGTGCAGCGATCCCCATTTAACAATTTCAAAAATTCAAAGACTCATTTCATAAAAATTTCCCCCAAATGAACAGACACAGAGAATATTTTAAGACTATGAAGAGTGAGCTGGTGGTGGCTTCCTTCCCAAAATGCAACAGAGACCACTCACAAGCACATCCTCTGGGCACAGAGGGGCTGGCCCCTTCATCACACACCTCCTCCTGAGAGAAAACAGGGTCCCCGAGGCACAAAGGAGGAGCTGGCAAGGGTGGCCGTGGAACCCGGGAGGAGGAACCCAGGAGGAGGAGGAGGAACCCAGGCAGTGGAACCCAGTGGAGCTGGAGGCCTCCGGGGTAGGATGCCGACCCAGGTGACCCACCGCTGACCCTCCCACAGGAAAGGGCGCTGGTCCCTGCAAGCTGCCCGCCAACCAGCCTCCTCAACCAGACTCGAGGCTGGCCTCTACCTGCAGGAAGCCGGACTAGGCCGTGAGGAATGCCCTGCGCCCCTAGAGGCACGGGGACCAGCCTGGGCATGCAGGAACCCGAGAGCAAACATTGCCTGGCTCTCCGCTCAGCCACTTCCCCACCAAGGGAACAGGAAGGAGCCAGCGGCCCCCAGTCACTCCCAGGCCCTCTGGACCTGGAGCCAGCGGCCATGGTGGGAGGAGGAGGTACCTGTCCCCAGGTACCTTCGAAGGGGGGCTGGTGGAACCCCGGGAGGAAGGGGAGCAGCTGTTTGTTGCGTGAGTGTCCCTGCAAAGTCCAAGGACAATGGCCAGAGGTGTACCCAGGCCCGAGGTGTGGGCACAGAACTGCCCACTTGGGGGAGGAGGGGACCCCTTGGGGGGCCGGGGGAATTAGTGGAGCAGATAAAGATTCCAACCAGAGTCTGCCCAGCCTGGGCCAACTTCCTTAAGTGTCCTTAACTTCCTTAAGTGTTCCTCCCTGGGATGACACGGTGGGACCCCTTCAGGCAAGTCTTGTCTGCTGAGCCTGGAGTGTCCCCCTGAGCCGGCGAAACCCTCGGACATGACAGACATCCGAGAAAACCCTGGCACCTCACACAAACACCTATGTACTTCCCCACGCTTCCCAGGCTGGCCTTGCTACCGTCCAAGGGGGACAAACTGCAGCGGTGGTGGGCGGGGTGAGGCAGGGCAGAACCACAAGGAGCTCCTGGGACCTCCCTTGCGGACGGAACTGGTCTTCAACCACACGGCTTTTGCACAGCGTTGGACAAAACATGCAGAATTGCAAGCTGAAAGCATGAATTTTACTGTATAAAAAGTATATCTATATAGCATTCTTAAAAAGTTGATCCTGGGACTTCCCAGTGGTTAAGTGGTTAAGACTCTGAACTCCTGGGGCATGGATTAAATCCCTGATGGAGGAACTAAGATCCCACAAGCCACGCTGTGCAGCAAAAACTAAAACTAAGTAAATAAAATAAAGGGGTTTTCAGGCAACACAGTGGGAAAGAATCCGCCTGCCAATGCAGGAGATGCAAGAGACTCGGGTTCAAACCCCTGGAGGAAGACATGGCAACCCACTCCAGGGTTCTTGCCTGGAGAACCCCATGAACAGAGGAGACTGGAGGCTACAGTCTGTGAGGTCACAAAGAGTCAGATACCACTGAGTACAAACACAATAACAAACGAAAAAATAAAATGCCGTGTCTGGTGGTGGTAAATCTGGCCCTCTCTTGGCATCCCCAGCCCCACAGACTGCCCCACACCTTATACTCTTTACTCCAACAAAGAGAGAATAAGAATAATGATAAAAACAATACAGCCCACACTGGTGCAATGTTGAGGGTTTGTCACGCATTGACTCACTGAGTCCTCACACACACACCAGAGGTGGATAGGAGGAACGCCCACCCCCCAAGGACACAGGGAGGTAGGGACCTTCCCCAGGCTTGCAGCTGAGCCCCAGGGTGGACATCTGTAGGCTCCATACTCAAAGTGTTAGTCGCTCAGTCATGCCCCTAGGACTCTTTGCAACCCCATGGACTGTAGCCTACCAGGCTCCTCTGTCCATGGGATTTTTCCAGAGAAGAATACTGCAGCGGGTTGCGATTTCCTTCTCCAGGGGATCTTCCCGCTCCAGGGATCAAAGCTGGGTCTCCTACCCTGCAGGCAAACTCTTTACCATCTGAGTTACCAGATTATACAACACAGCACTTCCTCAGGCCAGGAGAACACCAAGAATGCCTGTCCCTGACTCCCTGGCCTGGAGAGGACCCACCCTCCACCCCTGCTATGTACCCTGCCCCCATCCCAGCTCTCTGAAATCCAGAGTAAATCCTCCCTGCTCCTGCTTGCAGCCCTGGCATCGGTCACACAGTAGGAGCTCTATGTGCTGAAGAAGCAGATCTTTGTTCAACAGGCAATTTTCAGAAGAAGCAAATGCATCTCAATGTCACAGCATCAATTTCCACAAATCAATCCCAATTGGGCTACCTTAGCATACGCTGTAAAAATTTTAAACCCTATGCATAAAATATTATACATCCATTTTTATTTGATCTACTAAGTTATAAAGCTTTCCTCAATCTCTTAAAGGCGGTTTTCCCAGTAATGCATAACTACTTAATTGGGAAGTGTACAAAACATAATTACACTGCCTAACACTACAACATTGCTTCTGGGAATATCTCTGTTCATGCATTCTGCTTTATTTTGTATTTAATCTCTATTAAGATGTCTATATGAAAATAGATAGGTATGCTAGTCTTCATAAACACCATAAATCATAAAGTCACTTCCTTGCTAACCCAGGTCCAAAAGCAGCCCCCAAAGAGACTAGTGGGGCCCCAAAGGCTCCCACTTCTCACATTTAAGCACAGTTGGTAAGCCTTCAACGTGTGGCCCACTTAGCTCTGTGCCACGTTGCCAGGTAAGGGTGACGGTAATGGCCGTCATTTCTCTCACAGAAAGTGGCTTGGCCTGCAACTCAAAAAGTACCCCAAACTGCCCGCCAGAAACCAGTTACTCAAACCAGAAAGGGCAAATTCTTTCTTGTGCCCAAGACCACAGTTGCCAACCTCACATCAAGAGGCAGGTGGAGACCCCTTAAATCCTAGGCGGACACTGCATGGCCTTTCTAGTTCACTCTTCAGCTGGCAGAGGGAACGTGCCACAGGCTCCTCCAGACCTCAACACGGGAGTACCACCCTACACATTCCTCTGCCTTCGAATGTGTACACACACACACCCCATCCCTACAACTATCTGAATACACAGCCATTCTCTAAGCAGCCTGGTGTTGGAAAAAAGAACCAGTTCAGATTCTGTGCCATCATTTATTAACTGTGAGCCCACCCCTGTACTGGGAAAGCCTCACCACCTCCTACCGGGGTCCATCACTAAAAATGCAACAAGCAAGTGTGTACAGTGTTCCTACAAACGGACTAAAGGGAAGGTGTCCTTGACACGGTAACATAAGCGATCAGCCTCACTGAAGTTTACTAATCAATAAACTCACCAAGGTAAAAAAGGATTTGCCACAAAATGTGTTTATCTGCATTTCTGAAACAGTCAACTGTCATCCCCAAATCTGCTCGGCAACACGGATGAAATAATGCACACGTCAGATTAAAAAGTTGATGCAGACCTCACTCGTCCTCGTGGTGAGGTGGGAGGGCCTCGAGCTGATCTTTGCCTTCAAAGACAGTCACCAGCTCCGCTGCACCGGTCCTTGGCTTGTGTATACAGACTTTCAAAGTGCGCCCCACTGCCAGCGCGGCTCACACCTTACTAAAACGTAATTTGTAAAAACAATTTCTCTTCTTTCCACTAGGCTACGACGCTCAGACCAGCCTCCTCCCCGTGAGCACTGTTGATTGGTCAAGAGAGAGTTAAATGTCAAATGCATCTTAACAGACCCAGCTCCACCTTTTAACGGGTGCGCGCACGCGCACACACACACAAACACAAAATTTCCCTCAAGTCCTTCGGAATGCTGAGTGCTGGTTGAGGGGGTAGAACCCCCACTCAAACAAAAACAAAAAAAAAAATGAGACTGGGTCAGGCAGAAATCCAGATTTCCACTTCAAGATCTATGGGGGAAGAGTATTCAAATATAAAATCCTTCAATCATCGGTCGTGCCAAATGTTCAAAAACTAGACTCAAGTTGTGTGGGTGTGCCTCGGGGGTGTGGTTTGTTTTTAAAGAAAGACGGTCTGCATGCAGTTGGCAGGCTCCGGACTGGCTGCATTGAGAAGCCCCTCCTGGCGGTTCTCAGTCCAGATGTTCCTTAGGTGGAGCCCCAGGAGACTGACTGCCCTGGGGCTCCACCTGCTCCAGATGCCACCCTCTCCGGGGACCTGGGCAGCCAGCAGCCCTCCCCAGGGACCGTGAGTCACTCATGTGAAAACCACCAAGCCCACAGCCAGCTTCTCGCCACTGAACGTGTGCCCAAATCACCTGCTCCCTTCCCATAACAACAGTGCACAGAAGACCCCTTCCTATTCCTGTGTGTGTGTGTGCGCGTGTGTGTGTGCGTGTGTGCACGCGAGTGTGAGGATGTGTGCGCGCGTGCACGTATGTGTGTGTATATAAGTGTGAGAGTGAGTGTGACTGTGTGTGTGTGAGTGTGTATCTATGTGTGAGTGTGACTGTGTGTGTGTGTGTGTATGAGTGTGTGCGAGTGTGTGTGTATCTATGTGTATGTGTATGTGTGTGTGTGTCTGTGCACGTGTGTGCAGGTGCACATGCTTGTGTGCCTAGTCGCTCAGTTGTGTCCGACTCTCTGCGACCCCATGGTCTGTAGCCTGTCAGGCTCCTCTGTCTCTTGACTTCTCCAGGCAAGAATACTGGAGTGGGAAGCCATTGTCTTCTCCAGGGGATCTTCTGGACCCAGGGATCGAGTCTGGGCTTCCTGCATTGCAGGTGAATTCTTTACAGTCAGAGCCACCAGAAGAAGACCCCAATCCCAACTCTCTGCTCACTCAGAGTTCACTCCCAACACTCAGCGTGCAGAGGAGGGGCGGGGCAGGACACTTACTCTGTTACCTAAGAACCACCGAATCTGCGGATATTGCCACTCTTTTCCTCTTCCTCCATCACCACCACAAACAACAAGAGTACCAAACAGCTCATGTTCGAACCCTTCCCACCTACATCAGCCTTCCTTGCTGTGCACATTTGCAAACGTGGCAATAGGGCATTCTGGCCCCTGACCCCTGAAATGCCCTTGCATTCCACCACTGGCTGGCTCCCAAGGGCATCTGCAAGGATCATCTCATTTTACAAGTGAGGTTTCTTTTAACAGTATGAATTAAGCCCGAAGAAACTGCTGGTCCATGAAATGACCAGCTACCCTGAAAGTGACAATCGGTCTCTTCCACAGACTCTAGAAGGACATGTTCCCTAACCCCAGTGCCCCGCCCCCAACCGTTTCTCGCTGACCTGACCCGATGGGGCAGCTGGGAGCAGCGGGGCAGCCGGGCGTGGGGGTAACCAGTCACGTCCACACCCAATGTGCGCCTGGCCCCAGGGGGGGCAGCCAGCCCATTTCTGGGAGTGGGCGACTGCCCCGAGAGGAGATGATTTCCTGGGCCCAGATGGGGACACATGAACACCCACGGCACACCGGGCACCCAGCTGGACCCAGGCCGGTCACCGACGCTGCTGCTGACCGAATGCCCACCATGTGCCAGGAAGCCCAACACGTGGTTCTCTGGGAAGCGAGTTCACTGCTGCTGCGCTCCAGATGCCCGGACGCTCCCACTCCAGCAGCAGGAAGGGGGCACATGAAGGCAGATGCACGCGGGGAAGGGGACACAGAGAGGGCCTTGTCCCAGACAAACCCCCCAGGGACGTGGCCGGTCAGGCGCTCCTCCTCTGGGAGAGGGAGCTGAGCGCCATCACCAGCAGACTCCCCGGGTCCAGGGCGCCGCCTGTGCTCGGGCAAAGGGGGCGCAGCGCCCAACCACTCATTGGTCCTTCCTTCTCTGGGAAGGGGAAGTAGGTCTTAAATAGAAAGCAAATATTTTACTGGGCATCCCTCAGAGGGACCTAATATCAAGTCACATTCCACCATCTAAAAACAACCTCCCGAACAGTTTTCAGTTCATCGCTTAAGTCCCAGGAATCGCTCCCTACCCGAGCCAGCCTCCCCCAGCTACCCTCCCTGCCCTATTTAGGTCGGTATTTTTTGTTTTCCTTTGCAGACAGTTTCATTTTATTTATTTTTTTATTAATTTATTTTTTACTGAAGGATAAAATTGCTTTATAGAATGTTGCTGTTTTCTGTCAAACCTCAACATGAATCAGTCACAGGTATACATACAACCCCTCCCTTTTGAACCTCCCTCCCATCTCCCTCCCCACCCCACCCCTCTAGGCTGATACAGAGCCCCTGTTTGAGTTTCCTCAGCCATACAGCAAATTCCCATTGCAGGTCAGTACTTTTTTAAGAGCACCAGGACCTGGGAACTCTCACCCCAAACACTCCTTCCTGAGCCCCGCCCCCTTCACCTGGGGCTTCCCCTGACTCTGCGCGGCTCATCCACCTCTTTGGTGCAAAGGATCAAGTCTCCCTCCCCTAGAGGACCTATTCCCCTAGGACAGGACCCACCCACCATCTTGCCTAGCAAGCCCATCTCCTACCCTGCACAGCCAAAGCAATCAAGCCCCAAGGAGCCTTCTCGGATGTCCCCTGAGGGCAACCCCTCCCCTTCCAGTGCCTCCATCAAGATTCCCTGAGCTCTTTCCAGGAATGGACAAGGACATCTGCTCCTCAGGGCACACAGCACCTCAGTTCAGTTCAGTCACTCAGTCGTGACTTTTGCGATCCCATGGACTGCAGCACGCCAGGCTTCTTTGTCCGTCACCAACTCCCGGAGTTGACACAAACTCATGTCCATTGAATCGGTGATGCCATCCAACCATCTCATCCTCTGTCATCCCCTTCTCCTGCCTTCAATCTTTCCCAGCATCAGGGTCTTTTCCAATGAGTCGGTTCTTCACATCAGGTGGCCAAAGTATTTCAGTTTCAGCTTCAGCATCAGTCCTTCCATTGAATATTCAGGACTGATTTCCTTTAGGAAGGACTGGTGGGATCTCCCTGCAGTCCAAGGGACTCGAGAGTCTTCTCCAACACCACACTTCAAAAGCATCAATTGCTCACGGCAAGAACAACTAATTTACTTCTCTGTTTATTTTGTATTTATGAATCTAACAAGGTGGCACAGTGGTAAAGAATCTGCCTGCAATGCAGGAGATGAAAGAGATTCGGGTTCCATCCCTGGGTGGGGAAGATCCCCCTGGAAGAGGAAATGGTTACCCACTCTAGTATCCTTGCCCAAAAAACTCCAAGGACAGAGGAGCCTGGCTGGCTACAGTCCATGGGGTCACAAAAGAGTCGGCTGAGTGATTGCACACACACACACAGGGAGCATTAGGACAAAATGTGTGTGGAAGTAAAGTAGATGGTGATTCGTGAAAAATTCAAATTGGATTTCGCTGGTGGCTCAGTGGTAAAGAATCCGCCTGCCAGTGCAAGAGACTTGGATTTGATCCTTTGGTCTGGAAGATCCCCAGGGCCTTGTTTTTAGTGGAAAGCAGGACTGGGTCAGTAAAGGGAACACTTTTTGACCATGCCTGTAGCTGGGAGAAGGAAATGGCAAGCCACTCCAATATTCTTTTTTTTTTTTTTTCCACTTCAGTATTCTTGCTAGGAGAATCCCAGGGACAGAGGAGCCTGGTGGGCTATAGTCCATGGGGGTCACAAAAGAATCAGACACGATTTAGCAACTCAGTAACAACAACATCAGGTCTGATCTAAGTGCTTTATTCCAGTTGAGCTATTTCAAATCCTGAAAGATGATGCTGTGAAAGTGCTACACTCAACATGCCAGCAATTTTGGAAAACTCAGCAGTGGCCACAAGACTGGAAAAGGTCAGTTTTCAATCCAATCCCAAAAAAAGGCAACCCCAAAGAATGTTCAAACTACCGCACAATTGCACTCATCTCACACACTAGCAAAGTAACGTTCAAAATTCTCCAAGCCAGGCTTCAACAGTACGTGAACCATGAACTTCCAGATGTTCATGGAGAAGGCTCCTTGGGGCTTGATTGCTTTGGCCATGCAGGATTTAGAAAGCTGGATTTAGAAAAAGTAGAGGAACCAGAGATCAAATTACCAACATCAGTTGGATCACTGAAAAAGCGAGAGAGTTCCAGAAAAACATCTACTTCTGCTTTATTGACTACACCAAAGCCTTTGTCTGTATGGGTCACAACAAACTGGAAAATTCTTCCAGAGATGGGAATACCAGACCACCTGACCTGCCTCTTGAAAAATCTGTATGTATGCAGGTCAAGAAGCTACAGTTAGAACTGGACAGGAAACAAAAGACTGGTTCCAAATAGGGAAAGGAGTACGTCAAAGCTGTTTATTGTCACCCTGCCTATTTAACTTATATGTAGACTACATCATGAGAAACGCCAGGCTGGATGAAGCCTGCCGGGAGAAATATCAATAACTTCAGATATGCAGATGACACCACTCTTATGTCAGAAAGCAAAGAAGCACTAAAGAGCCTCTTGATGAAAGTGAAAGAGGAGAGTGTAAAAGTTGGCTTAAAACTCAACATTCAGAAAACTAAGATCATGGCATCCCGTCCCATCACTTCATGGCAAATAGATGGGTAAACAATGGAAACAGTGACAGACTTTATTTTCTGAGGCTCCCAAATCACTGCAGATGGTGACTGTAGCCAAGAAATTAAAAGACGCTTGCTCCTTGGAAGAAAAGTTATGACTAACCTAGATAGCATATTAAAAAGCAGAGACATTACTTTGTTAACAAAAATCCTTCTAGTCAAAGCTAGGGTTTTCCCAGTAGTCACATATGGATGTGAGTGGTGGACTATAAAGAAAGCTGAGCGCCAAAGAACTGATGCTTTTGAACTGTGGTATTGGAGAAGACTCTCAAGAATCCCTTGGACTGCAAGAAGATCCATCCAGTCCATCCTAAAGAAAATCAGTCCCGAATATTCATTGGAAGGACTGATGCTGAAGCTGAAACTGCAATACTTTGGCCACCTGATGTGAAGAACCAACTCTTTGGAAAAGACCCTGATGCGGGGCAAGATTGAAGGCAGGAGGGGAAGGGGACAACAGAAGAGGATGAGACGGTTGGATGGCATCACCAACTGGGTGGACATGAGTTTGAGTAAGTTCCGGAGTTGGTGATGGACAGGGAAGCCTGGCGTGCTGCAGTCCATGGGGTCACAAAGAGTCGGACACAACTGAGTGACTGAACTGAACTGAAGCGCTTTATAGTATTACCTCATCAGACTCTCGCAGCCCACCCTATTCTTACCCTTGCTTCAGATTGAGCAACACAACCCTTTGCAAGGGCTCAGGAAATCCCGAATGCACTCATGTCTCATGTCATCCCTCCTTTTTTCCCACGCTTTCTAGAACAGTCTGTCACATCTGATGCCTCCTCCCCTGCTGGTGGGGATGGATGTTAACTTTGAAGGCAGGGCCCTTCCTCCCTCGGCCCAGCCTCAGTCCTGGGAAAGGAGGCCTTTTGCTGGGACCTCTCCCTTGCCAGCAGAGAAAGTGCCCAGGTAACACTGAGATCCACCCCGTGTTCCAAAGTGGGCTGCTGGGGTGGCCCAGAGAAAAGCTTTTGGATCCAAGCCTGGAGCCGGATGTGCCGAGTAATCACCAGGTTGCAAAACTCCCAGCTATGAGCATGGTCAAAAAGTGGTCCCTGCCCTGCCCTGCCCTGCTCTCCACTAACAAGGGCACCCAGACCCGACTCCCACCGTCAGTCATTCCCCCTCCAAGACCTCAGCCCACCCACTGCTGCTCAAGAGGTTGAAATAAATTAGGAAAAAATCCTTTAATCTCCCCTGCAGAGAAACCTTTCCAGGAACCAGACTTATACTTGCAACGTACATTTCAAGTGGTTCTGATGAGCTGTGAGTGGCGTCTATGCTCTGGGCCATCTGAGATGCACATCAAGAGCACAACCCAAACAACTGTTAAGTCACAACCCCTCTTCCCTTCCTGCCCCTGGGACACGGGGGACTCAAATAAGGCAAGCTCACAATTATCGCAAAGAAAACTCAAACCACTTTGAGCCGCTTCCTCTGCCCACTACTTGGGGGAGTAGGTCTGGCCAGTTTTAGGGAAGGAAAAAAATTACCCACTGTTCAAAGCCCTCCTTAAATACCCAGGAAGACATCATTACAGATAGAATTCCAACGTTAATTCTGAAATCTCCTGGCTTTTGTCAGATGAAGCCACATTCTACATCCCAGGCTTAGTTGAGAAATGAGAAGAAAGGATGTTTGAGTGTGGAAGAAAAAAAAAAAAAAACAAAAACCAAAAACTCAGCCTTGAGCAAAAAGCAGCAAACATCTTGGAGGAAGGGGGAGAATAAACAGAACTCTGCACAAGGCAGAGAAAAACTGTCTTGGGAAACCTGGTGTACTCACCAACGCGGGCGTGTGGAAACTGATCTGATTTCCTTGTGCTGTGCTGGAGGGCCCAGCCCAGGGGGCCTTTCTGCGGAGCCAGGGGTCCCTAAAGACGGGGCAGGACAACGATACACACCTGAAGACCCAAAAGATGTTCTGGAGCCGTTCACAAATCTGGCTCTCGACTGGCCCCGGCTGACAAAACTGTGACAGCCACCATAACTTTCCTGGGTTGTTTAGTTGCCCTAAAATCCAGCCACATCCACCCTCCAGGCTGAACGACCCTAAGGAAGCAGCTTCTCCACTGAGCATTGCAGAGGCCTAAGAGCTGATGAGTTGGCCCAAGGCTGATCCCCGCACGGCTGCAGCCCGCCACACACCCCCACTTTCCCGTGGGGAAAGCAGAACAGAGAACTTGTTTGTAAATGGCAGGGGGGATTGGGGGCTTAAACAGACAGAATCACGGAGCATAATCGTGACCCAAGCTGGCGCTGAGCCAGCACACTGGGGCTAACCAGACAAATTGGTAAAAAGAACCCACCCCGAGCTGCCCATAACCCTCCAGGAACAGGCAGAACCCCAACTTTGAAACAGGCAGTCTTTAGCATCCCCGACCACCACCCCCAGCCCACCCTACCAGAGCCCTGGGGCATCAGCAAAGAATTCAGGGATCTATTTCCCAAGCACACACGTGTCTGCAAGCACACACGTGTTCAACTAAAGGAAGAGAGGCGTTGCAGGGCAGGAAGATAATCTCATAATTAAAGGAAAGCCTGTTTTTCAGGAAAATCTCCATCTCGTGGGGACCTTACCCTAAAGGAAGCCAAGGTCAGTCGGAGCGCTCCCACATCACCTGCTCCGGGTGCCTTTCAGGTGAGTTAATCACTCAAGGCAGGGCCAGTCTCCAGATTTCAGGACACACCCAACTTTGTGCCATTCCCTTTCAATTCTCTGATAGCCTCTGTGAAAAGAAAGCTGCTCCTTTTGTTCGGGAGTTTTCATTCAAATTCCTTTCCAAGGCCAACACAAATGCAGGGCAGCAACCCAAAGGAGGTTTACCCAGCAGAATCAAGTTTCTGGCCAGTTTTTACAGGAGTGGTGCAAACAAGACTATTCCGATTAGGTGAAATCCTCACCCTCTCCCTGGTCTCTTCTCCCAGATTTCCCCCACGATGAACACAGGGGCTCACTCTCACTGGAAGACGTGCATAATGAATCCAGCAGGAAAGGGAACAGTCAGAGGGAGGGAGGGGAGCGCCCCAACCACCTCCAGCCCCTCCACCAAGAGAGGGGAACCCGCCAGGAAGGAGGCTCTGAGCTCACTCACCCGGACCACAGACTTGTAAATCCGCCCCTTACCTACTGGTAGAGAAGGTACCTGGCCACTAAATCCAACTTTACCACCAAAAACCCCCAATCACTGAAAGCTATCCACATCATCTCAGGGCCAGTGTGTGCGTGCTCATGCACACACATGCGTGTTTGGGGGGAGAGAGCTGCCCTTCAGCGACATCCCCCAGAGACAAGGTAAAACGGGATCAGGAGGACAGAAGGGGTCGGACGTGGGGAGCACAGCAAAGCCACCCCCAAAGGCACCCAAGTCCCAAATCAAAAGCCAGAAGAAGCCTCAATCAATCACAGAGAAACCAGAGCCAGGTGGAGCTGGCTTCTGGCCCTCTAGTGGCCTAACGCCCCCGCCCCCTCTGTTTCTTGATTGGAGAAACAGTGACCATCACTTCTGCCTGGGAGAGGCCGGACCAACGGCACTGCGCCCGGCCCTCGGGGTCCTTCTGGTGTCTGGTCTTTGCCCGGACAGTGAGTTTATGGTCCAGAGGGAGAATTCTCCCCCCGCTGCACCCAATGCACCCCCCCCTCCACCGGTCTACTGAGCCTCAGGCTTCTGCTCAGCAGCCATGCTGTTCATTAACTCAGAAAGCGGAGTGAATTTAAAACAGGCCTGGTCCAGGAAACCATCTAGAAACCCTTCGTTGGCATTAGATCGTGAGATCCCAACAAAAGACCACTAATCAAAGACGGAAATTAAAACAAGCCAGACTTCTCATAGCCCCATGTGATCTGGAAGGCAACTCTGGGCCTGAGAAAGATCATTGTTTCGGAGAAGCCATCTGAACCCTAGGGAGAAAGTGCCAGATGTGGGGCAAGCCTGAACGCTCACCTCCCCTGTGCTCTCAGCGCAGCGGGAAAGAGCCCCTCCATCAGGGACTCGGCCTGGTCCTCAGCTCCAGGAGCTTCTTCAAGTCCCAGCTCTGCCACCTGGAGGGCGGGAGAGCGCCCTGTTCCCAACACCTCACCCAGCTTGTTGTGAAGGTTCAATGCAAACAGGGGCCAAGCGTCTTAGTCAGTGAGAAAGATACTAAGAGGCTCAATAAAGGGCAGTCCGCAGTGTTATCATCACAAAAACAGAACGACTTAAACTGCCTGCAAACACTACTTGGGTACCAAGTTTAGCCTGGGGGGTCAGTGAGCGCCAAACACAGAGAAATCCCTCCTCCAAGAAGAGGGGTGCAGAAAGGAAGTCATCCCGGCTCTTCCCTTACTGGCCGCAGCCTCTGGTCACATGGCCCATCCGGCTCCCAGCCTGGAGAAGCCTGCAAAGGCCCGGGAGCCCTCGGAGCTACGACCGCGCTCTGCGCGTTTCAAGCGAAATACCCCCGATTCGAAGGTGGCGGCGGAAAACGCGGCCTCAACACCGCCCCGGGGACAGGATGCCGAGCCGGCCAGGCCGCGCGGCCAGGCATGGGACCGTCTACCAGCTTGTTGCATCTGAGCCACCATCGTGCAATGGACGAACCTCCCTGGCCGGCGGGGGGTGGCGGGCGGGACCACACACGACTCCAGCTCTAAGGCCCCCGGAGCCTGCGACCGTCGTCGGGGGGGGGGGGGGCGTTCACGGGGGCACGGTCAAGCGGAATACCTACTTCTGCTCCGAGCCTCGCTCGCGGGTTCGGGGCCCACCTCGGGGCCGTACGTCCTCTCCCGGCTCCTTCCAGGTACCGGCCGGGGGGCGGGGTCTGGGAAGGGCGCGGGTCAGCCCGCGGGTGGGCGGCCGCGAAGGGGAGGGACTCCGCACGGGGCTGCGGGAGGGAGGCGGAGGAGGAAGTGGGCACCGCGAGGGGGAAGGGCCATCTCCATCACCTCTCGACAGCGGCCCCGCAGCGGGAAGCGGCTCCCTATCTACAAGTGAAAGGGCGAAGCGCCGGGGAGGGGCGCTTCCGGCAGAATCGGGAGCCCTGCTGTGGGTGGGGTGGGGGTGGGGGTGGCAGGTACGCCAGATAGCCGAGGGGCCCCCGGAGGGCCGGGAAGTATCGCCCGGGCGCGGCCGCAGGTAGGCGGTCTTCGGAGGCGGAGCCTCCAGGTAAGCCAGTCTGGAGGGGAAGGAAGCAGCCGCCGGGTCCGCGGGCCCCTGGGGGTCAGGAGGGGCTCATCTTCAGGGCTGGGGTCCCAGAAGCCCCGAACCCCAGACTCCAGGAGACCCCGTCCTTCCAGCAGGGCCCAGCACCCCAGCTGGCGGGGCGGGGCAGCTGCAGACCACGCCCCCCCCCCCGGTAGCGCGTGGCCAGGTAGGGCGGGTTGGCCTTCACCCAGGCCCCAGCATTGCCCTCCCCGCAGCACAAAGTCGAGCAGGAGCCCGGAAGTCGCCCTGCGGTCAGTCTGGGCGGGACGATGGGGTTCCCGGGCGCCCGGGGGCCCCCAAACTCCAGCTACGGAAACAGGAGGCGGAGATCAGCCTCTTTATGACTTGGCAGAGGCAATTCAACATTTCTTCCTCGCATAAAATAGGAATTGCTCTATTTACCTAGCCCGCAGGAGCGTCGTGAAGATTAATGACTGTGAAATGTTCTTAAGATCAAAAACATTCTGAGATTTTACTTGTAGGCACTTATATGTCCATATTGCTATCTGCACCAGGAAAACATACTCTATTGATTGCCCCCCTGGAGTGACTTCTAGCCCACGACCACAAAGCGCTGAGGAAATGGAATCAGGTAGGACGCTGTGTCCTCCGGGTATTTGTTATAGGGGCAGAAACCGTGGCATCCACACTGGGCCCCAAGGGGCGGCTGGAGGAATCAGCCAGCATTGCAGCCCACACAATTCACTGTCTGAAGAGGGGCTGGAGAGAAACTTTTCAAAACATTTATCACACCACCAGAAAAAAGTCGCAGCATTTTGGGCAGGGGGGTCTCTGCTGTTTGAAAAGCCTCTGCCCCACCCTGGGGGCCCAGTGGTCAGTCAAGTTCAGCCAGTGCTAGGAGCCCACGCAGCCCACTTGGCCTGGCCGCTCCCACAGCAAGGCCTCCCTGGTCTCACTAGCCCTCTGTCCCTCCCAGCAAAGCACACCCATGAGACCAGGCGAGGCCACTCCAGTCCCCTCGACCATCCCTGGACAGGGTTTGCAGAGCTCTGAGCCCACCCCCTCCCCCTCCCCCCATCCCACTCCCCTGGATAGCTGCTGGCCCTGGCTGTCCTCCAGGTGGGCAGACCCGGAAGCTGCAACAACCTATGGGCTCCTCACCATCCAAATGGGTGTGCAGCTCACCTGGGCCTGAACAAGCAGACTTTGTTTGCACTTCTGGACCAACCGCACTAAACACATCCATCAGCCAAAGAATCAAGTCCCAGCCAGGGTTCCTTCAGCAGGAAAGGTGCACACAAGGCTTCCTGTCCTCTACCCAGGGCAGCCAAGGAAATTCACCTGCAGCTCCTCCTGCCCCCTACCCCCGTCCCCCCATCCATCCCTCCCCCCCACCTCCCCCTACACAGACTCATACTCCTGGGGCCGCTATAAACAACAGAATCACTTCCAGGTTGGATGCAGGGTATTTTCACCCATCAAGGTTTTTAAATTGCCATGCCTGGGAAATCAGGCCAGAGGATCTCCAGTTTATCTCGGTCTCCAGTTCTTTCCAAAGAAACTTCCTGGGATTCCATGACTCCATAATGAAGTTTTTGTTTGTGCTGTGCTGAAGGCCAGATTTCAGGCATGGCTGGAGCAGAGCAGTGAGTTTACAACCCCGTGGCCAGCCTGGGCACTGCAGAGAGACCCACACATTCCCCATTCTGTTCAAAGGCCCTTCCAAGATTCTGCCACAACCTGGGCTGGGATGAGACACAGAAAAGTGGCCATGACTTGGAACCAATCTTCAAGCCAATTAATAGCACCCCAAGTCATAACTAAGGATTTACTTTAATGTTAAAAGCACCTTTCTGAGCACTTTTGAGAGGGAGGGAAAGTAACAATGTAAAGTTTCATTGTTGTTGGGTTTTTTAGCTTAAAACGCCCAAAGGATTTTAAGAATCACAGGGTTCTGTTGAAAAGCACCACCTCCCCCCATCCCAGGACATGTTTGGACTCTCAGCAAACAACACCCAAAGGCAGGCTGCCTACCAAGTTCAAGCAACAACAGCTATTCGGGATTAACATCCCCTAAATACCATCTGATGGTCCTGCAGATAATGAAGGCTCTGTTACTACCCAGGAGCGAAGTCACAATTCTCCATGAAAGGAAAAGCATCCTCTACGAATCCATGAGTAAGAACCCAAGTGTCTTATCACTGTTGTTGTGAATATTAAGCCAACCTTAAGCAACCATCTGTTACATTTTGTTACAGAAACAGTTAAAGCAGATCATTTCTAAAACATTCACTCAAGGAGGAACCAGACTAGATACAGGTAGAAAGTCAACTGGCCCCCAAAGTTGTAACCAAAGCACCTCACTCCAATCAAAAGGGGAATCAATCAGGCCTCAACAAGGAGCCAGGGCTACACTGACCCCAGTTCTGGGAGGGGCGAAAAAGAAGGTTGACAGGAGCGCCCGCCCCTGTAGCAAGAGTTTTGGCCCCACCTGGGAACCTCAGCTCCCAGTGCAAGCAGGAAGCTTGGTGAATGGAGGAAGAAGATCCAACTCAGAGGAACATTTCCAGAAATAGCAGCAGCTGCGCAGCAAAATACGAAAATCCAACAAATACTCATTTTCGCTGCACATTCCCTAACACCACCAACAAACCCAAAACGACTTTAATGTGAGGGAAATATTAAAAATAAACACCATTGCTTCCTGTGACTTCAGATGCCTCAATTTCTGGTTAAGGGTTGAGTATGATTTCTGAAAACTGCATTCCAGGGAGACAAAAAGTTTGCTTCGTGTACACTTTCTTTGAAGAACCCTGTTATCTGCTTTCAGAATCTTAACTCCAAAAAAAGTAGATGACTGAGAAGAGAACGCACACCAAGTTCCCTGGCAGTCCAGAAAAGACCACCTTCTAAGAAAAAGTCTGGAAAGGGAACAGGCCGACGATGACTGCAAGTCTGGTTCCCACCGCCGTCTGCAGCTCCTGAAGTTTCTCTGTTCTCCAGCGGTTAGAGAATGAAGCTGCCCCTTGGCTCCCATTGTCAACATTCCACACAAACAATGGCCTGGCTCGCTCATATTGTACATTCTGTATTCATCTGCGAATCCCGGTTTTTAGCACAATGCGCAAAGCCCTTCTTTTCACTGGTGCAGTCCTGAAGGCCCAAGTGTAGCTGTAATTTCGGCTGGAAACACTAATAATGATGCTAAGAGCAAACTACACATGAAGCTGAGACATTAATTTGTTCAGATTATTAGAGTCACATTGATGGCATCTGGATACTACTGTCCATTAAATCATGATCAAAAGAAAGGCTGAACACCTTAAAAATGGTTCTGAAGTTTTTAGCAATTATTAAGTATAATTTTCCAAACCCAGAGATAGGTATGTTTAAAAAAAAGAAAAAAAAAATCCCTTTCATGGGTCTTTGATACATATTCCATCAAACACACACTTGAATAAAAACTAACTTCAAAAGATTAAGTGAGGGTGGTGGAAGTGGGAAGTTTCATATTTTTCCTTCTTTCCCAGGATGCTGTAACTTTAACTGTAGCAGCGTAAATTAGGACATGCTTACCAGCTGGAAAGGAGAAAACTGATACTGCCCAGGCAGTATAGCCTCTGAGAGCATATCCATTCCAGCATTTTCACGTGCCTGCTAAAAGTCTGCAGTAGGGGAAGCCCACACAAGCATTCCTTAGCTAGCGAATCGCAGAGGAACCTTCTTGGAGAACAAGGCACAGTGTTTCAATACGCAGTGTTAAGTATGAGTACATCTATTCGAAGGGTCAAGCAAACTGCACTCCTGTTTTTTTAATTACTACGAAAATGTGTTCCACCCGCTGTAATTGAACTATCAGCCAGGCGGTGGAAATACTACCAGAGTTGTGCTCTGCCGAACAGATAAATTTCCTTTCCCAATCATATCCTATATGAACATATATTTGTGGCCAGTATCAGGAACATGAGACACGTGGACTGCTGCTTTTCGCCGACAGAAAGATCATTAACAGAGGGACCCAGGCTCGTACTCACATACGTTATGGTGACAGCCCTTCTGTACCGAAATGACAGTGGTAAAAAATGACAACTGGGGTGGCCCTTCTATGGTTGCTGTAAACGCTTTACATTTTTTCCATTTAGGGAAAAGTGTTAAGTGCAAAGGGGATAACTTTGCCTTCAAAAATGATTCATGATGGAGAGAACTGTTGGCCAACGGCTTTGGTGTGCTAGACCCCAGCGGGGCCACCCTTTTGGTTTTGAACCTCAAGGATTTCCAATGGTGTGAGCCATCCTGAGCTCCCTTTGCCAGAGTATAACAGCTCCCAGCAATAAAATTCTTTCCCACCGCGGCAGTGTGCATGCCGCGCAGTTACACTCTGTACACACTCATCCTTTACCTGGTCGCCAGCCACTCACACCACTAAAAAAGTTCCAGGTTAATTTTGCAGTTTTGTTTGTTGTTGTTGCTGTTTGTCTCTCATTAAAACACTTTTCAGACTTATGAATAGGATTTCCTTCTGGAGTTTTACAAGTCAAGAGTAAACGTATTGATTATTCCCTGAAAGGGTAACTGATGGCTAGTTAATCATTATACAGATAGCAAGTTTTCCTGTTTCATCTTGTGTACACGACCAGATTAACAACGCCAGGGAAAGCAAACTCGACTCTGCAGGAACAGGTGCGCCCTGAGTCTTAAAAGGCCAAAATATCTCACAAAGTATGTCACTGGTGTATTTTTGCAATGCTAGTAGTATTTGTTTTTAAGTAGCCAAACTTTTTAACTTTAAAGAGACACACTTTGCAAAGATTTCTTCACCTAGTCAATGACTAAGTGCCAGACATAAGTTGCAATTCCAGCCCCTAAAAGAAACCATCTTAGGGACAAAGAGTTTTTTTTTGTTGTTTTCTTTTTGCTCTTGTTGCTGTTGTTGTTGCTTAAATCACAGATAAGAGATGGTAATTCGCCTTGCCCCTCTCCCAGGAGAACACCCAGTTAAGGGTCAGTTTCCAAGATCCCAACTGAAATCTTAAATAGCAGGGCTGAGCTCAAATCCACACAGCTACAGAGAGCACCCACCACCCAGCTGTTATTAACGCACCATCAGAAAACAGGACAAAAACAAACCTAGCTATATCTTCCCCACCTTGCTTTATCAACAGGAAAATGAAATAAACCAAAAGCCACCTAGTTAGGTCCAAAACAAGCTCCAAACCCAAGATTCGTAAATTTCCTCTAATAACTGTTTTCTCCAGGGACAAACAAGGGTCCCTACCCCTCGGGCACAGAAAACCAATCAGGGTCATAAATTCCCTTTGCCTTCAACCCTCACTCCCTTGTACCAGGGACAGAGTGGGGGGAGGGGGTGACCCAGCATCAACACTTGCGCTAAACCTCTCAATGCTCTACAGAAATATGCTGGCTTATTTCCTTTGTTTGGTCCTGTTATACTTGATCAAGTGTGAACTATTAAACTGGTTTCATTAAAGGCAAGTGCATTCACAGCTAGCACCTAACTTCAATGGCAACTGGAAGCATATTTTGCAAGAAGGAGGGCCTGGTTTTTTGCTTGAAATCTACCATCTCATTAACTTTTCTTTTGGGGGCAATAAAAAGGGCACTAGGGTTTTTACAGGAGAGTGTCAGAGCCGCACAGAGATCTGATGCTAGACAAAAGGATATTTAGTGTTTCAACTCTGGGATAGGGTCCCTGGTACTTAAAAAAGGGAAAAGAAATCCTGTTTCAATATGAAAGCTGCTCTGACTGAAAGTGTTTAATTAGCATTTTGAATATTACTTTGTAATTGCTCTACGAAGTACTCTTTGAAACCAAATGATTATAAAAACAAGATCCTTAAAAGTCCCATTACTTCAAAATGTAGGGGGAAAAAATTTTTTTTTTTAAATCAGAACAGTGGAATTCTCCTAAGCACATGAAAACTGAAGTTCTACTTTGAGAACCGTAGAGGCAGAACAGCAGTTAAAAACAACACGAGGTAAATTTTAAACTTGTCTTTGAACCCAAGCACCTAGCAGAGAAGAGTGTCTTCTTTGAAAGAGCAGTAGGAGAGTTTGATTTATTTCACTAAAGTCGGGAGGCAGAATCACTTAGTAAACTAACCAAAATAAACGTCCCCTCCAAATTATCCATGTCAGATAAAAATATACCAGTCTCTACAATATCCAACAGAATTGCAAATAAGGCACTTAGCATTTTAAATTCCCAATGCATATTTATAGAATAGAATTCTCTGGTCTACCCTTCGAGCCACTCACGTCTGACTCTCTAAGAACTTAACCCGATCTCCAGTCTTGAAAGGAAAAAAAAAAAAGGGGAAAAATCCAGAAAAATCTGTTTACCCGGGAGAGAGCAAGTGAGCCCGGCGTGACGACGCAGGCCACCGCCAGCAGCCTCCACCGCCAAGGACGCAGATCAAGCGGGGATTTCTACGAAAAATTCCTTTCACTTGTTAAATACTAAGGACGGGGACCCGTGGAGCCAACTGCTGCTTGGGCCGCCTCCGGGAAAAGTATTCCGGGGGCTGGGAGCACTACATACACTCGCGCGCGCACTCACACTCGCTGTCGGTGACCATCGGCGGCGGCGGAAAGCGAGCCACCGGAGGGAGTGTGTGCGCGTGTGTCTCGGCGGTGACCGCGCCGAGCTCCCGGGCCCGCGGCCTCCTAGCACCCGGGCGCTGCGTGGGCAGCAGGCGACCGGCCACGCCGTGGGCCTCTCCAGCTGGTGAAGGGCCCCCGCGCGCCCCGGATCTCGCGCGCCCGTGTCCAACTTGCCCCGGGGCGCTGGGAAGAGCGCCAGGCAAAGAAAGAAAGGCGCTTCCCCTCGGCCGCGCGGGTCGGTCCGGCGCCGCGGAGGACAAGGAGGAAGAGGCGATCGCGGCCGCCCGGCTGTCGCTGCGCCGCGCCGAGTCCCCGCTGCCCGGGGCGCGCCCTCGCCAGCCCCTCCTGCGAAACTTTTTCTTTTGGGTTCGCCCCACCCGAAAAGTGCGGCCAGGGCGGGGGAGGCGGGGGAGGCAGGCGGGCGGGCGGGCGGGCAGGGTTCGCGGCGGCCGCGGCAGCGGCGGGCGAGGAGGAAGTGGTGCCGGCGGGAGCGCGGCCGGGCAGAGGAAATGCCCGGCCAGCTCGGCCCCCGCCCGCGCCCGTCGCCCGGCTCGCCCCTGGCCCCCGCCCCGCTGCGACTTTGGCGGGCCGAGCCCGGCGCGGCAGTGGCGGCGGCGGCGGCAGCAGATGTGGCCCGGCTGCCCGGAGGAGCCAACAATGCGGGGCCGGCAAAACAAAAGGGTTCCACTTCGCCTGCGTTCCCGTCTCTCACTTGCGCTCCCGGGGCGCCGCGCGGGATCCCCTGCCAGCAGGGGCCGCTCCCCTGGGGGCCCGGAGCCGCGCGCGCCCCGTTTTCCCAGCGGACCCCCCGTTCCCCTCCCCCGCCCCGCAGGCCCCAGGCCCCGCGCGCTCGGACTCCTGGTCCCGGGGGATCCGGCCGTATTGTCCCCGCGGCGCGCCGCGCGCTCGGCCTGGGTCGCTGGCGGCCCCCGCGCGCGCGCGCACCCACCGGCCTCGGGGAACGGGAGCCGGGGGCGCCTAGGAAACCGTCGCCGAGACGCCGCCGCCGCCGCTGCCCTCCGGACGCCGCCGCGCTCGGGGTTTCTTTTTTTTTTTTTTTTGCCAATCCTGATGGGAAGGAAGGTGACCGCCTACTTCGCATTCATCAACTCTCATCACAACAAAAATCCTGGCGCAAACAGCGGCCAGCGGGCGCGATCGGCGGCGGGGGGGGAGGGACGGCAGGCAGGGACCCCCGGGCCTGCGCCCACCCCCCGAGCGCCGAGCGGGGACACCGGGCCGGGGGGGTGGGGGGCGCAGACCAAAGATGTCCTCGGATGCCGGCTCGGTGTCCTTCGCCCTCCTCCTCCTCCTCCCCCAGTGGCGCAGTGAGGCGCGGGCGCGGCGCCCCCCAGCCCGCGGCCGCAGGTGAGGCGGGGGCGGCGGCTGCCCCAGCCCTCCCCCGGGTGCCCCCCTTACCTCGTCCCGGGCCGCCGGCGTCCACGGCGAAGGGCGCCCACCCGGGAGGCGGCGGCGGCGGCGGCGGCAGCGGCGGCGGCTCCCGCCCCTTCCACCCCACCCGGCGGCGGTGGCGGCGGCGGCGGCTGTGCGGGCCCCCCGGGTCAGCGCGGCATGGCTCCCGGCTCCGTCCCTCGCTCCTCGGGCCGCCGCCGGCTCCTCTGGGCCGCTCCCGGGCCACCTTAAAATGACACACGCACACAGGGACACACACACAAAAACTTAATCTCTCCAGCTCCCCGCCCCTCCCCCTCCCGGCCTCCCCTCCCCTCCCCTCCGCTCCCCACCCCAGCCCTCCCTCCCCTTCCTCCTCCTCCCCTCGCCGCCGAGCCTCTTCCTACTTCCCCACCCACCCCACCCCCTTCCTCCGCCCACCCGGCTCCCGATCCTCCCCAGCCCGGTCCCGGCCCCGCGCCCGGCCGCCCGGCCGCCGGGAGGGGGCCGCGCTGGGGGTCCCCGGCCCGCACCCGCCCCGCGCCGCGCTCACCCCCGAGAGGATGCTGCTTCCAACTTGGATCGGGGTGGGAGGGGGGACGGGGGAAGGGAGCGTCCGGGAAGCTGAGCGCCTCCCGGCTATTTGCTCTTCTTTATTTGTTTTCTCCTCCGGGGAAGGAGGAGGAAAACGGAGAGAAAAGGAAAGGGGAAGAAGCGGCGCGGCCGCGTCTCGCGGTGGCCGCCGGCTGCGCAGGAGCGAGGCGGGAGGCGAGGTGAGGGTCGCAGCTCGCTCACTCCTCGCTCCCTTTTTTTTTTTTTTTTTTCTTTTGGGCAAAGGCGGGGTCTCTCTTTGCAAACCAATGACACAACCCCACATGGGCCGGCCTCGCCCCCTACAGATACTCTTCACTACAAATCGGCTCTCTCGGGGGATTAGTGGCTCCGCGAAAGTGCACACGGGCGCGGCGGGCGGGCGAGGGGGCCGGGCGCGGCGGGCACTCCCCGGCCTGGCCCCGCCCGGGAGGCCCTGGAGACTGGCTGGGGCCTCGGGGGCAGGGGCCGGGCCGGGCCGGGTTGGGGCGGGGGTGGGGGGGTCCGGCGGCCGCGGCCGGGAGCCCGGTCCTCCAGCCGCCCTCCTTCCTCCTCCGCCCCTTCCACGTGGGGCCCCGGGCGGCCGGCCACGTGGGGGGACTCGAGTGCGCGCGGGCCTTGGCGCGGCGCCCCAGGGTGGCCCTGGCTCCGGCGGGCCCCCAGCCAGGCCCGCGGCGCCGACCTGCCCCCTTCCCGGCCCCGCGGCTCCAACTTCCTCCCGGGCCCCTCCGCCGGCCGCTTCTGCCTTCTTAGGCCCGCGGGGTCAGGCGCGGGCCGGCCACAGGGGGCACTTGCGCTCCCCAAATCCGGATCCGGGAGACGCTAGCCCGCGCCTGGCCCGAGGGGCGGCGGACGGCTGTGGGTGCGCGCGGAGGGAGCCCGATGTGCTGGAACTCGCAGCGGTTGTGTTCCCTACGAGAAGCAAAACATTTTTTACACATTAAAAAAAAAATGTTCTTCCTGTTGCCTGGATCTCGCAGGGGCTATTTTTAAAGCCTCGCCTTTGGGTGGGAGCTCCGGGCCCCGCGGGACGGAGGCGCTCTGCGGCTGGGTTCCCCCACCACCACCCCGCCCCGCCCCGCCCCAGAGTCGGGGACCTGGGCTGGCGCGCCGTCCCGAGGCCCCGAGGTTGGTGTCTCTACACCAAACCTGGGATCCAGGCCGAGCGCCGGCTGCAGCTACATCCCACGCCCGTGGCCCGCGGCGTTGGAGCGCGGTTTGCTGGAGGGACTCCGCGATGCGGGCTGGGAGGGCTCTTCTTGCGACCCAGAAGCCCACCGACTGTCATCTCTCGTCCCCGAGATCGGCCGCGCGTCCTCCGAGGGCCCCCGGTGTGGGCTGAACGGAGCCCTTCGTCTCGATCTGTTTAAAAACCCATATTGAGATGTTACGAAGTGGATTGAGATGTTGAGCTGGAAAGGCGTGGGGAGGGGTGTGAGGCCCGGCCTCTGCAGGCCTCCGGGGCAGCGGTTCCTGGAGCCGAGTCCCCGGGTTTGGCTTCCCGCGTACCCGGGAGTGCACCACGCCCTACGAATCGGAGGCAATTTCAGCCGGGGCCTGGGGGTCAGAGAAAGGGCCCCCGAACCGTGGGGTCCTGTTCTGCCTCCCCAAGAGCGCAGCTCTAGGCCTCTCGGTCTATTAACATTTTTAAAACCCCTACTCAGGCCCGCAGCATGTGCTAAAGTGCGCCCAGGTTGGCAGGCGCGACCGGCCTTGTGGGGGTCCTGACTCCTCATGGTTGCTTTATCACCCAGCAATAGGTTTTCGAACCCTACTGAAGACCTCCTAGAAGTGGCGGCAGGGCGGGACGAGGCTTTTCACACCCTCTAGATCACAAAATTCTGTTACTAGGATGTCCGAAGCTCGTTTTCTACTTGACACTATTAGGCCCCGGAGGGCCAGCTGGAGTGGCTCGGGTTCCGCTGAAAAGCCGCCAGAGCCGCACTCTTAACGGTCCCCATCTTCTGACCACTCCGCACCCCCAGAAACATTTTCGAGGCGCTCCTCTCCCCAGCAGTTTTGCCTCAAGGTCATGGCGCCCAAGATAGCTCTAGGTTATACCCCGACCCCACCCACCCCAGACTACTGGACTACTGTCATCTGCTTTTTAGGCATAAACTGTAATAACCAGAAAGATTTTCTGCTTGTGTATTTCAGTGATGATCTTTGGTTCTGAGTGGCCCTCTTTTCACCCAGGAAGCACAGAAAGCCAGTTGGTTTTTTAGATCACTTGTTCAACTTTTATGTCTACATGAATTTGACCTAAACTTAGAAAATAGTGTTCATTGTTTTAAGAATGTTTATAAAAGAAAAAGGTATCCTCAGAACCAGAATTTATTTCTCACTTCAACTTGATACCCTGTATTTTGAGAGTCCATTTGCCCCCAACACAAATTATTTGCCCCCAATAATTTGAGTTATTTCAAATTCCAATTTTCTAAAGATATGTATTTATTTATTTAGCTGTGGCCTGCAGGATCTTTTCTGTTTAGTTGCGGTGTGTGCAATCTTCCTATCCCAGGGACTGAACCCTTGTCCCCTGCACTGGCAGGCAGATTCTTAATCACTGGACCGCCAGGGAACTTCCTCAAACTCCAGTTTTTAAAAAGATGTTCCAGACAGCAACAGGAATGTTTAAATGGGCAAAGAGTTGAATAGACATTTCTCAAAGGAAGAGATATACAAATGCCCAACAAGGAGATTTCCCTAACATAAGGAAAATATGAATCAATATCACAGAAAGATACTACATCATATTCATCAAGATGGCTATTATTTAAAAAAAAAAATCAAATGTTGGTAATGATATCAGAAATTAGAAATTAAATATAAATTGGTGCAGCCACTGTGGAAAACAGTTTGGTAATTCCTCAAAGAGTACTGTAGAGTTTACTAGATGATCAACAATTCCAATTCTAGATATGTACACAGAACAATGGAAAGCAGGGTCTCAAACAAGTATTTGTATGCCAGTGTCCATAACAGTAGCCAAAAGGTGGAAATAACCCAAATATCTCTCAAAGGATGAATGGATGAAATGTGGTCTACACACACAATAGAATATTATTCAGCCTTTAAAAAGGAGAGAATTCCAACACATGCTAAACATGGACCAGCCTTGAGGACATTATGCTAAGTGAGATAAACCAGAGACAAAAGGATAAATATTATGATTCCACTGATATGAGGTGTTTGGAATAAGCAAAATCATGGAGACAAATGGAAAGAGATGACCAAGGGCAGGGAGGCAGGGAGAAAGGGGAGTTATTGTTTAATGGGCACAGAGTTTCTGTTTGGAATGATAAAAAAGTTCTGGAAATGGATGATGGTGACAGATTCCACAATAATGGTGAATGTGCCTAATGCCGCACAACTGTACACCTCAAAATGGTAAGTTTTATGCACAACTTACTGCAATATAAATGTTGTAAAGTAGCTTTTGTTTTACAAACCTTAGTTTATACTTACAATTATATAAAGGTATTTTTTCAATAAGAAAAAAATCAAGATGAAATGTTTTAAAATATATTTCAGTTAATTTTCTGAATAAACACCTTTTACTAATTTTGATCTATGCCAGTTACCTTTACAGTATATAGTGCTGAAATGCTAATTTTTTAGTACTCTCTGTGCTCTCTTCCCATCTAATCCTATTTAATTGGTCAGGTTTAATTTTTGGTGTCCCAACAGAGATTTTGAAAGACACAAAAAAGAGTCACAAAAATAACAATAGCAGCAACAAATGTTGGTCCTTGACTCACTAGGATGCCTGGCACTGGGTTAAGCCCTTGACATGCGTCTTTAATCCTCATAGCAACCCCTGAAGAGACAGGCTAGTATTATCTCCATTTTACAGTTGAGAGAACGTGAGATTCAAAGACTTCATGTGACTTCCCCAAGGTCACACTGCTGGTGAGAGAGAGGAGCTGGGGTTAGAGCCTTGTCTGTCTAATTTTGTTTATATACACATATCTTCATTATTAGTGTGGATTCAAAAAAGGCGAACTTAGTTACTTTAAAAACATATTTTTAGCTTCCTGTATGACAGATTTTTCTTTCTTCATTTTTTAGTAATAAACCTTCCATCTAATCTTTAAAGGAAGAAAAAATAAGGAATGTCCCAAAATAAATGTGCTGTCAGACACTGGTTATAAAATAAAAAGACAGAGATGGGTATGGTATAGTGGATTTTAAGACTCCTGAGGATCAATTTCAGAACAACAAACAAAAGCTGTAATAGTGAAAGTAAAAATTAATGATTACTGAGAATCAGGATTCCACATTACTTTCATGTTAAGGAAGAAGTAATATAAATAGTTCAGAAATGTTGCATCTAACACTTTTTTTTTTCTTTTTTGCCTTGCAAAAGATCCATAATCACTTTTTCCTGATGATCTGAGTTAAATAGAAAAATCCATTCACCCAGAATATTTCATTTGTTCAGGTAATTTAATGATAAAGAAGCTGCCTGCCAATGCAGGAGATCTAAGAGATGATGGTTTGATCCGTGGGTAGGTAAGATCTCCTGGAGGAGGGCATGGAAATCCACTCCAATATTCTTGCCTGGAAAATCTCATGGACAGAGGAACCTGGTGGATTACGTTCTATAGGGTCGCTATGAGCCGGACATGACTGAAGTGATGTGGCAGCAGCAATCTTGTTAATCAAGCTTCTGAAGTGGGAGGAGTTGGAAACGTACACACTGCCCAGAGACGTGCTGTAGAAGAGGCTTTTCCTTTATTCCGGGGAACTCAGTTTACTGGCCTGGGGAGCCTCCATTCCTGGGAGATGTTGCCAATAAAAGGCAGCTTTGTGCCTTCTGGTTTGGTTCTGTTTCTTCTGGGTTATCAGGTCTCCTTTGGTACTTAAAGTCCTTAGCAGAGTGACTTCTCCCCTCTTTCAAGAAGTCTCCTTCTTTCTAGGTACTTGAATTTGGGATTCAAATCAGGGGTGTTTTCCAACCCCAAGGCTCTGGGGAAAGGACTTCTCTCTCCAGTTGAGGGGTCTGGCCCAGAGGAGCCCCGGCGCTGCGGCGTGTGGGAGGGTGTATAGTTCTCAGCGCGCACGGAGCAGGGGCATTTTTCCTGTGGACTCGGCCATCCCTTGCTGACTAGGCCTGGCACAGCTGACCCTTGGAGATGCTGCTTTTCCTCCAGAGCACACACCACCCACCCCAGGCCCTCCCACAGGGCCTCCTTCCCCCATGGATGCACTGTGCGTGTTAGTCACTCAGCAGTGTCCCAGTCTGCGACCCCATGGACGGTGCCCGACCCAGGGATCGAACTCACACCTCTTGTCACTTGTGTCTCCTACATTAGCAGGTAGGCTCTTCACCACTTGCACCTCCTGGGAAGCCTCGCATACATACATACACATGAAAGAAAGTGAAAGTTGCTCTGCTGTGTCTGACTATTTACCACCCCATGGACTGTAGCCCACCAGGCTCCTCTGTCCATGGATTCTCCAGGCAAGAATACTGGAGTGGGTAGCCGTTCCCTTCCCCAGGGAATCTTCCCAACCCAGGGATTGAACCCAAGTCTCCCACATTGTAGGCAGATTTTTTTCCCGTCTGAGCCATGAGAGAAGCCGGTACATAAACATACATGTGTATAAATAAACAAACAAATGGCATCTTTCATGAAGATCTAATGGTTTGCTTTTAACAGATAATGAGAAGTGTAAACCCACTGCTATGTTTAAAATAGATAGCCGACAAGGACCTACCGTCCAGCCGTGGGGCTCTGCCCAGTGTTGAGTAGTGACCTGGATGGAAGCAGAGTTTGGGGGAGAATGGGTACATGTGTATGTATGTCTGTGTGTGTATTGCTGAGTCCTTCACTTGTTCACCTGAAACTGTCACATTGTTAATTGGCTATGCCCCCGGTACAAAAGGAAAAGTTTAAAAAAGAAATTCAAAACTGTAAACCATGATTCCTTGTTGCCTTGGGCTCAAGTCAAGACGAAGCTAAAGTCAAATGTGAATGCTCAAGGATGCCAGCCACTCTACTTGTCACGTTCCAGGAATTAACTTTTGCCTTCCTCCGTGAAAAGTGATCTTGAACTTGCTATGAGAGAGGGCTGGTTTGTGTTGTTTGAAAAGGCATATGAAATCTTTTCATACAATTTTATGTCTGGACAGCGAAATACCAAGTGTTTGATAGTACATATTGTGGAAAATAAAGCTCAGTAAAATCTCCTTCCATGGCACTGATGTGCTGTGACGCAGGATCGCTTCCTGGATTTGGAAAAACTAGTCAGACACTGTGGAAAAGAGTTTCCAGTTCACATGTTGACTTTGTGATTTACTGTAGGGTTGCTTATATGTTCTTACTATAACCAACTAAAATATTTTTTCTTTTAGAAGTTGGTGGGAAAATATTAATAAATACCACAAAAGCCCCAGCCATATCAACACCCCTGAGTCAGGGCAAGGGAGTTTTCCTTTGGAGAAAATTGCAAGAATTACTCTTAATAGCAGCTATCACATTTTTTAACATGAAATTACATGATGGTTTGACTGGTTTTGTAGGGCCTGGACTGAAGGAGGTACTTACTCGGTTAAGTATTTCTTGGATGGATGAATGAATCATTCAGGGAATATATTTCAAGAGGTCTGAGCTGTACGAAAAGTATATATGCAAACTGACAAAGAGAATCAAGTCATTTTTGATTGAACCTAGGATTAGTATTAGGGAGGTAGGATTGGGGGTTATCCTGAAAGCTTTTTTTTTTAAATCTTCATTTTGTTATATTATTTTTAACTTAAGTGAAAGGGCAAAAGAAAACGATATATGCAACAAACAGTTTAGAAAAAAATAAGTATACAAAACCCATGTGCCAAATGTTAAAAACTGGTAAATCAGAGTCATGGATATATGGGAGGACTAACCACGTTCTCTGTTCATTTAGGAATTATTTCAAAATAAAAAGTTTTTTAAAAAGTAGTGGAAAAAATGGGATCCATAGCCACAGTGTGAAGTGTTGCGTTTGAAAGGCACTTATTTTCTCCTGTTTGGCAGTCTTTAAACAGGAAGGCATAATTCCTTCCCCGCTTTGTGTCTCCCTGAGAGCGGCTTTGATGTCTCTGGACCCTGGGGCCTGTAAAAGGCCTCCGGGACCGGCCACTGGTGGAGGGCGGGAGCTTTCTCCTGGCCCTGCCTTCATCAAAGACTTCTAACTGAGGGCCTTATTTTTCCTCTCCCTATCTCTCTCCTGTTTCATTTCTAGGAACCAACGGTTGTAGAAAAAAGATAGTGGCCCTAGATAATAGTGGGTTCTTTTATTGTGACTGTTTTGTGCAGTAAAATGGACTAGTTGCGTGCACTTGAGTATTTCAAGGGTCTGTGTGGCGAGAGTTGCTGGGAGTTGGACTTGACTGTATTGTCACTCACCTATCTGTGTTGTTGAGGGTTCAGCTCACTTCAGAACCACATTGTCTGACGCTCTCAGTTGCTGTCTTGAATGGAGGTGGGAACTTTGCCGGGTTGTTTTCCGTGGAGTAGCTGTGTTCCTGGTGGCTATGATACAATCAGGATGTGCTTCGTAATTACTTCAGATCAGCGAGTACATTTTGCCTTTGCAGATACTGTGGCCCTTTGCAAACACGTGTTAAAACTCCTATGCTCACACTCTATGCAGTGAGGGGTACAGATCGAAGTGGATGAAGCTCTCAGTTTCAGGATTTAATTGGCAGTTGGGTTTAAGCCCATCACTTTTATTTTCTAATTAAACACACACACATACACACAAACACTGCCTGAATCCTTTGAAAAACAGTGACTCCAGTCCTAGGAAAACAAAAACAAGCCTGCTGATTGCGGAAGTGAGTGAATCTGTAGTGTAACATACGGAGGAAATAAACAAACATATTGAGGTACTACTATTCAACAAACATTAAAGGAAGGTCTGCTCTGTGCCTGGCCTGGGCTGGACCCTTGGTACAAGATTAACCTGAGCTGGTTGCTGCTTCCCAGGAGAGAGGACCCCATGCAAACTGCACTGGCACAAGTATTACATGTTTCAATCCTCACCATAGTTTGTGGTAGGGTGTAAACCCCAAGTCAGGCTGTGAAAAATGAAGGAGGAGTTGGTGCAAGACTGGCTCCATGGGCTGCGACCCATGTAGTCACACAGGCTCATGTTCAGGAGGGCCCTGAGCTTGCTTTAATGCTCTGCAGTTGCTGTCTTGAAATTCTGAATAATTTGAACAAGGACCTTGCATCTTCATTTTACCCTGAACCCCACAGATTAGTAGCTGGTCCTATTTCAGTCTCTTGCCTAAAGGTCCCTCAGTCAGCAAGTGGCAGATCTAGAATGCAGGGTCGTATGTCTAACACCCAAGTGCAGCGTACTTCATTTGCTTTGGGAGACTGACTGAAATATGTGATAAAACATGTCCAATCCCTGTGCAGTGGGAAAGCTTGGAATTCTCTGTTAGTGTCCCATACAGTCAAACGGAGTTAACATCAGTCTTAAAAGCCCGCTGGTCTCTTAAGAGGCCACCTTATCACACACCCTGCTTGAGACCCTACACTTGGAATATTAATTAAAAAAAAAAATGTATTTACTTATTTGCACTGAGTCTTACTTGCAGTATATGGGATCTGGTTTCTTGACCAGGGATAGAACCTGGGCCCTTTGCAGATTCTTAACTGCTGAATCACCAAGGAAGTCCCAGAATGTTAATTTTAAAGTTAGCTTTTCTGTGACATGCAGATGTCCAGACAAGCAACAACCATGACTAACACCAGAGTCATACAGGCCACTGATGTGACTCAGCCCACAGTCCATGGTGGGACAGCTGCTGGAATGGCCAAGGGGGTAGCCAACCCCGTGGAATTGCCGCACGCAGGGAAAGGAACACCATTGTCAAAGGGTGTGTTACTCAGCTCCAAGCAGAATTGGGTTTGGGGTCTAAAACTTGTCATGCAGCCTGCAGTTCCATCACCTGCAAAAGGCCCTAAACTGGAACTGACGTCAGTGAGTCCCTCCTCCTTTGGGAACTCTGTACTTTAAAAAAAAAAAAACAAACAGTGCATCCCTGAAAATCCACAAATAAGACCCATCTTCATCAGGTCAGCTGACCTGGGAAGCCTAGGCTTGCCAGTTCCCACCATTCACGGCGCACTCATTTATCCCAGGATAGCATCATTTGTCTCATATTAGCAAGGGCGGCTCTTACATTTCAGATGAAGATGCTGAGGCTGCAAGTTTGGATCACTTGTCAAAGCCTCTCAGCAGACAAGCTAGGAAGTCCAGGATGAAACTGCACTTCTGGGCTTCCCTGGGGGTGGTGTAGATAAGAATCTGCCTGCCAATGCAGGGAACATGGGTTCAATCCCTGGTCCAGGAAGATCCCACATGCCATGGAGCAGCTAAGCCTGTGAGCCGCAACTACTGAACTTTTGGGTTGCAACTACTGAGCCCGCATCCTACAACTACTGAAGCCTGTGCATCTAGAGCCTGTGCTCTGCAACAGGAGAGTAGCTCCCGCTGTCTGGAACTAGAGAAAACCTACGCAGCAGCAGAGACCCAGCACAGCCAAAAGAAAGAAAGAAAGAAAACAGCCCCGGGTCCGAGGGCTTCCCAGGCTCTCCCCGACTCTGCTGTCTGCCTGCCCAGTGCTACCCGGGATGTGGACAGTAGGTGCCCCGGTCCCCCACCTGTGCATCTCTGGAGACTTGCCCTCACGTTTAATTTGTGCTGGGAAGAAGCAAAGCAGTGGTCTGCTAGTTTTCCTTCCCAGCTCCAACTTTTCAAGATTGCTCACATCTGTAGAGAACTTGATTTAAGAGTACAGTGAATACCCACAGACTCACCACTTGTTATATTACAACAGTTTGTTCACATTTTGTCACATTTGCTTTCGCTTTTTTTTCCTATCCTCATTGCTCAGTCACTCAGTCGTGTCCAATCCTTTGTGACCCCATGGACTGCAACACGCCAGGCTTCCCTGTCAATCACTGACTCCCAGAGCTTGCTCAAACTCATGTCCATTGAGTCGGTGATGCCATCCAACCAACTCTTCCGCTGTTGCCCACTTTTCATCCTGCCCTCAATCTTTCCCAGCTTCAGGGTCTTTTCCAATGAGGCTGCTCTTTGCATCAGGTGGCCAAAGTATTGGAGTTTCAGCTTCAACATCAGTCCTTCCAATGAATATTCAGAACGGATCTCCTTCAGGATGGACTGGTTGGATCTCCTTGCAGTCCAAGGGACTCTCAAGTCTTCTCCAACACCACAGTTCAAAAGCATTAATTCTTTGGCATTCAGCCTTCTTTATGGTCCAGCTGCCACATATATATATAAATACTGGAAAAACCATAGCTTTGACTATATAGACCTTTTCTATCATAGACACTTTTTTTTTCTTGAACCATTGGAGTGTCAGTTGCAGATATCCTGATGTTTTCTCCCTAACTACTTCAGTATGTGTCTCCTAATAAGAAAGATCATCTACTACAGAAGCCTAATATCTTATCACACCTGTGAAAATGAACAATCCCTCTTACTATCAAGGCTGCCAGTTCAGTACTGTTGAGTGTGTGGTCAGCCCACTGGGGTCATCTGGCAAACTATCAGGAACAAGCTAAATACCAAAAGTGAGAGCAAGGTTTCAGAAACTTTTACAATGATTTTTCTAAAAACATATTTATCTGTTTTGTTGCACCAGATCTCAGCTGTGGCAAGAGGGATCTTTAGTTGCAGCACGTGGGATCTAGTTCCCTGACCAGGGGTCTAACCTGGGCCCCCTGCACTGGGAGCGCGGAGTCTACACCACTGGACCACCAGGGAAATCCCACGTTCACAGTAATTTGAGAGGGTACTTTTAGACCTCATAAGTTTAATAATAAAAAACCTGGGCTTGCATTTTTGCATATTTTATTTTCAAGAAATTCACTTTTATTATATTTTATAAAAGCTTCTGCTGCTGCTGCTGCTGCTAAGTCGATTCAGTTGTGTCCGACTCTGTGCGACCCCATAGACGGCAGCCCACCAGGCTCCCCCGTCCCTGGGATTCTCCAGGCAAGAACACTGGAGTGGGTTGCCATTTCCTTCTCCAATGCATGAAAGTGAAAAGTGAAGTCGCTCAGTCGTGTCCGACTCTTAGCGATCCCATGGACTGTAGCCTACCAGGCTCCTCCATCCATGGGATTTTCCAGTTAAGAGTACTGGAGTGGGGTGCCATTGCCTTCTCCAAAAAGCATCTGAGAAACATGAAAAAAATAAAAACAAAAACTGGTTCTTCACTGCAGAGAGTTTGAGAAGCTCTGCTTAATTCCCAGACGGATTTCAAATTTCCTCAACTTTTCAAAACATCTTTTACTAGATTTTTTTGAGAGAGATCGAGGACCCAGCTGCAGTGCACAGATTCTGTGCGGTGGCCCTGAGCTCTACCCACCCTTCTGAGCAGAGACTAGGCCTTCCTCCTGCTTTTCTTTGGAACCTGAGGGTGAGCTTCCTTAGAGACAGCAACTTCAGGATTTAGGGGGTCTGCCGCTCTCTGAGGCCCCTGCAAATTACTGTTCATAAAACTATAATCATGGAAGCCCAATGACCTGACAAGCCATTTTCAAATTTTCCTTGAATGTCTTCATGATGACAGGGAGAAAGTGTTGACGTGTCTGTGGCATTGCGGCAGAGTTACGCGGGGTAAGGCAGAAAAGCTGTGTTCGTGTTCAGTGTCAGCTCTTTGTGACGCGCTGATGTCGGAGACGGTCGGCGGGTAAACCACCCAACAGCACGCGGTGCTCGGGCTTTGGCCAGACTCCTGTGCACGTGAATCGGAAGTTGTCAGGTTTGGGCTCAACGTTGTCAGCAAGGAGGTGGTAGACCACGTGTGGGCTTAGGGACTCCCAGCCGGGAAGGGATGTGTGTCTAAATTCATGCCCACGAAAGAGAAATATTCAGCGTGACTGATATAAGGCAGGATGCAAATAAATACCACTTGCTGCGTGTGTGAAGCATTGAATATGGCGCCCGGACATAGTCGCTCATAGTGCAAATGCTGCTGGGCTCTCCGCCACTGGCCAGCATCACGGCTGCAAAACGAGCAGTTACACAGGCCCTGGGCTTAGAGGGACCCTGTGTTGGGTTTTAATGCTCTGTGGCTGCCCTCAGAAAACGCTTTAATAATTGTTAACAAGGTGCCCTGCATTTGCATTTTGCACTGGGTCCTGCAAATTATGTAGCCAGTCTCATCCCTCCAATCTATTGACCTGCCTCTGATTTCATAGCAAGATGGGCTGGATGGCTGAGTTGCAAGCTCAGGCTCCCCCGAAACTGACAGACACACCACACACACACGCACACGCACACACGCGTATACACACACAGCATAGCTTTCCATGTTCTGCCCTGAGCCTTCTCTAACACCAAAGGATTGCCTTCGTCCCCGCTGAGCTACAGCTCAGAAGGTAGGGGAAATGAAGTGTGTGTGGCGAGGAATTCCTACAAGTGATGGTCAGTATTGGGAGTGGGAGTGGTGAGGGGTTCCTATAAGTGATGGTCAGTATTGGGAGTGGAGTGGTGAGGGATTCCTACAAGTGATGGTCAGTATTAGGAGTGGGAGTGGTGGGTCGAAGTTCTGGGCTCCAGCTCTCTGGACATGCACTTCTGATGTGTGTTCTGCATACTTGTTAGAGTTCCCAGGATAAGTGAGCCCCTGCTGCTCTATTTCCACTCCCAATACCCTACTCCTGCTTCCTGGGACCACCTCCCAGGGAAATCTCTTGCACCCAAGACCTTGTCTGGGATCCTGCTTCTGGGGAAACTCATGCTAAGACAGTCGCACTAGGAGGTGTTCTATAAGCGTGTGTTATATGAACAAGTGAGTGCTTAGCTGACTAGGATTATTGACAGGAGTCAATGAGATAAACTGTGGACACCTCTGGCTCAGAGCTTGGCACACAGTAGGAGGTAACTAAGTGGTGTATATGTCTGCATGTGCAAACTCGGTCACGTCTGACTCTGCGACCCCATGGACTGTAGCCTGCTAGGCTCCTCAGCCCATGGAATTCTCCCGGCAGGAATACTGGAGTGGGTACCTATCCCTTCTCCAGGGAGTCTTTCCAACCCGGGATCGAACCTGCGTCTCTTGTGTCTTTTGCCCTGGCAGGAGTATCCTTTACCACTAGCATAGCCTGGGAAGCCCTCAGTCAGTATAACTTCTTTTCTAACCTCTTCAGAGCTTCTTGTTCGGCAGAAATCAACAGGAAACATAAGAGCAAGAGTGACAGGGATGGACCACAGACCGGGTGGCTTAAAACGTCAGGAAAATATCCCCTCCCAGTTCTGGAGGCCAGAGATCTGAATCAAGGTGTTGGCAGGGCCACGCTGTTTCTGAAGCTTCCAGGGGAGGATCCTTCCTCACCTCTCCAGTTTCTAGTGGTTGCTGGCACTCTTTGGCTTGGAGATGCATCACTGCCCCCTCTGCTTCAGTCTTCCTCTGTGTCTACATCTGCACCTCTGTTTTCTCTTCTTATAAGGATACCAGTCATGGGGTCAGTGCTGCGTTCAGTCGCTTCAGTCGTGTCCCCATGGACTGTAGCCCGCCAGGCTCCTCTGTCCTTGGGATTCTCCAGGCAAGAATATAGGAGTGGGTTTCCATGCCCTCCTTCAAAGGATCTTCCCAACCCTGGGATCAAACCCAGGTCTCCCACATTACAGGAGGATTCTTTACCATCTGAGCCACCAGGGAAACCCAAGAATACTGGAGTGGTTAGCCTATCCATTCTCCAAGGGATCTTCCCGATCCAGGAATTGAACCAGGGTCTCCTGCATTGTTGGAGAAGGAAATGGCAACCCACTCCAGTATTCTTGTCTGGAGAATCCCATGGACAGAGGAGCCTGGCGGGCTACAGTCCATGGGATTGCATGAGTCGGACACGACTTAGCAACTAAACCACAACCACCACCACCTCCTACATTGCAGGCAGATTCTTTACCAGCTGAGCTACCAGGGAAGCCTGTCATAGTGTCAGAGCCCACCCTAATCCAATATAACCTTATCTGACCTTAGTTACATGTGCAAAGACATCTACATTTCCAAGCAAGGCCACATTCATAGGTGCCAGGGTTGAGGACTTGCCGAATCATTTGATATAGCGATACCCACTAGAGAGGGAGAATGGAATTTTATTTAAAATAAATGCATAACATTTGGGCCTAGGGGCTTTTTTTTTTTTTTTCTTTTTTCTTGGATCAGCTGGCAGAGGCTAGCTAGAGGATAATTTGTAACTCTGGGATCAGTTCACGTGTCCCCTTGAATGGCATTTTCACTTTTACATCGTTATGAGGAAGCCAGACTTCCTGGGTGGATTACAGCCGTGTTTTGACATGGCTCTTTGGAAGTGGGCTGAGAATTTAACCTCTGATACAGGTCGTAATCCCAACTGAGCTTTTCCCACATAGCTGTTTATAAATAGCCTCAGATGTTAATAATTAATACATGTAAAATATTTATTAAGCACTTAATTTATGCCAGGCTCCCGTGCCAGGCACTAGAAAGACAAGGACGATTTTGGAATAGACCCTGCCCTCAAAGAATGCGTGGGGTGGGGGCAGGCAATGGTTACAAAAATTCACAAATTCATGCCAGGAGCATTAGCTGAATGTCCACTACAGGTAAAGCGTGACCTGGGTTCTGATATTCTTGCTCTCTTTGGTTCAAATGGGCTGCCAGGGACTGTTTTGAGGCTAAGTACAAACACAAGAGCTGCTACTGAGAATAATCGTGGTGTGGGGAGACTAGAAGTTGGCTTCTTGTCTTGACTTTGTCTATTTTCTGACCATGTGACTTTGGATTGATCATGCCCCTCTCAGGGCCTCCTTCCCCTCTTCTGTAAAAATGAGCAAATGAGATCAGATGGTGGTGCAGGGCTTGCCAACTCTCATGTCACCGTTTTAGTCAAGAGTCAACCTGGGGACTTCCCTGTTTGTCCAGTGGCTAAGACTTCAAGTTCCCAATGCAGGGGGCCTGGGTTTGATTCCTGGCCAGGGAACTAGATCCTACATGCCGCAACTAAAGAAACCTTCCATGCCACAACGAAGATCGAAGATCCTGCATGCCAAAACTAAGACCTGGCAAAGTCAAATAAATAAACGTTTTAAAAAATGATCAGATCCTAAAAGATGATGCTGTTAAAGTGTTGCACTCAGTATGCCAGCAAATTGGGAAAACACAGCAGTTGCCACAGAACTGGAAAAGGTTGGTTTTCATTCCAATCTCAAAGAAAGGCAATGCCAAAGAATGCTCAGACTACTACACAATTACACTTATTTCACATGCTAGTAAAGTGATGCTCAAAATTCTCCTAGCTAGGCTTCAATAGTACGTGAACCGAGAACTTCCAGATGTTCAAGCTGGATTTAGAAAAGGCAGAGGAACCAGAGGTCAAATTGCCAACATCTACTGGATCACAGAAAAAGCAAGAGAGTTCCAGAAAAAAATCTACTTCTGCTTCCTTGACTACACTAAAGCGTTTGACTATGTAGATCACAGCAAACTGTGGAAAATTCTTAAAGAGATGGGAATACCAGACCACCTGACCCGCCTCCTGAGAAATCTGTATGCAGACCAAGAAGCAACAGCTAGAACAGGACGGGGGACAACAGGACTGGATCCAAATCAGGAAAGGAGCACATCAAGGATGCATGCTGTCACCCTGCTTATTTAACTTATGTGCAGAGTACATCATGAGAAACACCAGGCTGGATGAAGCACAACCTGGAATCAAGATTGCCAGGAGAAATATCAAAAACCTCAGATACAAACAAAACAAAACAAAACAAAAAAACCCCGTCAGATACGCAGATGACACCACCCTTATGGCAGAAAGTGAAGAGGAACTAAAGAACCTCCTGATGAAAGTGAAAGAAGAGAGTGAGAAAGTTGGCTTAAAGCTCAACATTCAGAAAACTAAGATCATGGCATTCAGTTCCATCACTTCATGGCAAATAGATGGGGAAATAATGAAACAGTGACATATCTTATTTTTTTGGGCTCCAAAATCACTGCAGATGGTGACTGCAGCCATGAAATTAAAGGATGCTTGCTCCTTGGAAGGAAAGCTCTGACAAACCTAAACAGCATATTAAAAAGCAGAGACATTACTTTGCCAACCAAGGTCCGTCTAGTCAAGGCTATGGTTTTTCCAGTAGTCATCTTTGGATGTGAGAGTTGGACCATAAACAAGGCTGAGTGTGGAAGAACTGATGCTTTTGAACTGTGGTGTTGGAGAAGACTCCTGAGAGTCCCTTGGACCACAAGAAGATCGAACTGGTCAATCCTAAAGGAAATCAGTCCTGAATATTCATTGGAAGGACTGATGCTGAAGCTGAAGCTCTAGCACTTTGGCCACCTGATGTAAAGAGCTGACTCGTTAGAAAAGACCCTGATGCTGGCAAAGATTGAAGGCAGGAGGAGAAGGGGACAACAGAGGGTGAGGTGGTTGGATGGCATCACCAACTCAATAGGCATAAATTTGAGCATGCTCTGGGAGATGGTGATGGACTGGGAAGCCTGGTGTGCTGCAGTTCATGGGGTCGCAAAGAGTCAGACACGACTGAGTGACTGAACGACAATAACAAAAAATGAGTCAATCGGGACATTTATAAGAAATTATGGTGTGCCAGGGCAGCACCAAACCCTTGCCACGTAATATTTCACTTACTTTCACAACAACCTCATGTAGTGTGGATTTTAATTATTCCTATTTTAGAGGCTAAGAAACCAAGGCATTGGGTGATTGAGTCCACAGATCATAGAAGAGTAACTGTTAGAACAGGGGTTTTCACTCGGGTAGTCTCTGACCCCAGTGCTGAGGCCTTATCAAGTGCCCTGGACCATTTTCTGGTGCAGTGTGGCATCCTGTGATTTTCTGGTGTCAGAAGTCTTTTCAAGGGACCAGCACCCCACCAGCCAAGTGGAGGGAGGGAAGTCTTTACGACTCTTGAGCCAGTGCAGAAGAACAGCAGTTTTTTGGTCCACTTTCCTGTTGCATCTTTCCTGCACCATCTCTGCAAGCCAGTCAACACAAAGCGTGCACAGTGTCCATCCTTTAGTCTTCCCCTCAAGCTTGTTTTTACCTACAGGACACCCCACGTCTCCTTTCTGGTAGGTTTCCTTTCTGTGCTAGTTGCTTGCTCACTCACACCCCAAGTCTGCAACTAGGGAGTCTCTTATAGGACAGCTTTTAAACTCTTTCATTAGTTTTAGCTTCATTTCATTTATGTGTTCTTCTTTAAAGATTTTTTGGATGTGGACCATTTTTAAAGTCTTTATTGAATTAATTTGTTACAAAACTGCTTCTGTTTTACATTTTGGTTTTTTGGCAGTGAGGCATGTGGGATCTTAGTTCCCAGATCAGGGATCAAACCTGCACCCCCTGCGTTGAAAGGCAAAGTCTTAACCACTCTACCACCAGGGAAGTCCCCTCATATACATATTCTTATTTTCCTTTTATTCTGGTGTCCAGATGGCTCCCGTCGTCGGCCCTCCAGACCCACTCTGCATCCTTTCCCACCTGTGGTCTGTCGTGGAGGCTCACCTGTATAGAGGACACCAACATTTGCTCACCCTCTGACTTCCAGTTGGGCTTGGCCAACGAGGAGGCATCGTCAACCAGAGGAGAAAGGAGAGGAAAGTCAGTGCATTTGTTCGCTAGTCTCCTCTCTCCTCCTTCCTCCTACCACCCTCGCCTGGTTGCCTTGAACAGACTGCTTTTTCACCAAAGGTCACGCTCCAGGCCCCCTTTTAAATATTTCTTGAGATATAATTCACATACCATAAATGTCATCATCTTTAAAAATGTGCCATTTCAGTGGCTTATAGTGTATTCATAGGGTTGTGCAATGGCCACTTCTATTTAATTCCATCATTTTCACCACCCCCAAAAGAAACCTGGAATCCATTAGGAGTCATTCTTTTTTCCTCCCCTCTCTTAACCCTAGGCAGCCACTAATCTATTTGTTGTGTCTGTGGATTTGCCTATTCTGGACATTTCCTATAAATGAAGTCATGTAATAAGTGGCCTTTGGTCTGGCTTCTTTCATTTGGCATGATGTTTCCAAGGTTCCTCCTGTGGTAGCAGTATGTCACTTCTTTCAACGTTCGCTGTGACACGCTACATGTCTCTCTTTCTGTGTTGTACTAACTTCTTCCTTTCCCAGCCCTTTGGACCTAGAGCTGATAACAGCTCAGCGTCCTCTAGCCCCAGGTTGCAGGACTAGTTGGTGGGGTTTTCCTGCACCCGCGCTTTACAAAATTTACCCTGCTCAGAACGACCCTGGTGGTTCAGTGGTTAAGAATCCAGCTGCCAATGCAGGGGACACAGGTTCCATCCCTGGATCAGGAAGACTCCACTTGCTGCAGGGCAACTAAGCCTGTTCACCGCAACTATTGAGCCTGAGTGCCTAGAGCCTGTGCTCTGCAACAAGAGAAGCCACTGCAGTGAGATGCTCGCACACGCCAGTGAAGAGCAGCCCCCGCTTGCCAACACTAGAGAAAGCCTGTGTGTAGCAGTGAAGACCCAGAACAACCAAAAGTTAAATTTAAAAAATCGACCTGCCTTAAATGGTTCTATTTGGAGTGTGGCTTTGTCCTCTGGCGGGACTTGACATCCAGCATCCTGGTGCAGTGCTGTATGAATTTCCATAGCATGACTCCCATTCTTCGTGATGAGTTGAGACCAAAATAAATACCCGATAGGTTTGTCGATAACATGGAAATTGGTGGTTGGCATTTCCTTACAGCCCTTGCCTAGTACCAAGTCCCTGAGTGACTCTAAGAACCCTTGGGGGTCTTACATCCTCCAACCGTGGCACTTCTGGAAATACACAGTGGGAGAAGCCTGGTGCTTGGCTGCATTCTGGAAGCGGCTGCACTCACTTGGCTCAAGTGACGATGGACAGAACTCCTAGCCAATGCCCAGACTGAAAAGTGGCTATAACCTCTAAGTTCACGTGAAGATACACTTGGGAAATGTGCAAAACTCTGATTTTCAAAAGAGGGTTCTTTGGGAGGAGCTTTAGTAGTCGACAGAGAGCCATTTTCTTTTTCTTCTTGTCACCACTGGTGGCTGGGAACAGACTGTCCAGCCTCTGCTACTCATGAGGATTCTCTAAAGAGTTTTCAATAAATTTCATTTATTAACAAGGAACTGCTCTACTTAAACAACAACAAAAAAAAGAATACGATTTGCAAATAACCTCCTATTACTTAAGGCTTTGATTTTTTTTACTGTATTATGGAGGAGTTGGCAGGAGCAGCGTAGTCAGACAATGGGCCCTGGAGTAGAAGACCAAGAATAACAAGGCAAGATTTGCTTAAGCTTGTCACTCAAACCCGAGGGCTTCTTTTTGGAGCAATCTTTCGTGTGAATGCTCCAAATGCCCACAATCCAAAGGCCATTTAAATCTTAATGATAAGACTCGGGAGCAATGCAACTGTTTAGAACAGAAAATGATTCTGAAAGCCCGGTAAAACAAAGACTTGAATCCCAGTATTCCTGGTAGCAGAAAATTGAGGTCAGCCTTGCCCAGCTCAAGGAAATTCTATCTTCAAAGGTAGTGTTTACTTCTTACCATCACAAGGCAAATGTGAATGACTTTCTTAACATTTCATCTACATCTTTTGGAGAATGTTTAAAACTTGAGGGGCATAGAACGTTGTCTAGAGGCAAGGAGGATTGCTCTCACATTCCTGGTGGGAGTTTCAACTGGCCCCACTTTCTGGAAGGAGTTTTGGTACTATGTATTGAAAGTATGAAAAAATGGCCAACTAGCATATGAAAAGATGCTCAACATCTAAATGTTAGAAAAATGCAAACCAAAACCACTGTTGGCTGGCAATAGTTCTGTGACAAAAGACGCCCATTCGGATGGCTAGTTTTTTGTGTTTTTTTTTTTTTTCCCACTTCTCTCTTAATTCATCCCACCCTCTCCTTCCCCCACTGTTTCCACAAGTTCGTTCTACATTTGTGTCTCTGTTCCTGCCCTGCAAGTAGTTTCATCAGTACCATTTTTCTAGATTCTGTATAAATGCGTTAATATATGATATTTGTTTTTCTCTTTCTGACTTACTCTGTATGACAGGCTCTAGGTTCATCCACATCGCTAGAACGGACTCAATTTTGTTCCTATTTATGGCTGAGGAATATTCCATTGCATATATGTACAACTTCTTTATCCATTCATCTGCTGATGGGCATTGAGGTTGCTTCTATGTCCTAGCTATTGTAAATAGTGCTGCCATGAGCATGGGGGTACATGTGTCTTTTTGAATTATGGTTTTCTCAGGGTGTGTGCCAAAAGTGGGATTAGATGGCCACAATTGAAAGAACAAAAAACGAGTATTGGTGAGGATGTCGGGAGGCTGGAACCCTTGTGCGTCATTTTGTTGGTGAGAATGTAAAATAATGCAGCCTCTATGGAATGCAGTATGAGGGTTCCTCAAAAAATTTAAAAATTATGATCTCACAATTCCACTTCTGGGTATTTAACACAGAAGAATTGACAGCGGGGCCTTAGCACTGTTCATGGTAGTAGCCAAGAGGTGGAAACAACCCAGATGTTCGCTGATGGATGGTTGATGATTGCATAAACAAAATGTGATTGTACACTTATGATGGAATATTATCCAGCCTTAAAAAAGAAGGAAATTTTGATATATGCTGCAGCATGGGTGAACCTGGAGGACATTGTGCTCTGTGAGATAAACTAGTTATGAAAGGGCAAATATTGTATGCTTCCACTGATGTGAAGTCTCTAAAGTGGGCAAAACCATAAAACACTAAGTCGAAAGAGGGTTACCAAGGGCTGGGGGAAGGGGAAAGAGGAAATAACGTTTGGTGGGCATAGAGTTTTCAGTTTCACAAGATAAAAATATTCTAGATATTTGTTGCACAACAATGTGAATGTACTTTACTGAACTGGATACAAAAATATTTTCAGATGGTAGAAAAGGCAGAGGAACCAGAGATCAAATTGCCAACATCCGTTGGATCATAGAAAAAGCAAGAGAATTCCAGAAAAACATCTACTTCTGCTTTACTGATTACGCCAAAGCCTTTGATGGTGTAGATCACAACAGGCTGTGGAAAATTCTTCAAGAGATGGGACTGCCAGACCACCTTACCTGCCTCCTGAGAAACCTGTACGCAGGTCAAGAGGCAACAGTTAGAAGCTGACATGGAATAACAGACTGGTTCCAAATTGGGAAAGGAGTACGTCAAGGTTGTATACTGTCACCCTGCTTATTTAACTTATACGTAGAGTCCATAGTGTTGCAAAGAGTTGGACAGAGCTGAGAGACAGAGCATGCAAATTAAATGGTATGTGTTTGTAAGTACAAGAGGTAAAATAAAAAAGATTGAAAATCCTCAGAAATGTTTCTACCCTTCTCCAAAGAATTCCATTTCTGGAAATGTATCCTGAGAAGCTCCAGGGACTTTTGCACACATGGTTTGTCACTGTGAGATATGACAGTGAAAAAATAGAAGCAACGTAAATATTCAGCAGTAGGGGATTGGACAAGTAAAGGATTGTGTCTCACCCAATGGAATATTCTGTAGCCAGTAAGAATTTTGTCATAAAGAATAGTTAGTGGCATTGGAAAATGATCATGACATATTAAGTTTAAAAGGCATGCTAGAATTCAGTCCTATAATGTGATTCCCAAAGTTACAAGAATTTAGGCACATATGCATAGACTAAAGACTGGAAGATACATATTCAAACGTTAACAGGGGTTATCTTTGGGGCATCAGGATTTCACTGGACTTGTATGTATTCCTGTGTGTTTGTCTCTAATCCCTGAGGTGAACATGAACCATTTTGTAATCAGATATAAGCAATTTTAAAAAAAGAGAGAGAAAGAGAAAAAAAGAATGAATTCCCCAAAGAATTATGTCACACTCTGGAGCCGAGATTGGAAGGGTGGAGAAATGGCTTTCATTGTTTACTTTATGTATGTTTTATACTTTTTCTTTTTAAATTACTTATCTGTTTATTTTATTTTTGGCTGCACTGGGTCTTCATTGCTGTGTGAAGGCTTTCTCAAGCTCTGGAGAGCGGGGGCTACTCTGCAGGTGGGGTGTGCGGGCTTCTGATCGTGGCGGCTTCTCTTGTGGTGGAGCACCGGCTCTAGGCAGGCGGGTTTCAGTAGTTGCGGCAGGGGGCTCAGTCATGGCAGCTCCCGGGCTCGAGAGCACAGGCTCAGTGGTTGTGGTTGCATGGATTAGCTGCCTGGCAGCACGTGGAATCTCCCTGGACCAGGATGCATTTTTTTCTATATAAAAAATATGCACATTAGTTTTACAACTAAAAAGAATAGTGACGGCACAACAGAGTGTGGTCCGCATCATCTTCTTTTCCAATCCAGTCCCTCCAAATGACCCTTTCAGGGTCACGACTTAGGAGAGAGTAAATGTAAAAAGCAACTGCCGACAGTGCAGGTTTAGAAAGTCCCGCGCCTGGCGCTGTCCGTTCTGTAAGCGCCCGGGAGTGCGATGGTGCCTCCCATGCACTGGGCACGGAAGTGAGGGACAGCCCAGGTGGGCAGGGATTGGGCAGTGTCACCTTCCCAAGGGAGAGGGGACCAGAGGGAAGGGCCTCACCCCCTTTCCCTGCCGCCAGTGAGCTGAACTCCACGTCTCCGAAGGCAGAGCGCTCCCAGTGAGAGCAAGCTCCTGCAGTTGGGCGCAGCTGTCCATCTCCAGGATCTAGCTTTTGTTCAGTGGCAAAACGCTCAGGGTGATGCTTCTGTTTTGTCTAAGGAGGCGTTTGGGTTTTGGAGTGTTGCCCAAGTGTTCGGAGAAGCTTTCTGTATTTATTCACAACTGCATCGTCAGAACACTTAGGAAGCCACTCGGCACCCGGACGCGGAGTCACCCCTGGTTCTACCTGTGAAGGAGGACGTCTCGACGAGTCTGTGGACGGCGCTGCAGGAACGTCAGGCTCCAGCAACATTCGCTGTGATCACTTTGAGGGACATCTGAGGCGGGGCGGGGTCTGTTTCGACTTGTCTAGGCACTTAATTTGCTTTTTAAGGTTGCTTCTGTATTTTTCTAAATGGTTCTTCATTCTTAGGGCAAATTTGGTTCCTTTCATTTTGCTTTCCACTTATAATTCTGATATAACTATGCTTCTCATGTTAATATGAGGTCTTCAAAAATCTCCAAAATGGTATAAAATATCCCATCTTCTGACTGTGCCATAAATTACTCCTTTGGTTGCCATTGAGATTTTTGGCAATTTTGTTAATATCAATACTACTGCCGTTAATAATTTTGTGTCATTCAGCTTTGTTTGCACTTCAGATTATTTCCTTAGGACTGATTCCAAAAGTGAAACCACTAGGTCAAAGGCATGCACATTTTCAGAGGTTTTTTTTTTTTTTTTTTTTTTTTTTTTGTCAAATTCTATTTCATGTTGTTTGTATATATATTTTTTATTTTCTTTTTTCAAGATGGAAATAGTTTTTTCCATAATTATAAAAGATATACCCACTCAATGTAAATGATTTAGGTAAAAAAAGATAAAAAAATGAAAATTACCAGGCAAATTCATCACCAATAACTGTTAATGTTCCTTCCAGATCTTTCCTTATGTGCATATGTATAAAAATATGTAATAACTCTACATGTTCATCTTTAATTTATTCTTCCTTAACATAGCATGAACACCTTTCTAATAATTTAGTCAAGGACTATATAATTTTTTTGGCTGCAGAGTGTGCTGCTCTATGGAGATATACTTGATGAAACTGAGTTTAGAAATTTTTTAGGCTTGGACTCCTATTGCCAAAACACTTTCCAAATGGCTTATACCAATAATATCCACTCCCGCTGTCAGCACTGGACAATCCATCTCATGACCAATGAAAACCATTTACAATGTCCTACTTTTTTTTTTTTTTTTTTTTTTTTTTACTGAGCCATTTCTAGCCAGGAGTAGTGCCAAGAGTTTTGACGGGTATGTGTGGTGGTTTGGGTTATTTTCTGAGAAAGAATGGAAAAGAATCTCTGTGGCTTACCTACCACGGCAGCTGCTGGCTTCTGAAGAGTGGGCTGAGACAATGTTGAAGAAGGGGGCAGCTGAGAGGACCCTGCTCAGTCGCTCAGTCGTGTCTGATTCTTTGTGACCCCATGGACTGTAGCCCACCTGGCTCCTAGGATTTCCCAGGCAAGGATACGGGAGTGGGTTGCCATTTCCTTCTCCAGGGCATCCTCCCAACCCAGGAATCGAACCTGCATTTCTTATATCTCCTGCACTTGCATGTGGATTCTTTCCCACTGGAAGCCCTGGCTTTCTGTAAATATAATTAGGTATTTGTAAAACCTCTGGTCATGTCTCTGAATTCAGATGGGAAGTTTATTTACTATAATGTAAAGTGTCTTGGGGGAACACTGTATAAGATATTAGCAATTAGCTCAATCTAAGAATCACAATTTTTGCAGTTAATAGAGCACCACTCTAACACTCTAATTGCGAATTCTGCCCAAAAGGCCAATATGGCAGGAAGCAGGAAGTCTCTTAATGAGGCAGGACTTCCAACAGAGACTAAAAACTGAGATGGTAAGGGTCAGACAGGGAGACCCAAGCATCTGAACTGTATCACCAAGGCTAGGGCTTTGCCACACACCGTGGCAGGGACAGCCTCCCCGGCTCTGCCCAAGAGAACATCGGGCTCACACCCCTGCAACGTCCATTCCCTGGGCTGAAGGGGCCTCTGATAACCTGCTCTCGCTGGCCCTTGGGGCCAGGGGTGAGTCACCTGCCGAAGCGCAACCTCTGTGTCTGTAACCCAGGTACACGGGGCTGTCCCAGAAGGGGAGCTCAGGATGCCGTGGGAGCGATGCGGGTGGGGGGCTCGGGAGCTCTGGAGGAGCCTTCCCTTGGTCCCACTAGAAGGCTGGGGCTGGTCTGTGAACTCTGTTGATCCGACTCCCTTTCTAACATGTGTGCACTGAAGCACACCTTCTCCTGCAGACAGAGCGCTGTGTGCCTTGGGTTGCTCCTTAATCCTCTCTGTTAAGGTCCTGGAGGCAACGTGGGGAGCTAGAAGCATCAGCAAATCATGGTTTTCTCTTATACTCCTGTGACCTTCCCTTTTTGTATTCTGTTTTGTGGGAAAGTAGATAGCAACTAAGGAAATAAAGTCCTGCAGACCCGTAGCTGATGGCCAGGGTGCCAAAAGAGACAGTTGGTTGGCAAAACCATTGACTCTTGCTCTGATTCATGAGCTCAGACCTCTCTCTGCCTCTGTCTCTCTCTCACACACCACTGTGTCTCTCCTTCCCCAGTACTCTTCTTATAGAACTCTTCTCCCCTGGTGGGAGGGGAATGTTTCCTTCCTGGGGCTTCTCTGCCTCCTGACAGTTCCCAAAGCATTGGTATTCTCCCCTCAAGCCTGGAAGCCTCTGGAGAGAGATTTTTGTCTTACCGTCTCTGGATCTAGAGCATGCTAGTCCAGGGCCCACCACCTGGAAGGTGTGTTCTGGGTGTTTAGTGAATGGCAGAGTGTCACAGAGCATCAGGCTTTTGTGAGCGGCTGGCCCCTTTCTGCACTCAAACCTGTACCCCGGATTCATTAAGCCTTCTCAATGCCCTGAAACTGCAAACAAGGAACACAGCAGATGGCTCCCCCTGCAGTTAGTCCCTCCAGGGGCTTCTAGGCACAGCTTACTGAGGGACTGTCAAGAAGAAAATCTAATAAAGAAACGCAAATCTTTTAAACTATAGAGACCCAGGGCATGAAATGTTTGTGCCCTCAAAGGGGCTTCACTTCCCAGAAATAATACGAAAATAACCAGGATAAAGCATTCAATTTTGTAAAACTGTTCTCATCAGCTGTTCCTCCCTTGCAGCTGGGCTAGAGGCAACGCAAGGAATGCCACCCTCTTTGACTACACTCGTTTGCTTCCAGCTTTGCTCTTATAAATGTCTGCGTCTCACCGATCATCAGTTGGCCCAGGGGAGAGAACGTGAGGAAGTTTTCTCCTTCCCAAGGTCTGGGGCAGAAAGCTCAGAAGAACCAGTGCAGCAAGCACAGGTTCTGAGACACTCCCAGAGGGGCATCCATTGTCCTGGAAGGGCAAAAGGCTTCTTAGGGGCTGCGGCATCTGAGTGGAATCTGGAAGGATTAATAGAGTTTCAAGGCAAATTGATGGGGTTTCCCAGGGGGCGCTAGTGGTAAAGAACAGGGCCAATGCAGGAGATGTAAGAGAAGGGGTGGGTTCGATCTCTGTGTTGGAAAGATCTCCTGGAGGAGGAAATGGCAGCCCACTCCAGTGTTCTTGCCTAGGAAACCCCATGGACAGAGGAGCCTGGTGGGCTACATCCGTGGGGTCGCACAGAGGCGGACACGTCTTAGTGACTGGACAACGATGGCCAGAGCAGGTCTGACACCAACACCAAGCCCTACATCTGAAGGCTTCTCCAAGAGGTGGCCCCTGGGCAAGACCTGGAAGGCTGACGATCTCCTCGTTTGGGATGACCTTCACTGAGAAGTTGAAGGAGGCAAAGAAGGCAGGTTTGTGCTTTAACTCTTGGCTCATCCTTGTTGCTCTCCCATCCGCACGACTCTGTACTAAATAGTGACCTCTCCGAGTCATGAGCCAAAGCCCTGCTCTGTGGAGTAGCCAGCTGAGGGTTCCCATGGCGGTGGAAGCTCTGAGCTCTGGGGACCCCCGTGCTGGGGGAGGGGCGGCCTCCCACGGAGACCCCAGGGCACATCTGGACCCCGGGGGAACTCATCACAGGACCCTTTAAAAAACTAATGGCCTGGATTCTGAACAAACTCTTTTTGTGGGAATGATTTTTATGTTCCTGAGTATTTGTGAGTTCAATTTTGCACACAATTAATTGTACTTACAAATGCCTCCTTGAGGGCACAATTAGTCACTGGCAACTCATTCAAAAGGTGCCAGAGGCTAATTGTACCCCCAAGTGAGAAGTTTCAGGTGTAATTAATTATTCTTTAATTATTAAATTTATTATTCGTCGGTCGGATGCACAGAGTTGTGCTTGGGTGAACTGCTGGCGCAGGGATGGCTGGAACCAAGGGGTCCACGCCACCCTCTGTGCAGACCTCTGCCAAGGCGCTGTGGGAAAGAGAGGCTGGGCTCCTTGGCTGCTGGGTCAGCTTGGGAAATTCCTCCAGTGATAGTCAAGAGCCCGCTGTGCTGGGCAGACAGTGGGGGCCGCTGGCCCAGAAAGCTGCTGGCCTTGGGTCCCCTTGGTCAGGCAGAGGAAAGGGCTGGGGTCTGAAGTTGTCCAAGTTGACCCTGGAGCCACGTGGTGGGGCAGATGACAACTCCTCTGTGAGCCTCACATGCAGGGCTGGCAGACAGCGCCGACCCACATGTCCTGCTGTGCTGAGGAAGGCTCTGGGACCACATGAAATGAGGTCAACTTGGCAGCTTCCCTGAGGGGCAGCCGGCAGTGGGGGTGACCCCAGGAAGGTCCCCTGGAGCTTGACTTCAGTTCAGTTCAGTCGCTCGGTTGTGTCCAACTCTTTGAGACTCCAGGGACTGCAGCACGCCAGGCCTCCCTGTCCGTCACCAACTCCCAGAGTTTACTCAAACTCATGTCCATTGAGTCAGTGATGTCATCCAACCATCTCATCCTCTGTCGTTCGCTTCTCCTCCCGCCTTCAATCTTTCCCAGAATCAGGAACTTTTCCAAAGAGTCAGTTCTTCCCATCAGGTGGCCAAAGTATTGGAGTTTCAACTTCAACATCAGTCCTTCCAATGAATATTCAGGACTGATTTCCTTTAGGATTGACTGGTTTGATCTCCTTGAAGTCTAAGGGTCTCTCAAGAGTCTTCTCCAGCGCCACAAGTTCAAAAGCATCAATTCTTCGGCGCTCAGCTTTCTTTATAGTCCAACTCTCAACATCCATACATGAAAACTGGGAAAACCATAGCTTTGACTAGACGGACCTTTGTCAGCAAAGTAATGTCTCTGTTTTTCAACATGATGTCTAGATTAGTCATAGCTTTTCTTCCAAGGAGCAAGTGTCTTTTAATCTCATGGCTGTAGTCAACATCTGCAGTAATTTTGGGCCCCCCCAATAAAAGTTTATCACTGTTTCCATTGTTTCCCCATCTATTTGCCATGCAGTGATGGGACCGGATGCCATGATCTTGGTTTTCTGAACGTTGAGTTTTAAGCCAACTTTTTCACTCGCCTCTTTCACTTTCATTAAGTGGCTCTTTAGTCCCTCTTCACTTTTTGCCATAAGGGTGGTATCATCTGCATATCTGAGGTTACTGATATTTTTCCTAGAAATCTTGATTCCAGCTTGTGCTTCATCCAGCCTGACATTTCGTATGATGTACTCTGCATATAAGTTAAATAAGCAGGGTGACAATATATAGCCTTGATGTACTCCTTTCCCTATTTGGAACCAGTCTGTTGTTTGTGTCTGGTTCTAACTGTTGCTTCTTGACCTGCATACAGACCTGCATACTTCTCAGGAGGCAGATAAGGTGGTCTGGTATTCCCATCTCTTTAAGAATTTCCCACAGTTTGTTGTGATCTACACTGTCAAAAGTTTTGACGTAGTCAAAATCTTGACTTACCAGTTGTGAAACCCAGATATAAACATCTCCATGAGCCTCACTTTTCTCATCTGTAAAATGGGAATTTATAATAACAACCTACTTCTTTGGGTTGGGAGGATTGAGTGAATTAGTGTATGCAGAACATTTTGGACAGTGTCCCTCTGAATATAAATTGGTGCAGCCACTATGGAAAATGTGGAAGTTCCTCAAAAAACCAAAAATAGAGTTGCTCTACGATCCAGCAATCCCATTCCTGGGCATGCACTCAGACAAAGCTATAATTAAAAAAGATACACGCACCCTTATGTTCACTATTTACATAGTGAACAAAATACTAGCACTGTTTACAAAAGCCAAGACCTGTCAACAATCTAAATGTCCATTGACAGATGAATGGATAAAGAAGATGTGGTATGTATATATACAAATGGAATAATCCTCAGCCATCAAAAAAGAATGAAATAATGCCATTTGCAGCAACAAGGATGACCTAGAGATGATCATACTAAGTGAAGAAAGTCAGAAAGAGAAAGACAAATACCAGTTGATGTCACTTATAGTTGGAATATAAACTACAACACAAATGAACATACCTATTAAACAGAAACAGACGCGACAGACACAGAGAACAGACTCTTAGTTACCATGTGGGTAGAGAGTTGGGGAGGGAAAGATTGGGAGTTTGGATTAGCAGATGCCAACTATTACATATAGGATGGATAAACAAGGTCCTGCTGCCTAGCACAGGGAACTGTACCGAATATCCTGTGATAAACCAAAACAGAAAAAACATGAAAAAGAATATATATATATATATAAAACTGAGTCTCTTTGCTGTCTAGCAGGAACGAAACACAGCCCTGTGGAAAAAAAAAAAATGCCCTTCCATCGAAAACATTGTGGCTATTTACTATTTATAGTTATTTACATTATAATTATTTGCTATCATTACTATTATTTCTTTTGTTCCCCATGGCCATAAGCCTGTTTCCAAAGGGAAAGCTATTGCACCAATAGTCACCCACGTACTTTGTTTAAAATACTATGTATGCTACTTCCTGACTCAGGAAGAAAAATCTGTCTTTCTGTAGCCAAGGCTGGAGGAGCCTCACTGAAACGCTCAAAGTAATTATTTCTGTGTGATGAGATTTTGGGTGGTCATTTTCTTGTCTTCTTCACATATTTTACTTTTCCTTGTGTGTGTTGAGTCGCTTCAGTCACGTCCTACTCTTCGCTAGCCCATGGACCATAGCCCGCCAGGCTCCTCTGTCTGTGGGTTTCTCTTGGCAAGAATACTGGAGTGGGTTGCCGTGCCCGCCTCCAGGGGATCTTCCTTGGTTTTTCCTTTTAAAATGTGCAATGTTAAAGTGAAGACAAGGGAATAATGTGTATGTGTGTTTGTCTGTCTTCTTCTGCAGACCAATCTACACATCCATGCCTTAGGTGTTCTTCAGGCTATGATCATGCTGTCGAGGTGACGTGTCCTAGCCCCTGACTCACCCACCTTCCAGTGATGAGTGGTCCTCTCACCCCAGCTCCTGGATGACACGCACACAGCCATGCCTCCTGGTTTACCCCGGCTTGATCGTCACTGCCTGCGCTCTGAGCTGCCAAGGACCAAGGTGTCCTGCACCCACCAGTCACCCCTCCCCACCAAGGGCTCAGCCCAAATCTCAACCCAGTTGCCCGTGCCCCTGCGAGCTGGGGCACGTTTAATTTTTCGTTTCGTTAGGACACAGAGTCGGAGAAGTTCCTCCCCAGCTCTGCTTCCCCTCCTCCCCTTCCCGGAGGTAACCGTGGACGTGAACTTGATGTGCCGCCTTCCCATTCCGTTTTAGTGACTTTTCTACATGTGTATGCACCTGTGAACAATTTGCAGTGTTCTGTATGTTTCGAAACTGTATGTCAGTGCTATCATGCTGCAACATGCTTTTTTTCCCTCAGCTGTCTGTCTTTGAGCTCTGTCCACAGAGATGCCTGTGGATCCAGGGCTGCTGATGGCCCAGGTGACTGAGGCCCTGGGCCCTGCAGCCTAGGAGAGCGCGAAAGAGCCCAGTGAAGGAGCCGAGGACTGTCCCCACTGACCGCCTCTATGTTACATCCGGCACCTCTGGTCACGGCAACAGAAGCCAACACCCAGCTGTCAATAAGCAGAAAATGAACTTATTGTCAGACTCTCACGTAGCATGAATTATTAAAGGAAGGCTAGAGAACCAGGTTTAAGAAAAGATGTAAATGTATAGTAATGGCAGTGCTAGGAACCTGGGGTGGCAGGCAGGAGCTAACCCTTCATAACCTTGTCATGAAGACGCTGGAATGAAGGCCCTCTAGCTGAACTTTTTTGTCATTTCACTTAAGATGCAAGATCTCTGAGAGAGCACTTCACTCAAACTGGCTTAAGCAAAGACCGACTATACGGCTCAGGTAACTAAAAAGTCCCGCGTTGGGAGGCAGGGCGGGCTTCAGGCGTGGCTTGACTCAGGGCCCAAATGCTGCAGCAGGACGGTCTCTCTCTTCCATCTCGGGGGCCCCCGTGGCTCTTGGCTGTTCTCCCCTTGTGCTGGCTTGAGGGTTCCCACGGCTCAGCCTTTTCCCGTCTCAGCCTTCCCAGTGGGGAGGAGAAGCGCTAGCTTCTCTGTCAGCCTTTCAAGGATAAAACAGCGTGGCCCTGGCCCGGATGAGGCCGTGTGTCTGTTCTGCGTCAGTCCCTGTGGCCGGAGGGATGCAGCAGTCTCACAGGCCAACACCCGGTCCCAAGCTCTTCCCGGGGCGCCTCACCTGAAGCTCAGAGACACAGCTCCTCCAAGGAAGGTGGCTGTCTTCCCCAAAGAAGGGCAAGGAGATGCCCAGTTGTCAAAAAAAAAAAAAATTGCCCACTCTACTGAGCAAACATAAATAAATAAGAGATCTGAATAAAATAAAACAGGGCAGCAGGCTGGCCACAAGAGGACTCACCCAACCACTGCTGGGAGCAGGGGGCCCCGAGAAGCAGCGCTGACAGAACCTAACGAGCAGCTTCTCCCCACGCCCGGGCGCCACTGCCTGTGGCGGGTCAGGCGCCGAGGCGCTGCCTCGAGATCCCTTCCGTCTCCCCTCCCTGCGATTACTGTCAAATGATGAACTTCCACCGCGTGCTACATTTTCTCAGGATCATCCCCTCAAATGAATTATATGAATAATAAAGTTTCAATATTTTTCCTTCAGCAATTAATCTTGGTGAGCAAACTTCATTTGGTGGCTGGAATCCATCCATCAGAGTGACGAAGGAGCCAGCCAGGCACAGGATCAGCCGGGGTGATGAAATACGGGTGCTCCTCAAAACCGGGGGGTCCTCTCCAGCGTGAGACGTGTCACATTTGAGGCCCAGCTGTCCCCGGAGACGGCGGAGCCCGCCCGGCCTGTAGCGCCTTTCGATTCCAATATTTGTGGGAAAGCCTCCGAATTGGACTTAAACATTCACAAGCGGTGTTCACGAGAGGAAAAAGACGATCGAAAAAATAGTTCATAAACCCAAACCAGTCGTTATTAGAGTGGCAAAAACACCGTGCTTATGCACAGAATAGTTTACATTAAATTAAAAACCATAACTTATCTCCAAGACACTCCATTTAGTACATCTGAGGTTAAATATGGTTCATAGCAGCTCTTTCAATTAAATTGTTCTTCCTTTGCTCTAGTAAAATATATTAAACATAATTTCCTGAAAAGTAACAGAGATCATTACTCTGTTTGCAAATTGATACCATGTTATTAAAAATAGGAAATATTTGCAGGGATATTTCAGATCACCGAGAACCTCATATTGGCAGCGGGGATACACCTGAGATCTGGGATTCTGGCTTCCTGATCAAGGAGCGGGGAGGCCGGGGTTGGGAGATGGCATGGGGCCGTGGAAGCGTCAGGATAAGGGGGTATCCTGGAGGAGTTTCCCAGAGGGCTGTGTCTTTCTGGTCTGTATCCCAACGTTCTCAGGGCTGAGAGCTTCAGCCTGTTAAGCTGCGGGGTGATCCAAGCCGGGTACTCGCCTTTGACTTTAAGGGTTCCTCTCATGTAAATTGACTTTAGGCCTGGGCTGGCCTTTAGCTTTGCTCATCCTGCTGGAAAGGCCCATAACACTCACAAGGAGTAAGGCGCCCACCTCTGTCCCTTGATATCACGGGATCACCTCAAGTTCATAAATGAAGACCCCAAATGGCTTTTCCAAGGTCTCACGTGTCTCAGGGGAGCGTGGTGTGGGTGCAACTCTGTCGTCGGGACCACCAGCCTCCCAGGCCTCAGCAAGGTGAGGATGGGACGGAATTCACTGGTGGCAAAGCCCAGGCTCAAGGCCTCTGTTAGAGGCCAGAGTCTCTGGGAGCCAGGTGGGCTGTGAGGTCAAAGCCACCTGTCTGTGGAGGTCAGGTGTGAATATCAGACCTCCCACAGGGGTGCACCCCCCGCAGCCCGACACTGAGAGGGCTTCAGGAACCGGGGAGCCCTGCTCTGACTGGAGTGTGGGCTTAATACTTGCTGCTCTGGCCACAGTCCGGCTGTGTGTGCAAGGCAGCAGCATTTTAGGTTCAGTAAGAATATGCGAGAAAGATCACTGTGGGAGCTCCCGGGTGGCCCGGTGGCTAATACTCCGAGCTCCTGATGCAGGGAGCGCGGGTTCAACGCCTGCTCAGGGAGCTAGATCCCGCAAGCCACAGCTAAGATCAGGTGCAGCCAAATAAATAAATATTTTTTAAAAAGGAAAGATCATTGATTGTGTGTGTGGGGGGGGGGGCAGGGATTCTTCAGAACCACCTAACCTACCCCGGGAAACGCCTCTCCCAACCCCTTGTGGCCCTGTCCCTGCTTTCACTCAGAGGCCCAGGGCCCCGAATGCAGGGTAGAAAATGCTGCTGCCGTCCCAGGCGGGGAGGGCGGAGGAGCCCTGGAGTCACGGGCCCCCTCCTGTCTCGCCAAGCACTCAGCTTCTGAGGCCCTGTTCCAGGCCCCTCTGGGGCCCGAGTCTGACCTGGGCGGCAGGCCTGTGTGTGTGACTACACGAGCCTGCAAGAGCTGCCGACTCCGCTGTTGTGTAAAGTGAACTCAGGAAGGGAAGTTACGGGGCTGCTGGGCAGGCACACGTGGAAGTGTGAAGGCGCTTCTAAACCGCCCCCCGGAAGGACCGGCTCGGGCTGCACCCTGACTGCAGGCCACGGCGCCAGCTCCCCAAGCTCTGGCCCACGGCCGATGTCATTCAGCCAAAAACGTGGGCTAATCTGGGGAGTGAACAGGGTCTTAGGGAGCTTTTATGTGCTCTTCCCTGATTACCACTGAGGTGCGCGACTGTCCTTAATGCCTCCTAGCCATTTTCATTTCTTCTACGAACTGCCTCTTTGTATTCTTTGCCCATTTTTAAAATTGGGCTTTTTTTGTCTTTTCATGATTAAATTGACAGTTTTTCATATAATCTGATTATTAACAGTGTTTTGTATATGTCACAACTATTTTCTCCCAGTCGAGAATTAAAATTCTCTTTTAATTTAGTTTATGGTTTCCTTTTTTCTACAGAAATACTCAGTTTTCTCCAGAGAAATAGCCTGTCGAGCGTAAGAAGTCAAGACAGAATGCCCACTGCAGCACTGTTTTTAATAGTGAGATGTTGGAAGAAACCCACATGTCCATCAATAAGGGACTAGTTAAACAAACCACAACACATCCATACTAAGTACTGGACAACTAGGCTACAGGAAAAAGACAAATGAGGCCAATATGTGCAGGCTGATTTAGAGCGTTTTGTAAGCAAGTTGCAGAAAGCTGTGTATGGCATGATACCACTTAAACTAATAACACTCCAGCTGATAATACCCCTCAACTCCACATTCCTTTATATAAATTTTATATGCATATATTCATAAATGCATACATATAGATCTGGAAGGATCCACATTACACAAATGCCAGTAGTTACTTTGGGCAGGAGGCTTTGGGGTGATCAGGGTACTTGAGCTAAATTTTTTGTGTTATTTATTATGATGATAATTTGTATTATTTTGTCCATATTATTTGAATATTTCGTAAAGAGACAATGTTATGGACTGAATATTTACGCCTCCCCAAAATTCATATGTTGAAACCCTACACCCAGTGTGATAACGGCATTAGAAGGTGGAGCCTTTGGGAAGTGATTAAGTCATGAGGGTGGAGCCCTCATGAATGGCATTAGTGTCCCTGAAAGAAGAGAGCTTGTTGGGACTTCCTGGTGGTCTAGTGGCTAGGAGTCAGTGCTCCCAGTGCAGGGGTCTGGGTTCGATCCCTGGTCAGGGCGTCTGGGTTTGATCCCTGGTCAGGAAGCTAGATCTCACATGCCACAACTGAAGACCCCACATGCTTCAACGAAGACTGAAGATCGCTCATGCTGCAACTAAGGGCCAGTGCAGTCAAGTAAACAGATAAACATCAGTATAAAAAGAAGAGCAGAGAGCTTGTTTTCACTCTGCTTTTTTCTACCACGGGAGAATACAACAAGCAGTTGGCATCTGAGACCAGGAAGAAGGCTCTCGTGGGACTCTGACCAGGCGGGCACCTTGGTATCAGAACGCCAGCCTCCAGATATGTGAGCAGGACATTTCTGTTGTTTATAAGCCACTGGGTCTATAATACTTTGTTAGGGCCTGAGCTGACCGAGATGGACAATATTGCTATTTTTATGTGGGTTATTGAAAGAGAAAAGCTGTAAGATCTGTGAGGAGTCTGCACAAGACTCATTGATCTCTGCCAAATCCGCAGAGGCAGCCCAGACCCCGGGAAGAGTCTGGATGAGAGGAGGTGGGAAGAGCTGGTGCATGTGGGGCATCACTTGTGTGTTGGCCCCCTGTCGGTCTTGTGTGGGCATTCCCCTTGGAACCCTCCGGGTCAAGTTCAAGTGTTGACTGTGTCCTTTATTCCCGCTGTGACCCTGGGTGGGTCGTGTGACCCCTGGGCCCCTTTGGGCCTCACCTTCTTCATCTGTAAAATGGGTGCAGCATCACCCGGCCTGTCTTACTGTGTTGGGCAGGTTGTGAGGTGTGAGCCAACCAAAGCAGTCTCGAGGAAGAGAGAGCACGTGAGAGGGTGACCTGAACAGCAGCTGGATGTGTCCTCTGACATTGCAAGGGCAGAGGAAGCGTTTGAGGACTATTCTGTAAAAACGCTCATCCTCAATAAGCTGTCTGTTATTCTCGGGGGGAGGGGGCTGAGCCTTCTCCGGCAAAGGACTGGAGGTCTCCCGAAGCTTCCCCACTGGAAGTTTTGAACCTTCGATCTATAAGAGGCCTTGGGATGACAGGAATAGAGCGGGTGGCTTCCCTGGCATGGCATTCATAGAGTTAAACTCACAGAGGACGCCAGGGAAGATTCCGAAAGGAGAAGACCCTGAGGGTGGTGGGGGCATTAAGATGAGAAGAGCCATCCATTAGGGGTGCGTCTGCCTCTCTGGGACCATCTCTGAGGCGATTCATCAGTGTCAAGGCCGATGAAAAAGACCTGCAAAGATCAATTCCTTTGTGCAAGATAAATAGTTTAAAATAATTGTATATATGTAAGGGGTTTGCCTTCTCATAATTGAAGAGAACAGAGGGAGGCAAGAATGTTCCAGGGAGAATGTTTCTGCTCCGCAGAGCAGAGTCTGCAGCATCAGGCAGACTGGTTAACAGTTGGCAAAAAGCCAGGGAGCTTAATCAATCTCCAAAGTTTATTATGAATAACCCCCGGAGCTAATGGATCATTCTTAGCAAGAGCATCATCCTGGTTATTTCCTCATTTTTATAAATTGATCTATAACTTTGAATCCTGGTCCTAGAGAGAGCAGCAAGGGACATTAGAAACCAGCAAACCCAGCAGAATTATTTTATTTCCACAAAGATCAAGTGAGACCGCTTTTGTGGAACTGGGAGCAGGATTCCACCTGCTCAGGCTTCACTTTCCTGGCCCTCACGGTGGCCCCACAGTGGCCTCCGAGGCATCTCCTTGAAACCCAAGGGCTGTGCGGACTTAGAGAGACTGCTGGGCTCACCAGACTCTCCTATTTTTCAGATGAGGAAACTGAGGCTCAGAGAGAGGAAGTTTCTTAACCACAATCGCAAACCACGTACTGGGGTGGATGTGGTTGGTTACTTACTCAGCAGCCATTGCGCAACTCCCTTTTGCTTGCTTGACGAGCCCATCTCCCATTACAGGTGGATTGCTCACTTTTCCAATCTCTCTTCCAGCTAGAGTATTGGTATTGACTCAATTCTGCCCAATTCTGGGAAGGGTTTACCTCCCTGGCAAGAAGCAGCAAGCAGGAGAAATTGTCTTTCTTCTGGACTTCTGGGGTGGTTGTGGTGAGGATGTAATGACTGGAGCTGCAGCAGCTATCTTGTAACCATGAAGATACAAAGAAACAAAACTTGAGGATGACTGTTTTGTTAGCTGGGATCCAGCCAGGAAACATGAGTCACTCTAAGTGATTAAAAGAGGGGAAACCAATGCAGGGATAGCTTGTGTAGATGATGCAAGAGCTGATGCAAAGGGAACCAGGAGGCCCCACACCCCTACCCACCCTGCTCTAGAGGTTAGCAATCGTGGGACACTGTTCACACTCCTAGCTCCTGGAGGGACAGGGGAGGAAAGACTGTTATGAGAGCCCAGAAGTGATCTAGAATCATGGCAAGAACTTGGAAGGAGCTGGGGGTGGGGAGGAGGAGAAGAAAGTTGTTTGGTCAGAGCTTAAGCTGCACAGAGCCTCAACCAGTCAGGGATGTCCTGGGACACACACACACAGATGCCCAATCCCCTCCCTCCATCTGCCCTCCGGTCCTCTATTAGTGCTTCCCGTTGCCCAGGCCGCCCCAGGATCCCAGGAACCGCGGGTCCCCGAGATGCAAGCAGAGCATGGAATGGGAATGACGCCATCACCACACTGAAGATGATTGGGTAGGAAGACGGAAAGCCCCCACGCCTACGACAACCTTGCTGGGCCATGAGCCAGTGTGCCCTTCACCTTGTCCTGGGGAGAAGAGAGATTTGAATTCTTCAAGTCACTGGGACTTGGGGCAGATCTGATTCATGGGATTGAAGCAGCCTCTCTGTTGCAGCTGAATCGGAGCCAGACCCCATGTCTTCCAACCCACAGTCCTGAGACCAGCCTCCACCATCTGAAGACCACAACAGACACCTGGGACCTGATCCTGCTCCTCAAGAAGTAGGTGATGGGGCAGGGCAGAGAAAGCAGGAATGTCAGGCTGGAACTCTGGTCTAGAGCTTCATCCCCCCGTGCTCTGAGTAGCTCACAGCAGGGAGGAAGAGGAAGGGGAAGGGACCTCCGTGGCCCCACGAAGAACAAGAGCCGCTGGTGGGAGGTTCCCCGGGGCTAAATCTCAGGATTTTCTCAGGGCCAGTATGTGAATATAGAAAGGATGTCAGCTGGATGGGTTGCCTGGGCCAGTCGCTTTCCTACTTTGTTGAGACTCAGTATCAAATATGACTTTTTTTGGAAACTCAAAGTGGGGGTGGGAGCCCCAAGTTCCCCCTCTCCATCCTACACCACAGCCCTGCTGGTCTTCCCAGCGGTCTGCAGACAGTTTGAAAACAACTGATCTCATTCACCCAAGTCCACGCACAGCCGAGGACACCAGGGCTTCGCTTCCCCCTCAGCTGGCTGCAAGGATAGCTACCTTACTTAGCCCCTCCAGCAGCCTGCATGGCGGGGCCCTGGTTTATTGAGTCATCTGATAAAATTGATTCCCTGGTGGCTCAGTGGTAAAGAATCCACCTGCCAATGCAGGGGATGAAGGTTTGATCCCTGGGTCAAGAAGATCCCCTGGAGAAGGAAATGGCAACCTGTTCCAGTATCCTTGCCTGGAAAATTTCCATGGACAAAGGAGCCTGGTGGGCTACAGTCCATGGGGTTGCAAGAGTTGGACATGATGGAACTCTCGTGCACCTGATAAAACTGGCGGAGTCGGGACAGAGTGGGTCTCAGGGGCATCTGGGTCAGGGCATCCTCAGATGCCCTGGAGCACCTGGATCCACCAGACCTCTCTCTCTTCCTCTCCCCCCCACAGCCTGCCTGGAGCATGGTGGCTCCATCAAATCTTATTGCTTTCTCTCTCAGTGTGGCTGCGGTGATCACTAAGTTGGCCTCTCCAGCTTCGTCCAAGGACAAAGTTCCAAATGCCTCTTTCATTTTTTTTTTTTGCTGTGCTAGGTCTCTCTTTCAGGGAGTTGCCCCACGGTGTGTGGAATCTTAGTTCCCCAACCAGGGATGGAACCTCTGTCCCCTGCACTGGAAGGCAGATTCTTAACCACTGGACCATCAGGGAAGTCCTCCAATGTCTCTTTTTTTCAGTTTTGGGATGGAGACTTTTGGGGACACTCTTGGACCCTTTGCCCATGGTTGGGACCTCTCACAGCACCAGGGGACTGGGTCTGACGGCCCAGTCTTAACCACAAACTCAGTTCAGAGCCTGGGGGAGGGGGATTGACATCAGAACATTTGCAGGCAGCACAGAGCTGAGCCCTGGGAAAGCCTGAGGAATGGGACAGCCCCACACACATCTGTACCTGTTCTAGGGTCAGAGTTGGAGGGAGAGTAGCCTGGCCAGGCCCCCACTGGACCACGGGCTGCCCTGCGATCTCGGCAGCAGCCCCAGAATCTCTCTGGGTGCTCTTGTTGTCCCCAGCTACGGAACAAGGAGGCCACTTCCCATCACAAGACTTCCTGTGCCCATCAAGCACGATAAGTTCAGAAATGCTTCGTAACGAAACCGACAAGGAGCATCTGCAGCTACTGGCTGGGTTTGGGAACGGAGCCCCCAACACCCACCGTCACTGCCTCTCTGGGCTGCCTTCTGTTTCCTCTCAGAGCTCGGGAGGGGGACGAATACCCGGCCCGGCCCCTTCCCCTCCAGGTAAGCCCCTGACCCAAGGCTCCGGGAAGCAAGTCTTCCCTGGGACTTGAGAATCTTTATTTCTTGGGGCTGTGATTCTTATTTGGTTAAATAACACATTTAAAAAAATTGTTGTGATTCCATACTGAAGCTTCCCATATGGTTAATTGGAAGTGTTCTCACCAATATTGCAGGCTGTAAAAACTAATGAGGTAAATGGAAAATTTATCAAGTGCCACAGTTAGAAATTAACTTATTGCTTGATGCCACGCTCATGACTAATGAAGTTAGAGGGAGCTCTTCGTAGAGAGTGAGAACAGAGCCCTTGCTGTCGGGGAAACCCTTCTGTTTGCCCCTTTCTACCTCTTTCCCCACCTCTCCTACCGCAGATGGATCAGATGAGCACAGCGAAAGACCAGACTAAGCCTCCATCATCTCAACACGGTGTCTGCATTGGATTATGTATTATATCACCAATAACAACGATTGGTACTCGGTGCTTGGAACTTTGTACACCTTATCTTGTGTGCTTCTCACATCAGGGCTGCTGTGATTGTGTATAATTCACAGATGAGAAAACTGAGGCTCAGAGACATGAAGTCACACTGTACTAGGTGGTGAAGCTGCAAATCAAATCTGATTCCAATATCCATGTCCATTTCACTCACTGATTCACCCATTCATTCATTCAATCAGAATGACAAAGAGGCATGGAATACCTACCAAGCGCCAGGCACTAGGCGTTCCTAGAGATGCTAGGGTGGAGTGGGGCAGGGATGAAGGACCTGGATGCAAATCTGGGTCCTTCTGCCACTTGCTGGCTGTGGGAAGGCGCTGGACCTTCCAGCCGGCTCTCCAGATTTACTCCATCCTTCTGCACTCAGCTCTGTGCCCAGGGAGCCCACATCCGTGGGCTCCTTTGTTCTCTTTGGGCTTCTGGTGGATCCTACTTACGAGAGGCGCTGACCAGAGAGGACAGGGGGGAGAGTGGGGGAGGGGAGTTTCCACAGGGGGGAGTGTTTCTTCAGCTCCCCCCTCGCTGGTTGCTGGTGGTTGGTGCCGCATCTTCCCACACCTCCTTGTTCTTAGATTGCACCTCCCTTCCAGAGGCTTCCTGCATATACTTGCTCTCCATGGGTCCCAGTGGCCCTTACCCCTCGCTTCTCCAGGCGCGGGGATCAGGGATCCTGGCTGTCACTAGCCGGAAAGACGGTTTCCTTCAGTCTTGCCTCCACTTTGGGAAATTGCCCCTTTAATAAACTCCCCTGTAATGATTTTTTTTTTAGGCCTTGACATTCAGCTTGTGGGATCTTAGTTCCCTGACCAGGGATTGAACCCCCAGCCTCTGCCGTGAAAGCATGGAGTCCTAACCGCTAGACCAGCAGGGAATTATTCCTTGAAATGACCACTTTGCATGGCATCTCTTCCCAGCTGAGGTGTGACATAGTGATTTTACTCAAGTTATTGGCCTGAGCCTCAGTTTCCTCACCTGTAAATTGGTGAAGAATAAATTAATAAATAATAAATTAATTAATAAATTACCAAAACTAATCTGTGAGAAGTACAATGCTTGGTACAATGATTGGTACAATGCTCAGGAGATAATAACTACTCAATAGATGCTTTTCTTATTGTTAAGACAGGATTCTGCCTTTCAGGACAAACTGCAGCTTCCCATAGAATCCATGGAGATGTTTGTTAAACGTGCAGAGTCTGGCTGCAGCCCGTGGGCCCAGGAAGAGGTCTGCAGGTGACTGGCAAGGCCTTGTGGATGAACTGTAATTGCACGATGGGAGGGAAGGGTTAGCACGGGGTGGGGTCTTCATCGGCCTGCGGGCAGGTCTGGGAAGACTTTCTGGAGGAGCCGTGCTGACCTGAGACTTCCGTGGAAGCTTGTGGAACAGGGCAGCTCGATGCCCAGGACAGGACCGGAGATGACAGGCAGGGGTGGCATGAGGTGGTGAGAGGCGGAGCTGTGGTTGGCTGTCTACTGGAGCTCAGATGTCATCTCTCAGTGAGCAGAGTTCCCGCAGGGTTTTCTCTAAAGAAGTGGTCCAATGAGGGGAGACCAGGAAAGTGCCTCTCCGAGGGGACATCATCCACCTTATTAAAAACAGCAGAGTCCTGGGACCCCTCTGGTGGTCCGGTGGCTAAGACGCCACACTCCCAATGCAGGCGCCCTGGGTGTGATCCCTGGTCAGGGAGCTGGATCCCACATGTCTTAGCTAAGAGTTTGCATGCCTCAAATGAAGATCCTGCGTGCTGCAACTAAGACCCAGCGCAGCCAAAGAAGTAAATAAATATTGAAAAAAATTGGCAGACTCCTGATGATGGTGGATGGCAGGGAGGGATCTGATCTTTCCCCAAAATTGAGACGATTCTGACCCACGTTAGAATTCCACGTCCCTAGCACATCCCCACGTGCTTCCTGCACCCACCTCCACTGGATAGCTGCTTCCTTCTCCTTTCTTTTCTTCTCTGCAGCTCATCCCCTCCTCCCACCTTCTCTTCCTCATCCTGCGTCAGTCTTCTCCATTCTGCCCGCTGCTGTGGCTCCAGCCTTCAGGGACCTGAGAAGGACTGCTTGCGCCTAGGACCGTCTAAATACCAACTAACACCTTCTCCTCTCAAACCGCCCTCTGAGTCCTTTCTCTGACCTTGGCTCTGACCCTGAGAAAGAACGCATGCATGGCCGATGACCAGAGTCACCACACTAAGGGTCCAGCCAGTCAGATCCCTTCCCACTCTCCGCTCTTGTCTGCCTGTCTTGAGCTCGTGGTAGCAGGCGTGAGAAGCAGACTTGCAGGCCTGGCAGAGACCACCTCCCCTGCCGACTCACAGAGCAGAGGCTGTGTCTGTGTCCTCAGACATCCAGGTATAGTGTCTGGCTCGTCTGGGGTTTCTTCCATGTTCGTTGAGTCAATGAAACCAGATGGAGTGATCATTTACAATTCAGTGTGGATGTACTGAGTGCATTCTGCCAGCACAGGCTAGGAACTCTAGAAAAGAGAGTGAGACTCAGTCCCTGACCAAGGGAGTTAACAGCTTTGTGGCGGAGAGAAAGCAACCCATATCGATCCACCATGGGGTCGGCATGCTGGACACCACGCTCCCCTGAAGCCTCGGTAGTCATCACCTCCTCCCCGGACCACTGCAGTGCTCAGAACGGGTCTCCGTGCTGTTGGTTCCTCTCCTTCCCAGTCCTGCAGCACACATGCCCAGATGAGAGTCCTCCTGGATGAGGGCAATCATAGCGTGCCCCCCTCCTCCAAGCTTCATGTTTCCCATTATTTGTGATAAACTGCAAGTTGCCTGTTTACGCTGGCATTTGAGGCCCTTCTTACTTGTCCAGCTTATCTTTCCGGTCCATCCTGCAGCCCTTCCTCAACACAGCTAAACAAGACTCACACCAACCTTGGACTTCTAAAGGCCCATCCCTGCCCTCGACATTTTGCTCAGCGTTTCTTATATCGGGAACATCATTGCCCCATTCTCTCCACCACTCTTTAGGCTCCACTGCAAATCCTACTTCCTCCAGGAAAACTCCTGATGAAACCTACTGGGAAGTACCGCTTCTACTTTAAACATTTCATAGTTCAGTTCAGTTCAGTCGCTCAATCATGTCCGACTCTTTGCAACCCCATGGACTGCAGCACGCCAGGCCTCCCTGTCCATCACCAACTCCTGGAGTTTACTCAAACTCGTGTCCATTGAGCCGATGATGCCATCCAACCATCTTATCCTCTGTCATTCCCTTCTCCTCCTGCTTTCAATCTTTCCTAGCATCAGTGTCTTTTCTTTGCATTAGGTGGACAAAATATTGGAGTTTCAGCTTCAGCAACAGTTCTACCAATGAATATTCAGGACTGATTTCCTTGAGGATGGACTGAGGAACTCTAAAAAAAAAAAAATAGCACTCCAAATTGGCTGGCAGACAGGAAGTAGATAATCTCTTCTCCATCCTGGGAGGGAACCCCAGTCTTCTGCATGGCAGGCAGATTCTTTACTGTCTTGGCCACCGGGGAGACCCTTGTACACTGCCAGTAGAGTCTAAATTGACACAATCATTAGGAAATCCAATTTGGCGTATGTATCAGAGATTATAGAACTCTCTCCTTAAACACAGTAAATCTACTTGTAAGAATCTGTATTATGGACGTTCCTTACAAAGGAACTTCTGTATTTCAGTATTACTTACTTGTTCCCTAGAATCTAGATTTTAGAAGTTCATGGAGAGAGTCATTGGCTCCATGTATTACAGCATGGCCACATGATGAAATATGAACCATTTACAAACTGTGTTTTCCAGTGACACGGGAAACTGCTTGTGATATAATATCTGGATAATGTAGGCAATTTATAAAACATAAATGTTTTATGTCTGTTCAAAGGCTGGAATGAGATAGGTCAGAAGGTGTGGATGGTGATTATTTCTAGTTGGTGGTTTATAGATTATTTAAAATTTCTTCTTTATGTTCTATATTTTCCTGGCTTTCTGTTTGTATTCCTTGATGATGGAAGTGAAGCTCCTTTCTCTTCAAAAGAAAGTACAGAACTTTGTATTTCTCTTAGGGAGGAATTCTCCTGCTGTGATTTATAATTTGGAGGGCACTTGTCTTCAATTTCTTATTAGATATTGTACCCCCCCCCCCCAAAGGACATGGACTAGCTTGCTAGCTCACTTTTGCAGCCTCTGAAAGCTGAGTTGATGTTTGGACATAGTAGGACATTGTTGAAAAGGATGGGACTGACTTTGTTTGAAAGCAGCCCTGATGCCCTGGGGTCCCTGGTCTCAGGAGGACACAGGGGGGCTCAGTGTCCAGGAGGCGCCGAGAGAGTACAGGTGCTGGGAGAAGGGCCAGCAATGCTTGGTGGGAACTCAATTCTGGCCGTTCCATTTACTCGTCTGAAAACGGTTCCATCAATTAAGTAGATGATTGCTATACAAAATCTTTTTGTTCTGTAAGAACTTACTCTTGTTTTTGCTTAACCATCTATTTTTGTTTCTTGCTGATTTTTTTGAGTCTATTAATAGACTCTGCTCTGGAGAGTAAACTTTTTTCCCCATAAAGCCCTCAGACTACCTTCCTCTTCCATTGCTCTTTTATGTTTATATTTTTGCTCACTGAATGGATCTTAGTTGTATCACTTCAGAATCTGGTGAAGTTGAAAGTGGAACATACACAGGCAACCCTCAATTTATGGTTAAACATTTTAAATAAATTTGCTACAAAGAAAACAAGGGTCCCCATGGACTTGAAAAGTTTCCTGCCTTCTGCTCTCCTCGTGGGGCTCTGCTCACGAGAGTCATCACTTCTAGTTGCTGTTCTGGGTCCCAGGAGCAACGGAGTGTGTGTCTTTCTTTTGCACATTTTCTGAAATTCTGAAGAAAATGAACCCCTCCCCTCCCAGCAAGACCACCGCTCCCTGGCAGTAGACCTTCCAGCTCAGGAATTCACAGAGACCGAGAAAACACAGAGGTCATTGATTTCTGGATTCGTGGTCCTCCCCTCAGTGGGATAAGCAAGCCCCCCAAGAAGAGTATGAAAAGGCAAAAAGATATGACTCTGAAAGATGAACTCCCCCGGTTGGTAGATGCCCAATATGCTATTGGAGAAGAGTGGAGAAATAACTCCAGAAAGAATGAAGAGATGGAGCCAAAGCAAAAGCAATGCCCAGTTGTGGATGTGACTGGTGATGGAAGTAAAGCCCGATGCTGTAAAGGGCAATATTGCGTAGGAACCTGGAATGTTAGGTCCATGAACTGAGGCAAATTGAAAGTGGTTAAACAGGAGATAGCAAGAGTGAAAATCAATGTTTCAGGAATCAGTGAACTAAAATGGACTGGAATGGGCGAATTTAATTCAGATGACCATGATATCTACTACTGTGGGCAAGAATCCCTTAGAAGAAATGGAGAAGCCCTGTTAGTCAACAAAAGAGTCTGAAATGTAGTGCTTGGGTGCAATCTCAAAAATAGCAGGATGATTTCTGTTTGTTTCCAAGGCAAACCATTCAATATCACAGTAATCTAAGTCTATGCCCCAACCACTAATGCTGAAGAAGCTGAAGTTGAATGGTTCTATGAAGACCTACAAGATCTTCTAGAACTAACATCCAAAAAAGATGTCCTTTTCATTACAAGGGACTGGAATGCAAAAGTAGGAAGTCAAGAAATACCCGGAGTAACAGGTTAGTTTGGCCTTGGAGTACAAAATTGGGTCAAAGGCTAATAGAGTTTTGTCAAGAGAATGCAATGGTCTTAGCAAACACCCTCTTCCAACAACACAAGAGAAGACTCTACACATGGACATCACCAAATGGTCAATATCAAAATAAGACTGATTATATCATTGCAGCCAAAGATGGAGAAGCTCTATACAGTCAGCAAAAACAAGATGGGGAGCTGACTGTGGCTCAGATCATGAACTCCTTATTGCCAAATTCAGACTTAGATTGAAGAAAGTGGGGAAAACCACTAGACCATTCAGGTATGACCTAAATCAAATCCCTTACAATTATATAGTGGAAATGACAAATAGATTCAAGGGATTAGATCTGATAGACAGAGTGCCTGAAGAACTATGGATGGAGGTTCGTGACACTGTACAGGAGGCAATGATTGAGACCATCCCCAAGAAAAAGAAATGCAAAAAGGCAAAATGGTTGTCTGAGGAGGCCTTACAAATAGCTGAGAAAAGAAGAGAAACTGAAAGCAAAGGAGAAAAGGAAAGATACACCCATTTGCATGCAGAGTTCCAAAGCATAGCAAGGAGAGATAAGAAAGCCTTCCTCAGTGATCAGTGCAAAGAGAGGAAAAGAATAGAATGGGAAAGACTAGAGAGCTCTTCAAGAAAATTAGTGATACCAAGGGAACGTTTCATGCAAAGATGGATGGGCACAATAAAGAACAGAAACATTATGAACCTAACAGAAGCAGAAGATATTAAGAAGAGGTGGCAAGAATATACAAAAGAACTATACAAAAGAGATCTTCATGACCCAGATAATCACAATGGTGTGATCACTCAGCTAGAGCCAGACATCCTGGAATGCAAAGTCAAGTGGGCCTTAGGAAGCATCACTATGAACAAAGCTAGTGGAGGTGACAGAATTCCAGTTGAGCTAATTCATATCCTAAAAGATGATGCTGTGAAAGTGCTGCACTCAATAGTGCAGGAAATAGGCCAGGAAATTTGGAAAACTCAGCAGTGGCCACAGGACTGGAAAAGGTAAGTTTTCTTTCCAATTCCTAAGAAAGACAATGCCAAAGAATATTCAAACTATTGCACAATTTCACTCATCTCACACGCTGGTAAAGTAATGCTCAAAATTCTCCAAGCCAGGCTTCAACAGTACGTGAACCAAGAATTTCTCGATGTTCAAGCTGGATTTAGAAAAGGCAGAGGAACCAGAAATCAAATTGCCAACATCCATTGGATCATCAAAAAAGCAAGAGAGTTCTGGAAAAACATCTACTTCTGCTTTATTGACTACACAAAAGCCTTTGACTGTGTGGATCACAACAAACTGGAAAATTCTTCAAGAGGTGGGAATACCAGACCCCCTGACCTGCCTCCTGAGAAATTTGTATGCAGGCCAAGAAGCAACAGTTAGAACCAGACATGGAACAACAGACTGGTTCCAAATAGGAAAAGGACTACGTCAAGGTTGTATATTGTCACTATGCTTATTTAACTTATATGCAGAGTATATAATGTGAAATGCTGGGCTGGATGAAGCACAAGCTGGAATCAAGTTTGCTGGGAGAAATATCAATAACCTCAGATATGCAGATGATACCACCCTTATGGCAGAAAGCAAAGAGGAACTAAAGAGCCTCTTGATGAAAGTTAAAGAGGAGAATGAAAAAGTTGGCTTCAAACTCAGCATTCAGAAAACTAAGATCATGGCATCCAGTCCCATCACTTCATGGGAAATAGATGGGGAAACAATGGAATCAGTGAGAGAGTTTATTTTTTGGGGCTCCAAAATAACTGCAGATGGTGACTGCAGCCATGAAATTAAAAGACACTTGCTCCTTGGAAGAAAAGCTATGACCAACCTAGACATATTGAAAAGCAGAGACATTACTTTCCTGATTAAAGGTCCATTTAGTCAAAACTATGGTTTTTCCAGTAGTCATGTATGGATGTGAGAGTTGGACTATAAAGAAAGCTAAATGCCGAAGAATTGATGCTTTTGAACTGTGGTGTTGGAGAAGGCTCTTGAGAGTCCTTTGGACTGCAAGGAGATCTATCCAGTCCATCCTAAAGAACATCAGTCCTGAATATTCATTGGAAGGACTGATGCTGAAGATGAAACTCCAATACTTTTGCTACGTGATGCGAAGAATTGATTCATTGGAAAAGACCCTGATGCTGGGAAAGATTGAAGGCAGGAGAAAGGGATGATGGAGGACCAGATGGTTGGATGGCATTCCCAACTCAATAGATATGAGTTTGAGCAAGCTTTGGGAGTTGGTGATGGACAGGGAGGCCTGGCGTGCTGCAGTTGCAGAGTCAGACATGACTGAGCAACTGAACTAAGCCTAACTAACTCTGCCTTTTGGGGAAGGTGGAAGGAAATTCGCTTCTGAGTGTCAAGCTGGGGGCACTTGTGAGATTTCTGCTTTGTCTGTGAGTCAGGTGATAGGAAGGTCTCTGTTCCTCTCTTTAACCACACAAGCGAAGTCACTCAGGCAGACCATTCATACCTGCACATATTCATTCATTCCATAAATGTTTGCTGAGCACTTACTTGCTGCCAGGTACTGCCTGGGCTCTGGGAGGAAGTGGCACATGAAAGTTAACTGCCTTCTGGCCTCGTGGAATGGGACACAGGGACAGGAATGGTCTCTCAGGGGTGGGGTCACTCATCACAAACCACACAAGTTATATTTTGGATGCTGGAAGCACTCCCACGGCATCGTGTGGACCAGGTCAAGGACCCAGGTTACGAGCTTGGTGAAACGGGGATGAATGCCAGCTGCTTTCTGAGGCACACAGCCTGCTCCGAGGTTGGAGAAAGGGGCACACACCAGAGGTCTTCGCCCTTTCCACCCACCTCCAACCCGCCTCTGAAGACATCTGCCTTCCTGGACAGGATCCATCTGCGTGGGCTACGGGAGGGCTGAGATGGGCCCGGGCTTGGAGCCCTGGCTCGGCGGGAGTGTGGCAGGGGACCTGTCTGGGGAAGGCAGAGTTCAGTCTCCCTGAGATTAGGAGGCAGAGCCAGGAAGAACAGCCAGGCTCCGGAGACTACCTGTCCCAGCGCCTCTGGAAGCCTCTGCATCTAGAGGGGCATCCACCCAAGGCTCCCCCATCCTCAGGCCTCACAGGGGAAGGAGACTCGGGGACTGTCACCAACCTCAGGCCAGAGAAACAGAACAGGAGGGAGACAGAGCATCCTTGTCCACAGTCACGGCCATACAGCGATCGGAGCCAGATCTAAGATTAGAACGGGGAGGCCTCTGACTCCCAGATACACAGCCAAGCCCCAGACCCACGCTGATTCTTGGCAAGGCCCCTTCCACGTTCCCCTCTCTCAGATCCACCCTAGTTTGTTTCTGGAAATATTGTAGCTGTCATAGTCGTTGTTCTAATAAAACACTCATCTGACGACCTATTAGTAAGGCATGCTGTTGACAGGAAATGTGCATTTGCCGTATTTCCCATTATATTGTCTATTTCCTGCCTCATTTTTCTCAGGAGGGCAGGAGTCACGGGAGATAATAGCATATTGACAGAAAGAGAAAGCTAGGGAAAGAGATCGTTGAGAGAGGGGGGAATTCAGCTCTAGTTGGCGGCAAAGGTCTCCAGCAGGAAATCTACGCTCATTTCCTGTCGGCCTGCTCCAAACACCATCTGCCCCATCCTCCTTGTCCCCTCAACAAATCATCCTTTGGTCCTGGGAGGCTGCGTCTGGTCCTCTGATGGAGGCCTGGCCTGTTGTTTCTGGGGGCTGCGGTTGGGGGAAGACTTTAAGTGTCTGACTCTTTGCAACTCCAAGGACTGTAGCCTGCCAGACTCCTCTGTCCGCAGGATTCTCCAGGCAAGAACACTGGATTGGGTTGCCATTTCCTCCTCCAGGGCATCTTCCCAACCCAGGGATCAAATCCATGTGTCTCCTGCTTTGGTAGGCAGGTTCTTTACCTCTAGCGCCACCTGGGAGCTCAAAGAATCCAGAGGAACGTGTGAAATGAACCCTTGGTCACCATCAACAGGACTTTGTGGTGGCTGGTGGACCATGAAGGCGGAGAGAGCCTTGTTTTCTAGAATCTTCTTGCCCCAAACCTTTTCTCTTTCACCATCAAATTGCAAATAGCGTATCACCAGGGAAGAATCACTCACTGCTTGCGCAAACACCAGTGGCAGGCCTGGAGACTGCAGCGAGGGGCTCTTTCTGGAGCCCCCACCTGTGGGTGGGGATGGTGCTGGTTTGCCGCCCTTTCGGGGACCTGCCTTGGTCCACCACACCCTGCACACACCTCCGAGGCTCTGGTTTGCAGGGTCCTGGACATTGCCAGTTGCGGGTCACTGGGATGGAGTGGGCTCAGACCTGGCCACGGATTCAGTGTCTTCACTGGCCGGGACGAGGGATGGAGGGCTTCCTCCAGCTTCCTCTCGGCCACTCCTGTTCCCACTGCTGCTGATCCAGAAATTCTGGGAATGGGGGGAGAGGGAGAGAAACGAGTAAATCTAGTTTGCCTGTGTCTGTCTTGGTTTAAGCACCAAAACCCCTCAGTACCAGAAAAACCAGGAAGGCTGATAACCTTACAGATGTGAGCAAGTGGTAAACAATCGTTGCGATGCTTTCTACCTCCATGGCCCCAGGCTAGTTCCCAGGGGCGAAGAAACAGGATCGGGAGGGAAGAGACACAGACATTGATTGACACGTTATGGGGCTTCCCAGATGGCGTTGTTGTGTCCAGTCGCTCAGTTGTGTCCGACTCTTTGTGACCCATGGACTGCAGCACGCCAGGCCTCCCTGTCCATCACCAACTCCTGGAATTTACTCAGACTCACGTCCATTGAGTCGGTGATGCCATCCAACCTTCTCATCCTCTGTCTTCCCCTTCTCCTTCCGTCTTCAATCTTTCCCAGCAACACAGTCTTCTCTAATGAGTCAGCTCTTTGCATCAGGTGGCCAAAGTATTGGAGCTTCAGCTTCAGCATCAGTCCTGACGGTGGCTCAGTGGTAAAGAACCTCCTGCTAATGCAGGAGACACAAGAGATGCGGGTTCAATCCCTGGGTTGAGAAGACCCCCTGAAGGAGGGCATGGGAACCCACCTCAGTATTCCTGACTAGAGAATCCCATGGACAGAGGAACCTGGTGGCTATGGCTGAAGTAGCTTAGCTTGCATAGAAACTCTAAACAGTCTTTGGCAAAAGGGTGGGTTGGCTGGCTCAGGTAACCCAGAGCAGAGGGCGAGGGATCTTGCTTCTTTCAGGCAGGGCTGGACGGGTGGGGACAGACGGCTGCCTGCAGCTCTGGGCTTGCATTCCTGTGAGGACAGTGCCCCCTGCGGAAGGAGACCCTCCGTATCCTCACAGGCCTGGCGAGGCTTCTGGAACCAGACTCCCTACCTGACTGCCCAGGCCTGGGTCCCACATCCGGGGGAGTGGTCAGCTCCACGTGGCTGGGGGTGGGGCTGGTGAGTCCCCAGGTTTGGCTGGGGTGCTTTGCTGGAGGTGAGGATGCTGGTGGCTCTAGATAACCCCTGCTCATGTGTCAGGAACCCTGGCTTCCTTGGCCCCCACCCCAGTCCCCCCCCAGGCTGGGCTCGGTCCCCTCTTGGCGTGCTGTTCCCCCTTGACGTATTTTCCCACGGCATTTAATTGTTCCTCCTGCTCTGTGAGACCTCGAGAGCAGGGTGGATGCAGTGATGGGCCTTTCACGTCTCTCTCCTCCCAGGAGATTCTAAGCCCTGAATCGCGGGGGGTTTTGCAGTGGATGCCACTTGTCTTTGTATATTGATGTGTTTATCTGGCTTTTCCCTCCAGAGCTCTACCTTGAAGATTTAAATCTTGCTTTTAGGGAATGTCACAAGCTGGAGAACTCTGTGAGGCCGCCAGGGAAGGAAATGGAGAGCGGAACCCTTTAGGGCGACTGCTGTCTCCACGGTGCTGGGCTGGGGCTGGGACACAGGGCCGAGAAGGACGCTGGCCCGTCTGCCTCAGGACCGGTGCAGGGGACCGCACACTGAGGTTTCAGCAGGAGAGTCCCAGACCCAAGGCTGAGTTGGAAGCTTCCGCCCTCCCTGCTGCCTCCCTCCCAGGGGATCACAGGCTCTGGCTGATGCACTGGCCGGGCCCTCCGCGCTCCCCACCCCGGCACGGTGAATGCAGAGAGGTTCACCACTGTATCCCCAGAACTCAGCATGGTGCCAGGCACACAGTAGGCACTTCTTGTATATAATAATTGCCATTTATCAAGAGCTTTAATTTTGCTGCTACACTCTGTGCTAAGCACTCTACATGCATTATTTGATTTAATATTCACATGAACCCCATAACATCAGTATTAAAAAAAAAAAACAATGGTAGAATGTATAAAACATAAAATTTACTTTCAACCCTTTAGGCAATTCACTACCACCCATCTCAGAACTCTTTTCGCTGTCTTAAATAGAGAACTCTGTACCTACTAAATATTAATAATACCCCCGTTTCCCCTTCCCCACCCCCTGGCAAACACTATTCTACTTTCTGTCTCTAGGAATCTGGGGACTCTACATACGTCATATAAGAGGAATCACGCAATATTAGTCCTTTTGTATTCGGCTTATTTCACTGAGCATAATGTCCTCAGGGTTCATCCATGGTGTGGTATGCATCAGAATTTCATTCTTTTTTATGGCTGCATAATATTCTATTGTAAGAATGCACTGCATCTTCTTTATCCATCATCTGCTGATGGATCCTTAAGGCTTCCACTTTGTGGTTATTGTGAATAAGGATCAAGATAAAAAAATTTTTTTTAAATTTTAAATGTTTTTTAAAAATTAAATTTTAATTGGAAGCTAATTACTTTACAATATTGTGGTATATATTTTTGCCATATATCAACATGAATCAGCCACAGATGTACATGTTAATACATTAAACAATACAAAAGGAAAATACAAAATACAAAGCAGACTGAGACCAATATAACTAGATGAGAAAATGGGAAATAGGAAATAAAATGAACTGAAGAACAAAGAAGGATTAAGAACTATTGATATATCCAGCAAAGGAGTTACAACCAGAGGACTAATAGACAAAAGAGTTAAAATAATAAAACAAGTGATAAAAAAGAATGAAATCTTGTCATTTGTATCATACTAAGTGGAGGAAGCCAGAAAGAGAAATACAATATCACTTCTATGTGGAATCTAAACTATGACACCCTTGAACTTATCTATGAAACAGATTCACAGACAAAGAGAATAGATGTGTGGTTGCCAAGAGAGAGGGGGTGGGGAGATGGAGTGGGATTTTGGGGTTAGCAGATGGAGACTACTACATATAGAGTGGATAAACAACAAGGTCCTACTGTATAGCATAGGAAACTACATCCAATATGCAGTGACAAGCCATAATGGAAAAAAATGAAAAAGAATATATGTATACGTATAACTGAATTACTTTGTTGCACAGCAGAAATTAACATGACATTGTAAATCAACTATACTTCAATAAAAAAAAAAAAACAGGTTGAAATGGTATGAATGTGCCACCGATGTGTGATTTTTAGGAAGAGCTGATAGAAAAATAAAAACCACATAAATTAAAGAAAGGGATTACTGGGCTTCCCTGGTGGCGCAGTGGATAAGAAACCCGCCTGCCAATGCAGGGGACACGGGTTTGACCCCTGGTCTGGGAAGACCCCACATGCCACGGAGCAGCTAAGCTCGCGGGCCACGACTGCTGAGCCTGTGCTCCAGCGCCTTCGAGCCACAACTACTGAGCCCATGTGTCAAAACCACTGAAGCCCATGGCCCTAGAGCCCGTGGTCCACAAGATGAGAAGCCAGGGCAATGAGGAGCATGTGTACTGCAACAAAGTAACCCCTGCGCATCGCAACTATCAACAGTCCACATGCAGCAAGGAAGACCCAGTGCAACAAGAATAATTAAGTAAAAATTTAAGAAAGAGATAATAAGTCAGCACTAACAGTTAAAAAGGTAGCAGGAGGTTTCAAGAGAAAGTGGATATAATGTCTGGAAAATCTCACCTACTTCTTTCTTCCTAGGTTTTCCTCCTAGATGCCTTAGGAAATGGCAACCCAGTATTCTTGCAATACTGGCAATTCCAGTATTCTTGCCTGGAAAATCCCATGGATGGTGGAACCTGGTAGGCTACAGTCCATGGGGATGCAAAGAGTCGGACACGACTGAGCAGCTTCACCACCCTCAGAACACAGACCAATATTCCCCGACCCTGTTTCATGCATTACGCCTTTTAAACTACAGCCACGAATGCACATGCCTCCAAATTCTTTCTTCCAGAACAGCAAAACTCAGATGGTTTCCCTCACTTGGGGTCAGAGTTTTTAAAATCTTCAGTTTACAATAAAGGACAAAGAAGTGGAGAGAAAGTAAGCAATTTTCCCAAGTTACCTCAAGTCACAAAACTGGTCAATGCCAAAGCAGGCCTATAGGCCTACAGGAGGGTGCTGGACCCTCTTTCCTGTTCATTAAGTGAATGATAGGTAAATGAATGAATTAGATCTTCAGAAAGGTAGTAAATTGCATCACTGAGGACCTCACTAGCTGCTGTAACAAACCAACCACTAAATTTCCATTGGCTTAGCAGTGAGATAGAACTTCACTTCTCGTTTATGTCAAGCGCAGCTCCTCCCAGCTCCCTCAGGGTTCTTAGGTGTTGTAATTCCACCATTCCCAGAGGGCCTGTGACTCTTCTGCCTCCAGGCATCGAAAGGAGAGAGAGGTTGTGGAAGAAGCTCAGCTGCTTCTAAAGAAAGTGAGGCCTGGAAGGGACCACATTTCCACTCGTATTTCCTTGACGTAAACCACCCGGATGGTCATGCCTGAAGCAAGGGGGCTGAGAAATGCGGTCTCCAACTGGCTGATGTTCCCAGCAACCTCTCTGCCTTCTGAAAGCAGCGGAGGGCAGTGAGGGTAGAGATGAATTTTTTTTTTTTGTTGGATCATGTGGATCTGTCGCACTGAATGCTGTAAGATTCGAGTGGGTAATGCGTAAGAAGCGTGAAAAACACCCGTGTGTTCAGCAGGTTAAGGCATGGGGGCAGGGAGCAGACACATAATTGGGATGCTGCTCTGTCTCTGATGGTTCATCTCACTTTCCAGCTCCCCCAATGTCATGGGTTATCTGGAAGGTTATTTCACGTACCCGCCTTGTGGAAGCACATTTCCATAGACAGCAGATAAAGATCTCTTAACCTTGTATTTTCCCTCGTATTGTCATAAATAGTTTCTGCAATGCCATTTCAGTGAGCCTGACAGTTTCTACAATGAGATCTGGATGCAGCAGCATATCTTCTTGTTATATATAAGAAAGAGTGACAGCATTCATCGTTTACGGTGACATCAATGAAGTCTGCTTGCAGAGGTTCCCCATCCATCCATTCATAATACCTTTTATGACTTTAGGCTTTTAAACATGGCACTCTGGTCTATTTTTCAAATGTACTCCCATTATCAGCTCAGGGAGCCATTCTTCAATATTTCATTTTCCTAAGAATATCTAGAATATCTTAATTTTTATGAGGCTTCTCCATGGGGTAAGCTGTCAGGTATGACTTTATTGTGAAAAAGGGGTTGGGGGCCTGCTACTGGGTCACCCCTCCTCTGTGATGCCTGAGGACCTGTTTCCCATTTTTGTTCCTTCCTGGAATACTCCCCCAAATAACGGCCCCATAAGGAGATGTGGTTCCTGAGCACAGCTGTCCACTCTGAAAGGGGAAGCTAGAAAGGTTAGAAAGAGGGCAATTAGGACATAGGTTGGGGGACTTCTCTGGTTGTCTAGTGGTTAGGGCTCTGTGCTTCTACTGCAAGGGGATGGATTTGATCCCTGGTTGGGAAACTAAAAGAAACAAAGAAAGGAACACAGATCGGGTCTCATCATGGGTCAGCCCCAACCTTGAGATGTAATAGCTCTTCAAAGCCCGTAAGTTTGACCCCAGAAGAACAGGGCCATCCAAGGTGAAGCAGAGTTCCTGTGTCAACAAGCGTCCAAGGCGATGGCACTCCTCTCTGCTCCCCAGGAGACCCAGCTGTGAGGAGAAGAGGCCTCTGGGCCCCCGAGGAAGAGACTGGTGGACACGTCTAGGCTCGCGTTCCCACACTGCTTCCCCAGCGTGGCGCCACCACGCCGCCCTGGGCCACAGGGTCCTGGCTTCCTTCTTGCAGGCGAATCTTCTTCTCGGGTTGGCAAGATCCATCTTAGACGTCATCCTAATGGGTTGGGAACAATGGTCTCTCCATTCGTGGATCCCTCAGACAGGCTGGGGGCAGTGGAGACTCTTCCTAAGTGACACGGATAGGAAAAATAATGTTGGATATTGATTTATGGAAGGAAGGAGATGAACAGCCTGAGACTGCCCACAGTCAGCGATCCGGGGCATGTTACAAACATGCCAGACACTCCAAGGATGAGAACGTTTGACCTAATTTAGCAACAACAAATCCGCTCCTGCACACGCACTTCTCTAATTACAAATGAGATCCTGGTAGGCTCAGCAAGGGTAAATAAAATTGATTCTCTCCACATAGATTTGGAGATGATAAATGTGTTCAAGAAAGGGCTTCAAAAGCCTGCTTGCTGATTAGGAAAGGCAAAATAATTGTGAGAGAGTGACTAATAGATGGAAGGCATCGCGGCAGAATCAGTCTCCTTGCAGAAATGTCACAGGTCTGATCTTTTTGAGATAATTACCATCAGATGTCTGTGTGTTTCATGTCTGCCCTTCGGTGGGTGGGGGCATGGCAAGGATCCCCGAATCAACTCTGCTCTGGGCCATTCTGGCTTGAAGCCTGTTTGAAGCCTGTTGTGGAGCTCTTCGGGTTTCCTAGGAGCAATGACTCTAGCCCATTCATTTGTTCCCTGGTGCCCAGCATGATTCTTGGCACAGAGGAGGTGTGCTGTGTGGGATATAATATGTAATGAACAGGATAAAGTGTTCAGTTTGACCCACAGGAAGTTGATGATATTTAGCTATTTTTAAAATTTGATAAATAGAAACTTCAAATGTTTCTACTCACTGCAAATTCATGATTTATTATTGCATAACAAACTGCCCCCACATTTAGCAACTGAGAGCAACAACCGTTCATTGTCTCATAATTTCCCTGAGTCAGGGACCCAGGCGCCTCTGCCTCAGGGTCTCCAACAAGACGTCAGTTAAACAGTTGCCAAGGGCCGTGGTTTCATCTGAAGGCCTGACTGAGGGTGGGTGGGGATCCAAGGCTCAACTTCGGCATCAGTTACTCACGTAGCTCTCGGTAGGAGCTGAGGGAGTGAGGTCCCAGGCTTTTGCTGGTTGTTGGCTGGAGGCCCCCTCGAGTTCCCCACTGTGTCGACCTCTCCGTGGGGCTGCCTTGTAACATGGGACCTGGCTTCCCTCAGAGTGAGCAGTGGGAGCCAGAGAGCCCAAGGCGGGAGCCACGGTTGCTTTATAACCTAAACTTGGAGGTGACATTTCATCATCCCTGCCACGTTCTATCTGTTAGAAGCAAGCTTTCCAGACCAGCCCACACTCAGAGGGAGGGTATTATCGAAGGGTGTGAGAAACTATAGTGGGTGCACTGGGGCCCATCGAGGGAGCTTCCTATAACATGTGACACCCCATATAGAGTCTGGCACACAGATCTCAAGAGATGGTAATTAAAGAAGATTTAAAGGGAAAGACAAATAGCACAAAAATTGTTTCCATCTGCATCTTTTTTTTTTTTAAGTAATTTTATTTATTTAATTTTGGCTGTGCTGCGTCTTTGCTACTCTATGGGCTTTTCTCTGGTTGTGGTGACCAGGGGCTACTCTTTGTGTGGTGCGTGGGCTTCTCACTGCCATAGGTTCTCTTACTGTGGAGCATAGGCTCTGGGTGCTCGGGGCCCAGCAGTTTTGGCACATGGGCTCAGTAGTTGTGACTTCCGGGCTCCAGAGCACAGGCTCAGTAGCTATGGCGCCCAGGATAAGTTGCTCCGTGGCATGTGGGATCTTCCCGGATCAAGGATTTGAACCTGTGTCTCCTGCATGGGCAGGCGGATTCTTTACCACTGAGCCACCAGGGAAGCCCCAATCTGCATCTTAATTCAGTTGGTATAAAACTCTTTTCTCTTGAGGATTCATGTGGAAAGAATAATCTGGAATAAGTGTCCAGCGGCAGCATTCCCAGGAAATTCCTTTCCTACAGAACGCCTTTGGCCTGTTCTCCCTTATAACCTGGACTCTTGCTGTTGTCATCAATTCTGAGCCCCTGGCTTCTGGCATGCTTGAGGAGCCATGAACTTGGCAGCTTGAGGAGCCTTCCAATGCCTGGAGGCCAAAGCTTGAGTTGTGGGGTCTGCAAAGCGCAAGTGGGGAAAAGGATGGGGACTTCTATAGAGATAAACAAGGGCTGATCTCAGAACTGGAGAAGGTGGGTGGGCAGTGCTATCCCTAATCGGAAGTCGCGGCTCAGGAACAGGCCCCCCTGGGAGATGCTGGAGGATGGGGGGAAGAAAGAGAAGCAGACTCATCATCTCTGAGAGCACCTGCTTTGATTCTCATTTATATCAAGGAAGAAGCATCTGGGATGGAGCAGGTTGGAGTCAATGAGTTAGGAAAACTATTATGGTTGATGGTTTGGCACTTATTAAAGCCACTATTTATTGAACACTTGCTGTGTGGCAGTCTCTGTGTCGAGTTCTTTAGAGCAAGCTCTTTTCTGTTCTCAACAGTGATAGGAAGTGAGAGCTGTTGTTTCCCCTTTGCAGGTAAGGCTCAGAGTAATGAAGTCAACAGCCCAAGGTCACTCAGAGACCGCAAAGCCAAATTCATCTGAGAAGTTCCCGGGGTGGTGTGGCGGGGGGGTGTTGAGCAGACCTTCCCGCACATTTCATTGATGAAGAAATCACTGGCTTGTCCTGTGGGTGCCTGGACTGTCCCTCCTGGAGACATTATCTTCTCTGGCCACTTAAATTTGAATTGTCTTGTTGCTGATACCTTCAATTACAACTGACAGCATTCCTACCCAAGTACACATGCCAGGTGGAGCCAGGTGAAGTGCGAGGGTGTGAGGAGACACAAGAAGTCACAGAGATTAGGGAAGGGGAGCCGGGCTGGTAACTGCAGGATCCAGGCTTGAAACCTGACTTCTCCTGCCAACTGGGTCACCCAGGCAGGCTCCTAGCCTTTCTGAGATAGTATTTTCTCACTTTTTCTGATGGCAACGATCATCCTAAAGGCTGATACCACTGGGTTTCATTGCCTGTGTAGACCCTTGTGGATGGAGGTAGCCTCCTGGAGTCTTGGGTTGGAAAGGACTGGGCGTTTGATTCCAGGCTCTGCTGGAAGGAGTTCTGGGAGTGAGTAGTCACGTCTGCCACAGGTGAGGGAAGGGCGTGAGGGTGTGTACCCTGGGCTTCTGTCAACATCGTTTGAGGACTTCCTGTGAGGTTTAAAGTGATGATGCATGTGAAAGTTCCTCATACCTAGCTGGTACTCAATATACCTCTAATAAATTTCTATTGGTTCATTCAGGTACAGTCGATGCTCAAGCTGGCATTTCAATTGGAAAATGCTGACTGGCTCACAGTAGATGCTCAGTAAGTATGCCCAGAGCGTTGACAGGATCAGAGGCCCACCCAGCTCTTCCTGAGCCCACACCCACTCCCATCGTGGCTGCAGACCCACAGAGCTGCTAGAGGTAACAACGCAGGACTCCAGGGCCGCCCGAGCAAAGAGACGGAAAAGGCATCAAAACATCAAAGGTATTAACTCAGTGTATTTACACCCCCAAGTGCTTCGCTGTCATCAGGAGCAGCCCCTTCATGAGATATAAGTAATTTGTGCAGGCTGATCCTGGTTTTCTCATTAATATGCAAATGAGGCATGCCAGTTGTTAGGTTAGAAGAAAGCTGTCATGTTTATTGTGACAGATTTAATGGATGTGTTTGGATTGTGCATTCAATGTGTTTTCAAGAGCATGTCTTATCTTTGTTTAGGCAGTAAATCAAAAATGTAAACAACAATTCATTAGCATCTGTCAGAAGCTCAAAGCCACATTGTTTCACTTGACAATCTTCCCAGAGGTGGAGGGACAAAAATCCTATATCTGACTTATTCAAGATTCTTTAGGGCTTTTCCCCTTTTTGCTCAGCAATGTCGAAGCAGTAACTGAAGAATGTCAGCTCAGCTTGTCAGAGAGCTTTGGGGGTCAAGGGGCACAAGCAGGGACAGACAGCTCCATCCTGACACCTTGGCACCTTGCAGCGACCTGGGAAAACTCAGGGCCTCTGGACGCTGTGGAGACCAGGGCGCTGCTGGAAACCAAATCACCTAGGCGCGTTGCCGCATTCCTCAGGATGTTTGAAGCAGCCTGCTAGAAGAAGACAATGGAACATTAGACAGAAATTTAAAGATAAAAAGTAGAATTCTGGGATCACAGAAAATGCAGGTGGAGGAGTGGCAAAAGGGTTAGGGGAGAAAATCATTCCAATCTTCCATATAGTTTTAAAATTTGGCCTGAAGATTTAGCTCTGAGCTTCCTGGGGGCCAAAGCAAAAAGAAAGATATTTTGAACTTTTAAATTTATTCTGTCTCCAGGAAGAAAAAAAATAAAGGGAGGGCATGTTATTTAGGAGAAGCACATCTTTCCATGAGACTCGTCTCTGTGGCTTCACGCAGCACTGCTGAGCCGAACAATCCAGAACCGAGCAGGGGTGCGTTGCTTTAACATCCTCTGGTCTAAGATGAAGATCCATCACATCCAGGGACGCAACTTGCCCTTCACCTGGTCTCTTCTTTCTCTCCTGGCTTTTCACCAGCCTTTGTACCTGACCTTCAACTTCCTTTTGTTTCACAGGCAAGCTTCCGGAAGGAGCTGTCTGTACGGCGTGTCCTGAACCCGTCCCTCACCTCCCGCTGAAGACTTCTCCAACACGGTCCAGCCCCCAGCCTCCTCAGTTCTGGCACAGGGGACGCCTCGTCTGAGTTTGCGGGGCCTGGGCTTCCCTGCCCCTTCCTTTGGCGAAGGTCCCTTTCCTGACATCACTTCGCTGGCTTTCCTTCATTCTCCGAGGGCTGCTCTGGGTCACAGCCCCGCTTCCCCAGCCTACTTTCCCTGCCTGCACCTTGGGTGGGTCTTTCTCACCTGCTCTTTCTTCTGAGTTTTGACCCTGCCTGCCCATGAGGTCTCGGCACTTGAGCTGGAGCCTGGAGGCATCTGGTCTCCTCGCTCGTGGAGGTGCCCTCACCTGGCTCACGCACACCGCCACTGTAGCCCCTCAGACCCTGCTCACCTGGATGGGGGCACAGCCTTTCCTGCCCCCTCCGTTTCTACTCTGCTCTGGAGCAAGCTCTTTCCAAGATGCCCCTTTGAGCAGCCCCGTTACAACAAGAGGGTGAGGCCCTGGGTCCCTGTCCTGCTCCATAGCTCTGCAGAGCCAGTCATGAGCCCCCAGCACTCCAGCTGCGACCCCCAGTTTACTCTGCACCTGGATGCGGACTGTCCTTCTCCCGGTCCTCATTGACCTTGAACCTCTGTCCGAGTCTCACCTCCTTCGAGAAGCCTTCCTGGATACCTCCTTGGGGTTGACTTCATCTGTTCCAGGTTTGCAACTTCACTGCTTCTTCTTCTCCAGAAGGGCCAGGACTTTCCCACATCTTTAACTGCCCATGCTCTAAACCAGGGCCCCATGAACATTTGCAATCAATACAATGATAGGGAACAACTTTGAACCTCAATTAAGCAAAACGCTGTCCTCCCAAAAAAAGAATTCTTTTCTTTCAGTAGTAGACCTGTGCTACAAAAATTCATCAATAAAAAGTGTAGGCATTTGTTTTTTCTCTTATTATATTTGTCCCTGTATAATATACTTGACTTTGTCTCTTGGCCCATAAAGCCTAAATATTGACTAATTGGTCCTTCACAGAAAAAGCGTGCTGCCTCCTGGTCTAAGAGACATGGATGGTGTCACTTTGCATCTTAAAACCCTCAGCTGGTTCTGGTTCATGTCCATTGCGTTGGTGATGCTTTCTAACCATCTCATCCTCTGCCACCTTTTTCTCCTTTTGCCTTCAATCTTTCCCAGATTCAGGGTCTTTTTCAAAGAGTCAGCTCTCTCTCTCTTTTTAAAAAAATATTTATTTATTTATTTGGCTGCATCGAGTCTTAGTTGATTGTGGCATGTGGGCTCTTTCATTGTGGAGCATGGATTCTTTAGTTGAGGCAAGCCAGCTCAGTAGTTGCTGCACATAGGCTTAGTTCCTCCATGGCATGTGGGATCTTAGTTCCCTGACTAGGGATCGAACCCTCGTCCCCTGCATTGCAAGGCAGATTCTTAGCCACTGGACCACCAGGGAAGTCCAATGAGTCAGCTCTCTTTGCAGTCCTGATTACCTGATTTTCATCCCCACCTGCCCTCACTGTGGGTTCTGTGCAGGCAGCAACTGTGTCATTCCCCACCTGCTGCCCTCACGTAGGTGAATAGGACCAAAGACCTGAGTGAATGAATGAATGAAGGCAAAGTTCTGAGGCTCTCAGAGGATTGGAGAGGCAGCCTGTCTTTCAGGCAAACTGTAGGTCAAGTTGCTGTGCTTCACTGGTGACCAGGTGGTTCAAGGGTCAGTTCTCCAGTAATGATCCCAGGTGGACCACCCTTAGAAACAGACAGCTTGAGTTATTTCTGGACTTGAAGTACCACCAGTACCAAAAGGGAGAGGACCCAAATTCCAACAGAAGCCCTTTTCACCTTCTGCAATTTGCTCAGGACATCACTATCCATCAGGACACTTCATCCTTGTCATGCCTCTCAGGGTGGACATGTGAAACCCAGCTTGAAGAAGAGGAAACTGAGGCTGGGAGGGTTGCAGCAGCCTAGCTGGGGGATGTGGGGGGACCCGCTTGTTATAAGTGGTGCTAGAGCTCTGCTTCTTGGACTCCTGGTCCAGCACCCGTTGCACGCGCCTGCCCTACTAAATACTGCTGGAGAAAAAAATCTTCCCACAGTCACTAGAGTCAGAAATGGCACTCAGAGTGGTTCCTTGCTCATCCAGTTTACTTTCCTCCTCTGTTTTGGGTTTTCCCAGATGGCTCACGTGGCTCCCCTGACACTGCAACAGAGGCCTCACCACCCACTTCATAGTGGAAGTGAGGTCCACAGGTGGGGACCCCTTTATTACTCTCCCACCTGTCTCTCCGTTGCCTTAAACGATCCTTGAAGAGCATTTCCTAAAACTGTCATCTACAGAACACTAATCTCCAGCAACAGGTTACCAAGTTAAAAGCAGCCTTAGTCCAACCAGTCTGGAAGCTGCTGAACACCCCCCAGCCTCTCTTAGACATAGACATGAGCTTTAGCCTGTGATAGGGACCCATCTCAGCGGGACCACCTGCAAACCGATGTCCTAGCCCCAACTCCTCCATGCCACCATCTGAGGAAGAGTCCATTGATCTAACCCCCCTGCTCTGCTGTCACGTCATGATGGGGTGAGAAAGGGAAAGAGCCAGAAAAAGGCTGGATGAGTAAGGTTAGGAGGGGCTCAGAGACTCATGAAGAAGAGATCAGAGAGCCCACTGGGGTGGAACATGGGGGAGTGAGTGCAGGGTGATAGAGGGGGAAAGAGAGGAAAAGAGGCTTTGGAGTGGGAGAGGACAAGAGGCTCTTTAGAGCTTTTGCCACAAATGCCTCTACTTCTTCAAGACTTTCTAGAGAGTAACAGTCCTCCCTCCCTCCCTTCCCTCTGTTCATCCATCCATCCATTATCCACTTCCCTCAATCCCTCTGTCTTCCTCCCTCCCTCCCTCCCTTCTTTCCCTGCTTCCATCCATCCATCCATCCACTCATTCATCCACCCATCCATTCATCCACCCATCCATTCATCCATCCATCCATTCATCCCTCCATCTCCATTCATCCATCCACCCATCCATCCATCCATCCATTCATCCATCCATCCACCCACCCATCCTTCCATCCATTCATTCATCCATCCATTCATCCACCCATCCATCCACCCATCTATTCATCCATCCACCCACCCATCCATCCATCCATTCATCCATCCATCCATTATCCACCTCCCTCCTTCCCTCCCTCTTTCCCTCTCTCCCTCTTTCCCTCTCTCCCTCTCTCCCTCCCTTCCTTCCTTCAGTCTTCTCCCTGACTGTCCCTGAGTCAAGTCCTGCCCTCCCTGAGGGATTAGGGAGACACATGGGCTTGGACCCTGGGATTGGCGACAAGCTAAAGGAGAGGAAGGTTAAGAACCACCACCTCCTCCCCTCGTCAAGATTTAAACCGAAGCTAAAAGCATGCATTAACCTTCCAGCACCACTCGAAATCCGGCTTCACATTTAGTGGGAATTAAAGTAATTGATGAACTTGTACTTGAGATATAGGTTCCCATAAATAAAAAGCTATGAGCTCTAAAAATAACACTCAGGTTTTTTTTTTTTTTTTTTAATAAGGTAAAGATCAACATGCAACACACCCCAGGAGGCTCCACGTCAAGCAATTAGGAAGCGGGAGAGGATAGATAAATGAAAATGTTTATTCAAAAATCAATATATTTACCCTAAAAGGAGTCAGAGAACCACACGAGTAAGATCTGGTCCCACTGCAGCCCCCAGAGTCACTCTGGGGTAAGGTACTTCCAGGCAGTAAAGGGTTAAGATATGGATTTTTTTTTTTTTTTTTTTTTAACTCAGAAGCTCAAGGAAGACCCCTGGGTGAGCTTTTCATTGTGTCGACTAAAAATGTTTTTAAAATCAATAAAACAGTGTATAAAAAGGATCTTCTAAAGATCGAGTTAGTCCCATCTACAGCCAAGTGGGTTGCGGTGAGCGGCAGAAAAGACAGATGTATAAGCCTCCCTGGCTTGCTCCTAATGAGGCAGGAGTACTTAGGTGATGCTTGACGCAAGTGGAAAAGCTGTTTCTAAAGAGTTCTAATTGCTTCTGCAGGAACAGATAGTAAAGACCCAGACCACCCCATCAGCTGAGACAGTAACTGTACACTTTCCCTGACCTCAAACCGTCCAACTTGTAAATTCTTGCAGTAATATAGTAAGTGTAGTAACAAAGATTCATTCAACAAACGCGCATTGGGCTCATGATGCGAATCAAGGGCTGGGCTCTGCGCCACGAGGAGGCATATAAAGCTCACCTGGCATGATGGGGGTGCCCTCAGGGGGCTCTTTGTTGATATAGTGGCTTTCAAACTTTTTAACTGTGACCCATCAGAAGAGTATATATGACACTGTGATCCAGTGTACATTCATGTACTGTCTGGAAAAATAAATTCATGAAACAGTATTTGTTTTTGCTTTGCATGATGCGTTTCTTACTCTAGCTTATTTTACTAAAAAAGAAAATGTGTTAGCTGCAACCCTCAAAACTGGTCTCATGAAACACTACTAACAGATAGCGACCGGAAATTTGGAAACAATGATCTAATAGAAGAAAGAGGTGAAAAGTGATTCGAGAGAAATAAAGTGCCATGTGTGGCAGTAGAGAGGAGAGCAGATCCTTCTGGCTGGGATTCAGGCAGGGCCTCATGGAGGAGGTGACTTTTGAGCTGGGCTCTGAGTGATAGAGTGAAGCCTGTGATTTGGACAAGCTGAGTAGGGAAGAGTGATTATATTTGTAAGAGTGTCTGCATTATTAAATTATTGCTATTTCTTTCCTATCCATAGCTTTAATGGATCATCCCGGCAAACTTGTGACCGTGTTAGAGGAGGTATTAGCTGCATTTTATCCATGGGAAACTGAGGGTCAGAGAGGTAGAGGACTTTGTCCAAGGACACGCAGCTCCTAGGCTTCGGCAGAGCCAAGTTTGAGCTTGGGTCTGGCTAGCAGCAGCCCCAGTAGAGCTCCCACAGCAGGAAGGCACCAGGCTGAGCTCTGCCTCACTTCTGGTGATGGGACGCTGGGGGTGATGTTTGAGAGGTATCGCTGGGCACCGACTCACACAGCTCTTCCCCTTAGCTTCTCTCTCAGTGGCTCTTCCTTCCCTTCCCCAGTTCTCCTGCTGGCGCCTTTCTAGCTGATGCCCTGGGTACCTCGGTGGGCATGAGGGGACTGTGTCCCCCTCCGAGAGACTGGGTTGACTCTCCTGAGTCACAACCAGATGGTCCCTCTTCCAGGGGTCTCAACTGGGAGAAATGAACTTGGTGACCTCAAGCACCCCACCCAGACTCATGGTTAACTGTCCCCACCCCCTCTCCTCCTAGCCCCCAACCCAAAAAATCCCTGGCTCTCTGCGAATCTAACCTCCAGTCTGGAGGCCAGGGCTAAAGCCACGTCTTTCTGGTCTCCCAAGTACAGGGTCTGCTCTCTCCCAGCCAGCAAGCTGAATCCCCAGCTTCATCTATTTGACTTCCTTTCTCTCAAGGAACTTACAATTTAATCAGGAGTCCCTAATAGTACACGCATTCTAAATTGCAATCATTTATTGCATCTAGCCTGGGGCTTTTCTGTCTGTTAGAAATATCAGGGTTATTTCCTTCTTTTAAGAGTTTACGTTAAAAAAAAACTTTACAAATAATGTTTGCTGTTTAATGTTCTCCCCTGAAATATCAATCTGCAAAAATAGAAATCCTTTTTTACAATTCATCTTAAGGATAGAGTTCCAGTTTCTTATAATGTAATGAATGTACTGCAGATAATGGTCCAATAGTGCAAATGAAAGGCGCATATAATCAAAATGATAATGGAGCGTATTGTACTGCTTGTATAATAAAATCCATACCAATATGGAAATCATATCTCAAGGCAACATTCCTCTCTTTGATTTTTGTAATAATTGTACATGTAAGAGCAGGGCAGCGAGAAGTGGGAAGAACAAAGGCCTTTATTGCTTCATTAGGCAGCTGGCGTTCTGATGGTCCGGCCTGTCAACAGCCGTCCCTTAATTTCCAAGGGAAGCTTCTCTCCTGCCCGCAGAAATGATTTACCGTTCACGTCAGCTCCCTCCTCAGCCCTTTCTCTGCGAAGACTCACAATTAGACTAAGTGAGCTGTGATGGCCATTTTGATCGGCACCTTCTGCCTCCCAGGCCTCGGGGGCTCAGGGTGTGGGTTAGATGGGAGCCAGGCCCCCAGAAGCTTTGGCCGGAAGTGGAGAGGGGGCCATGGTGGGGCTATGATAGAGCCTTGGAGCTGGGTACCTTTCTTCCCCATCCCTGAATTCTTACAGAAGCCACCCTGCCTCGGTTTACCAAGCCTTTGGTAAGATGTCCATGCGACAGGCCGAGTGTGAAGGAGACCACAGGGAGGGACAGAGGTCCTGGCCACGTGGCCTCAGAGTGTAGATGACGGGTTAGCGCAGGCCAGCGACCCTGTGGGAAGACCATCCCGGAGTCGGCCGGGGTAGGTCTCAGTTTATGCAATGACTCGCGTATGGCCTTTGGTCTTGGCCTCCCAGGTCCCCCGTGGCCGTGTTGACTGCTCTTTCTCCTATCCTCAGGGCGTTCTCTGTGCATGCGCGAATGGGAGGGGAGCGGCGGAGAGGAGGATCTGCTGGAAGGCCTGAATGGCAGCCTTCAGAGCCTGGGCACTGGCAGGCTCTCAGTGACCGGTGGGCCAACCTCAGTGTCTGTCCTGGTGCAACCTGGCCCCAGGCTCTCCCCACTAATCCTTCTTCTTTGGCTTCTGACCTCAGCCTGCCCTGGTCTGACCATCCAGGCTTTTACGTGACCTTTTGTTCATGCCTCTGCCCCCTCCAGACTCGGGACATGGATGACATGGTAACCCTGCCCTACAGGACCTATATGGGTTGGTTAACATCTGCTTCCTTCTGGGCCAGCGTGGGGTGAAGTTAATAGCAGTCATTGACAATTGTGGAGCATGATTTGGCATCATCCTGGTGGATTCTTCAACAGCCATTTCAGCGGGGTGCTTTGTTATCCCTTTTTTTACGAATGAAGCTGCTATAGACTTCATGTGCAGACTTTTGTGTGGACATCAACTCCTTTATGTAAATATAAAGGAGCTTGATTACTGGATCATGTGATAAGAAAATGTTAAGTTTTGTAAGAAATTGCGAAACTGTCTGCCATTGTGGCTGTGTCATTTTGCGTTCCCACTGGCAATGAGAGTTCTCACTACTCCATATGCTCTTCAGCATTTGATGGTGTCAAGATTCCAGATTTGGCCATTTCTAATAGGTGTGTGGTGGTACCTCATTGCTGTTTTAATTTGTGTTCCCCGATGACATATGAGGTAGAGCAACTCTTCACAAGTTTATTTGTCATCTATATATCTTCTTTGGTGAAGTGTCAGTTAAGACTTTTGGCCTGTTTTTAAATTAGGTTGGTTGTTTTCTTATTGTTTAGTTTCAAGAGCTCTTTGCATGTTTTGAATAACTGTCCTTTATCACATGTGTCTTTTGCAAAAATTTTCTCCCAGTTCTGTGGCTTATCTTTTTATTCTCTTGACAGTGTCTTTCACAGAGAAGAATTTTAAAATTTTGATGATGCTCCTCTTATCAATTTTTTTCTTTCATAGACTGTGCCTTTGGTGTCATGTCTATAAAGTCATTGCCAAACCTAAATGTATCTAGATTTTCTCCTATATTGATTGACTATATGTGGTTCTATTTCTCTCTCTATTCTATTCTATTGGTCTATTTGCCTCTTTAAAGAAATTGACAGTGACTACACTGTCTTGATTACTGTAGCTTTATATAAGTCTTTTAAAAAAATATTTATTTATCTATTTAATTGGCTGCACCAGGTCTTAGTAATGGCACGCAAGATCTTCAGTTGGGGCATGCAAACACGTGGGACCTAGTTCCTTGATCAGGGATTGAACCTGGGTCCTCTGCTTGGGGAGCACAGAGTCCTAGCCCCTGGGCCACCAGGAAGGTTCCCTATAGTAAGTCTTGAAGCCAGTAGTGTCAGTCCTTTTTCTTTTAAAAAAGTTTTATTTATTTTTAATTGGAGGATAATTGCTTTACAATATTGTGTTGGATCTGACTTCAATATTATGTTAGTTATTCTGGATATTATGTTTCTCTATACAAACTTTAGAATCAGTTTGTCAAGACCCATAAGATAACTTGCTGGGATTTTGACTGAGATTGCACTGAAATGTCTAGATGACATTGGTGAGAACTGATATCTTCACAATATTGGGTCTTCCTATTCATGAACATGGAATATCTCTCCATTTATTTAGTTCTTTGATTTTGTTCATTGGAGCTTTATAATTTTCCTTGTATAAATATTACACATATTTTGTTAGATGTAAAACTAAGTGTTTCATCTTGGGGGTGCTAATATAAATATTATTGTGCTTTTAATTTCAAAGTCCAAAAAAAAGTTTTCAAAGTCCGCTTGTTCTCTGCTGTTAAAAAGGAAAGCAATCGATTTCTGTATGCTGACCTTGTACCTGTAAACTAGCTATAATTGCTTATTAGTTTCAGAAGATTTTGTTGTTGTTGAGTTTTTTTTGCATTTTCTACACAATCAAGTCATCTGCAGACAGCTTTATTTCTTCCTCCCCAATAAATTTACCTTTGATTTCCCTGTCTTATTACATTAGTTATGACTTACAATATGATGTTGAAAAGGAGTGATGAGAGATGATATCTTTGCCCTGTTCTTAATCTTAGTGGAAAATCTTCAAATTTCTCATTACTGAGAATGAAGTTAGCTGTAGGTTTCTATAGATATTCTTCATCAAGTTGAGGAAATTTCATTATATTCCTAGTTTACTAAGTTTTTAGCATGAATGGGTATTTTGTTTTATTAAATGCTTTTTATGCAGTTGTTGATATAATCATGTTATTTTTCCTCTTTAGCCTGTTGATGTGGTGGACTACATTAATTGACTTTGGATATTGAACCAGCCTTGCATACCTGGGATAAATACCACTTTGTTATGGTGTATAATTCTTTTCATATATAGTTTGATTCAATTTACTAATTTTTTTGAGAATCTTTGCATCTATGTTCATGAGAGATATTGATCTGTAGTTTTCTTTTTGTGTAATGTCTTTGTCTGTTTTGGTATTGGGGTGATGCAGATCTCATAAAATGAGTTACAAAGTGTTCCTTATGCTTATATCTTCTGAAAAAGATTGTAGAAAATTGATATATCCTTAAATGTTTGGTAAGTTCACAGTGAACACATCTGTGTCTGGTGCTTCCTGTTTTTGAAGATTATTAATTATTGCTTTAATGTCTTTCATGGATACAGGACTATTCAGATTGTCTATTCCTTTTTCTTGTGTGAGTGTTGGCAGATTGTGTCTTTAAAGGTATCAGTCCTTGCATTTAGGTTATCAGATTCCTAGGCATAGTGCTGTTCATAGTATTTCTTTTATTATACTTTAAAGTATATTATTTTATTCATATTATATTATTATATATTTTAGCAATTACTTATTTAGTTATTATTTAATAGTATTTCTTTGTTTATATTTTTAATATCTATGGGATCTGTAGTGATGTCCCCTCTTTAATTTCTGATATTAGTAATTTGGGTCCTCTCGTTCTCTCTTTTTTTCTTCCTGGCTAAAAACTTATTGATTACATTGATCTTTTCAGAGAACTGACCTTTGCTTCCCTTGATTTTCTCTACTGATTTCTTGTTTTCAATTTCATTGACTTCTAGTCTAATTTTTATTATTTTTTTCTTCTGCTTATTTCTGGCTCTTCCTTTTCTAGTTTCCCAAGATGGAAACTTGGACAAGTGATATTTAATCTTTCTTCTTGTCTAGAGATATACTCCTGATGTTATAAATTTCCCTCTAAGCATTAGTTCCACTGTTTTTCATAAATTTTGACTAGTTGTGTTTTCATTTCCATCTACTTCAAAATACTTCTAGTTTCTCTTGATATTTCTTTGACTCATGTGTTGTTTCTTTCTTGACCAATATGCTGTTTAATCTCCACATATGTTGAGGTTTTCCAGTTTTATTTCTTTTTATTGCTTTCTAGTTTAATTCAGTTGTGGTCTGAGAGCAGATATTATGTGATGTCAATTTATTTAAATTTTTTTAAGTGCTTCATGGTCCAGAATGTGGTCTATCTTGATAAACAATCCATGTAAACTTGAGAAGAATGTGGATGAAGTAAATAGATGTCCATTATATCCAGTTAATTGATGGTGTTCAACTCTGTCCTTGCTAATTTTCTGTCTGTTGAATTTGCTCATCTCTGATAGATGGGTACTGAAGTCTCCAGCTATTAATATACTAGTGGATTCATCTATTTCTTCTTGCAGTGCTATCTGTTCTTGCCACACATATTTTGATTCTGTATTGTTAGTCGCATACACATTAAGGATTGTTACGTCCTCTTGGAGAATTGACTCCTTTTCTTTATGTAATGTCCTCTTTAACCCTGATAACTTTCATTGCTTTGAAGTCTTCTTTGTTTGAAATTACTATAGCTACTCTGGTTTTCTTCTAAGTTGTGTTAACATAGCATAACTTTCTCCATCCACTTACTTTCGATCTATATGTGTTTTTATAAAATGGGTTTCTTATAGATGAAATGTACTTGGGTCTTCTTTTTTGATTCACTCTGATAATCTTTTTTATTTGGTGCATTTAGACCATTGACATTCAATGTGTTTATTCATATAGCTGAATTAATATCTACCATATGTACTGCTTTTTCTTTTTTTTTCATTTATTTTTATTAGTTGGAGGCTAATTATTTCACAATATTGTAGTGGTTTTTGTCATACATTGACATGAATTGTACTGATGTTTTGCCTTTGTTCTTTGTTCCTATTTTTATCCTTCACTATTTTTTTCTGTCTTTTGTGGTTGAGCATTTTATGTTATTTCATTTTCTCTCCTTTCTTACTGTATCAGTTAAAATTTGGGAATGACTTTTTTTTAATGGTTACATCAGTTTGTGTTACGCATTTATTTACAACTAATCCCAGCCCACTTTCCTATAACATTATATTGCTTTATGGGTAGTGCAGATACTTAATAATAACAAAATAATTCTAATTCAAAGGTATGTTTAAATTAGGATGAGAAAGTGAAAGTGAAAGTCCCTCAGTCGTGTCTGACTCTTTGCAACCCCATGGATTATACAGTCCATGGAATTCTCCAGGCCAGAATACTGGAGTGGGTAGCTGTTCCCTTCTCCAGGGGATCTTCCCAACCCAGGGATCGGGCCCAGGTCTCCTGCATTGCAGGCGGATTCTTTACCAGCTGAGCCAACCAGGGAAGCCCCCAAACTAGGATGAGAGCTGTCATCATTTCTACTCATGATGGGGATAGAGTAGTTTCATTCTCTAGTCCTTATCTTTTTAAAAATTGAGGTATAAGTGACATATTATATTAGTTTCAAGTAATATGAGTAGCCTCAGGTAATACAACATAATGATTTAATATTTGCATACAGTTCATCCCTGAAAATAGATTTGAACTGCATGGGTCCACTTATACAGAGATATTTTTTGCAACATATACTATCATATAAATATGTTTACTCAATGGCTGGTTGGCAGAACCTGTAGTTTCAGGGTGCTGACTCTAGGACTTGAACATTAATGGATTTTGGTATCTGTGGCAGGTCCTAGATCCAGTCCCTGTGGACACCGAAAGATGACTGTATACTGTGTGATAATCACTGCAATAAATCTAAGTCAGCATCTGTCACTATAGATGGTTACAAAAAGGTTTTTGTTTTTTGTTTTTTGTTTTTTTTGTATGTGTGATAAGGACTTCTAAGTTCTAGTCTCTTCAGTTCAGTTCAGCCACTCAGTCATGTCTGACTCTTTGTGACCCCATGGACTGCAACACGCAGGCCTCCTTGTCCATCACCAACTCCTGGAATTTAATCAAACTCATGTCTATTGAGTTGGTAATGCCATCCTATCATCTCATCCTCTGTCATCCCCTTCTCCTCCTGCCTTCAATCTTGCCCAGCATCAGGGTCTTTTTCAATGAGGCAGTTCTTTGCATCAGGTGGCCAAAGTATTGGAGTTTCAGCTTCACCATCAGTCCTTTCAATGAACACCCAGGGCTGATCTCCTTTAGGATGGCCTGGTTGGATCTCCTTGAAGTCCAAGGGACTCTCAAGAGTCTTCTCCAACACCACAGTTCAAAAGCATCAATTCTTCAACGCTCAGCTTTCTTTATAGTCCAACTCTCACATCCATACATGACTACTGGAAAAACCATAGCCTTGGCTAGATGGACCTTTGCTGGCAAAGTAGACTGCTTTTTAATATGCTCTCTAGGTTGGTCATAACTTTTCTTCCAAGGAGCAAGTGTCTTTTAATTTCATGGCTGCAGTCACCATCTGCAGTGATTTTGGAGCCCCCCAAAATAAACTCAGCCACTGTTTCCACTGTTTCCCCATCTATTTGCATTGAAGTGATGGGACCAGATGCCGTGATCTTAGTTTTCTGAATGTTGAGCTTTACGCCAACCTTTTCACTTTCCTCCTTCACTTTCATCAAGAGGCTCTTTAGTTCTTCACTTTCTGCCATAAGGGTGGTGTCATCTGCATATCTGAGGTTATTGATATTTCTCTCAGCAATCTTGATTCCAGCTTGTACTTCACCCAGTCCAGCATTTTTCATGAGGTACTCTGCATATAAATTAAATAAGCAGGGTGACAATAGACAGTCTTGATGTACTCCTTTTCCTATTTGGAACCAGTCTGTTGTCCCATGTCCAGTTCTAACTGTTGCTTCCTGACCTGCATACAGATTTCTCAGGAGGCATGTCAGGTGGTCTGGTATTCCCATCTCTTTAAGAATTTTCCACAGTTTATTGTGATCCACACAGTCAAAGGCTCTGGCATAGTCAATAAAGCAGAAATAAGTGTTTTTCTGGAACTCTCTTGCTTTTTTGATGATCCAACAGATGCTGGCAATTTGATCTCTGATTCCTCTGCCTTTTCTAAAACCAGCTTGAACATCTGGAAGTTCACAGTTCGCATACTGTTGAAGCCTGGCTTGGAGAATTTTGAGCATTACTCTACTAGTGTGTGAGATGAGTGCAATTATGCAGTAGTTTAAGCATTCTTTGGCATTGCCTTTCTTAGGGATTGGAATGAAAACTGACATTTTCCAATCCTGTGGCCACTGCTGAGTTTTCCAAATTTGCTGGCCTATTGAGTGCAGCACTTTCACATCATCTTTTAGGATTTGAAATAGCTCAACTGGAATTCCATCACCTCCACTAGCTTTGTTCGTAGTGATGCTTCTTAAGGCTTACTTTACTTTGCATTCCAGGATGCCTGGCTCTAGGTGAGTGATCACACCATCGTGATTAACTGGGTCATGAAGATCTTTTTTGTACAGTTCTTCTGTGTATTCTTGCACTTCTTATCTTCTGTTTCTGTTAGGTCCATACCATTTCTGTCCTTTTTTGTGGCCACCTTAGCATGAAATGTTCCCTTGGTATCTCTAATTTCCTTGAAGAGATCTCTAGTCTTTCCCATTCCATTATTTTCCTCTATTTCTTTGCACTGATCAATGAGGAAGGCTTTCTTATCTCTCCTTGCTCTTCTTTGGAACTCTGCATTCAGATCGCTGTATCTTTCCTTTTCTCCTTTGCCTTTTGCTTCTCTTCTTTTTCACAGTTATTTATAAGCCCTCCTCAGACAACCATTTTGCCTTTTTGCATTTCTTTTTCTTGGGGATGGTCTCAATCACTGCCTCCTGTACAATGTCACAAACCTCCATTCATAGTTCTTCAGGTACTCTGTCTATCAGATCCAATCCCTTGAATCTATTTGTTTCTTCCACTGTAAAATCATAAGGGGTTTTGATTTAGGTCATACCTGAATGGTCTAGTGGTTTTCCCTATTTTCTTCAATTTAAGTCTGAAGTTTGCAATAAGGAGTTCATGATCTGAGCCAGTCAGCTCCCTGTCTTGTTTTTGCTGACTGTATAGAGCTTCTCCATCTTTGACTGCAAAGAATGTAATCAATCTGATTTTGGTATTGACCATTTGGTGATGTCCATGTGTAGAATCTTCTCTTATGTTGTTGGAAGAGGGTGTTTGCTATGACCAGTACGTTCTCATGACAAAACTCTATTAGCCTTTGCCCTGCTTCATTCTGTATCCAAGGCCAAATTTGCTTGTTACCCCAGGTATTTCTCGCTTTCCTACTTTTGCATTCCTGTCCACTATAATGAAAAGGACATCTGTTTTATGTGTTAGTGCTGGAAGGTCTTGTAGGTCTTCATAGAACCATTCACCAGCTTCTTTGGCATTAGTGGTTGGGGCATAGACTTGGATTACTGTGATATTGAATGGTTTGCCTGGAAACGAACAGAAATCATTCTGTCATTTTTGAGACTGCACCCAAGTACTGCATTTCAGACTGTTTTGTTGACTATGAGGGCTATTTCATTTCTTCTAAGGGATTTTTGCTCACAGTAGTAGATATAATGGTCATCTGAGTTAAATTCACCCATTTCAGCCCATTTTAGCTCACTGATTCCTATAATGTCGGCGTTCACTTTTGCCATCTCCTGTTTGAACACTTCCAATTTGACTTGATTCATGGACCTAACATTCCAGGTTCCTATGCAATATTGCTCTTTACAGTATCAGACTTTACTCCATCACCCTTCACATCCGTAACTGGTTGTTGTGTTTGCTATGGCTCCATCTCTTCATTCTGTCTGGAGTTTTTTCTCCACTGATCTCCAGTATCATATTGGGCACCTACTGTTCTAGGGAGTTCATCTTTCAGTGTCCTATCTTTTTGCCTTTTCATACTGTTCATGGGGTTCTAAAGGCAAGAATAATGAAGTGGTTTGCCATCCCCTTCTCCAGTGGACCACGTTTTGTCAGAAACTTTTGAAAGTATGACTGTCTCTAAAAATATTTTTTGGCCAGGATGTTTATATCTGGGCTTCCCTGGTGGCTCAGATTATAAAGAATCTGCCTGCAATGCAGGAGACCCAGGTTTAACCCCTGGGTTGGGAAGATCTCCTGGAGAAGGTAATGGCAACCCAATCCAGTGTTCTAGCCTGGAAATCCCGTGAACAGAGGGGCCTGACGGGCTATAGTCCAGGGGGTCACAAAAGAGTCAAATACGGCTTACCAACTGAACAGAGAAGAACAACCATCATAGACTTATTCTGTTCTGTTTTTTCCAATCATTTTTTTCTCTTTGATTTTTCAGTTTTGGAAGTTTCTGTTATCATATCCTCAAGCTCAGGGATTCTTTCCTCAAGCTGTGTCCAATCTATTAATAAGCTCTTCTGAGGCATTCTTCATTTCTGTTACAGTGTTCTTGATTGAATGCATTTCATTTGATTCTTTCTCCGGATCTCCATCTCTCTGCTCGCATTGCCCATCTGTTCCTGCATACTCTCTTCTTTATCCATTAAAGCCCTTAGCATATTAGTCATAGTTGATTTATTAAACTAAAAACATTTTATTTGTTTAGCTGCGCAGGCCTTATTTACATCACATGGGACCTTTCATTGAGTTCCCTGGGAGCATGTGGGATCTTAGTTCCCTGATTAGGGATCAAACCTATGTTCCCTGCATTGCAAGGCAGACTCTTAACCTCTGGACCACCAGGGAAATCTCTATTAAATTTTTAAAATTTATTTCTAAAATTTGTTTTATGCAAGTATATTTGACTTTTGTTTTAATTTCTGCTGTATAGCAAAGTGATTCAGTTATGCATATACATGTATATATATATATATATATATATATATACATTTTCATATACCTTTGGTTTATCACAGGATATTGACTATAGTTCCTTGTGCTATGCAGTAGGACCTTGTTGTTTATAATCAGACTTGTCTTCAATTCTCAATCTGATAATGTCAGACTGCCATGTCTGGTTTTGATACTTGCTTTGTCTCTTCAGGCTGTGCTTTTTGTCTTTTAGCTTGCCTTGTAGTTTATTAGTTGATATGTAGACATGATGTACTGGGTCAAAAGAACTGCTGTAAATAGGCTCTGGGGTGTGGAGGGAGATTCTCGTAGGGAGCCTGTACCTGTGAACTTCACAAGTGTTTCTCCCTTTGTTTGTTTCTCCTCCTTCAGGTGGGACAGGAGGGCTCAAGAGGACTGGTGTGGACTATTTCCCTTCCTGCAGGTCAATTAGGCTCTGATCAGCCCCTGACAGGTTAGATTCTGGTTAACTAGTTTCTCCTGAGGGGCAGGCTTTATTAAGAGGCATAGAACGCTCTGGTATATGTTATAAAAACTCATTTTCCCCTCCCCACAGTGAAAGCATGAGATTTTTCTGATATTTACTGGGAGCATCTAGAGGAGCACCTGGAGCTAAAACTTGCAAAGACTGGGGCTCCTCCCTGAATTGGGTCTCCCCAGAGTTTTAAACGCCCTGACTTGCCCTCTTGGAGCCTCCAGCAATTTGTTCAGGTTTTTCCAGCCTGGCAGCAGTTCCCGTGGAGGTTTCTGCTCCATCAAGCTGTGATTCTCTGTGTCTGTCGTCTCTCCATCTCTCCAGTTCCAGGGGCAGCAGCTTGCCCCGTGACCTCACTTCTCTTACAGATCTCAGAAGAGCTGGTGACAGTTCATTCAGTGTTTTGCTTGTTAGGATGGAGTGGGGACTTCCAAGCTCCTTACCTGTGGAACTGAAAATCTTTTTAGGTGTTTTAAAAATCTAGCATTTGTGCCTTTTTGTTGTGGTAAAATATATGTAGTGAAAATTTGCCATTTAGAAAAGTCAGTTCAGAGACTTCCCTGGTGGTCCAGGGGCTAAGACTCTGCATGCTGCCAACGCAGGGGGGACCCCGATCCAACCTCTGGTCAGGGAGCTAGATCCCCACGTGCTACCACTACGATCTGGGTACAGCCAAATAAATAAATAAATAAAAATAAAATACAGACGTCAGTTCAGCAGTCCTAAGTACACTCACATTGTTGTGTAACCATGGCCAGCCTGGGGTCTGCCCTCAGGTAACTCCCGCTGCCACCTGCAGGAGAGCTGGGGCCAGCGGCAGGAGTGGGGTGTCCTCCCTGGGCCGTCCCAGTGGTGGCTGGACAGTGTTTCTGAGCTCCAGGTCTCTGGGGCCCCCCACCAGCCACCCGGCCTGGGCCAGGGCCACGTGCCACACGTGACCGAACACCGCCCCAAACCCCTGCCCGTGGCTTCTTTTCTCTCCTTTGCGCCGAAGGGAATAGCCAAGAAGACTGACAAGATTCTGCTCCTGGGCCATCACTCTGGCCCATGGGACTGTCTGCCAGGCAGCGATCCACCAAACCTCAGTTTCCTCTTCTGTAAAATGGGGCAATGCTGCCTACCCATGGGGCTGTAGGGAACCCACACTAGCAGCTCCGTGTGCAAACGCTTTGCGCATTGGAAAGAGACACGTGTGCTACTTATTAATCAAGAGTTCATGTTGTAAAACATAATTGCCTTCTTGTTTTTAAAGTTGGGGTATTCACACAGAAGCCCTCTCCCTTGCATGATCATTTTAGTGGCTCATTTATTTGCCTTGCTGTGTGAAGAAAAAGAAAGTCATAGGCCCCCGTGGAACCACCTGCGCTCTTCAGAGGTCTGAAAGTTGGTTTCCTTTGTCATCCTTAATGTTTCCCAAGGGTTAGCACAGTCATCCAGGATCAGGATGACAGCTTTGAGTTAAAAGTTAATTATTCTTCTTTATTGCATCAAGAACACAGTTTTTTTTAAAAAGTGATTTACTCTTCTTTGTAATTATAGACGTGGTGATTAGGAAGTCTTGTGTATCACATTGCAGATTTTTTATATATGATTTATCCCCAGCCCTGGTTTAAAACTCTTCGTTTACAAGTTTTTATTCCTATTTCTGAGACACTGTTTAGGGACTACAACTGGGCCCAGTGCCTCTGTGGGGGCCATTAGAGTCACTGTGTACATATATAATTAAGGAATTTCAAAACACAAATTACTGCCTTTGGGGCCCTAGCCAGCGCAGTCACCATCTATCATGTCAGCTCTCAAGACGACTCTGTGTGTATTTGGTAAAGTAAATTAACATACAACAACTTTGCTTAAAATAATGCTCAAATTTAAGATGTAGCAAGAAGCAGGAAAAACAAACAACTGAGGGATCCAGGAGAGCCCAAATCACATGTTTAAATGAGGCGGAAACTCTGGCCAGGCACCTGTCATCACATCACCTGTAGATTATGCACAAAGCTGTCTAAATACCGAGTCCCTCTTCACCTGCTCCTATTTTCTGGCCAAACTTCTGTTGGATCTGAATCATCTCTGAGCAGACCTTGGGTTTCCCTGGTGGCTCAGATGGTAAAGAATCTGCCTGAAAATGCAGGAGACTCGGGTTCCATCTCTGGGTCAGGAAGATTCCCCTGAAGAAGGGCCAGGATTCTTGCCTGGAGAACTCCATGGACAGAGGAGCCTGGTGGGCTACCGTCCAGGGGGTTGCAGAAAGTCACAACTGAGTGACTAACACACACACTGAGCCCATCTTGGGCTTAGAAGGGGCCTTAGGAGCCTCATCCATGTCAGGTATTTTAGCCCTTGGAAATGTGTTACTGTTATTATTTTGAAATATCTATTTATTTTTGACTGTGTGAGGTCTTAGTTGTGGCTTGCAGAATCTTTGTTGCTGTGTCCTTGTGGTAGGCAGTCTTCTCTTTTGCAGTGGGCTTAGTTGCTCTGACTCATGTGGGATCTTAGTTCCCCCACTGGGGATCGAACCTGTGTTCCCTGCATTGGAAGGCGGATTCTTAACCACTGGACCACCAGCGAAGTCCCTGGAAATGTGTTGTTGGAGAGACAATGGAACAGCATTTCAGAGTTTGGAAAACAGGAAGGAAAACATCCGTCTGTCAGTTGAGCAGCTGAGGATGAGCTGTCTCAAATACCAGCCCGATGGGAGACCTGACTCTGAATTTTTAGGTCCACACTGGGAGTGCCAGCCTCAAAAACCTGCTTCTGGTTTTGAAAGTTGGTCCTTTCCCAACATTTTAGTATTAAAAATTTTTTTCACTACCAATAAAACCATGTTCAGGACTAATATTAATGCTTTAAAATCTACAATGGTTCTTTGGAGCCCAGTTAACAGAAGCCGGTTCTTGAAAACAGATGTGTTTGTGGTCTGATGTTGATGTGCATGAGGCTCTAGCTGATCGGATGGGTGACAAGTTTCCTCATCTCCGAACAAAGGAATGAAATGATGGCTTTTCACACAAGAAAACCAAAAACCAACCACCGTTATCCTGCCCAGTACTAACCATTGGTAATATTTTGGTGGAGTCCTTTTAGATCTGCTTGATGCATACCTTATACACCAAGTTCAATCTTTTAAAAAGAACTTGACTTAATACTTCTCACTCTGTTTTTCTCACTTATTCTACTTTGACCACTTTCATAAGTCAGCGAATACTGAGCACATGATTTTTAGAGGCTGCAAACAGTTCTATCACTCAGCTGAGACCACTGTTTCTGTAGTCTTTTCACAGCTAATGAATTTAGGGTTTTCATTTTTTTGCTATCAGGTATGATGCTTCATTGAATATCCTCTTATGTGCATCTTTGTGTATGTCTACTATAATTCCTTTAAGATGGTTTCTTAGAAATGGGATACTGTGTCAAATGTTATGCACATGAACGTTACCATTTATTCCTCTCAAAGATAGCATTCTCCGTGGTAAAAGGAGCAAACTGCTTTAAGACAGATCTACGGCCATGGTAGTATTCATGTAGAACATCTTGGCAAAAAGGCTGAAGGTGAGTGCTGGCCAGACCCTATACCAGAGCAGAGGCAGAAAATGATGAGAGAGACACAGGGACTGCTACCTCCTCCCCAAACCACAGGTAAGCCCTCAGTGGGGAGGAGGGAAAGCCAAGATTCTTCATCTATTGAAGATGATTCAGTCAAGATAGGGTAACAGGATTTGGAGTTTTGTGAAAAGAGTGGCTGTTGCATAGAACTGATTGGACAGTAGCTTTGTGGTAGGACTCATGATCACAGAAGGTTCTAGAAACTTTATTCAGTCCATCAGGTTACAGAATGTCAGGTTTACATTGGGTGGAATTCTCTGGATTATCTGCACTAGAAAGTGAGCAGTGCGTTGGCTACAAAACGGTTTCTTTTCAATTTATTAGAGACCAGCTGGGTCTCCAGGAGTAGTAATTCACAAACTGATTTTGACAATATATTGTATTTCCTTATGTCCCTCACCATTGCTAAAGAAAGCTGAGCGCCAAAGAACTGAGGCTTTTAAACTGTGGTCTTGGAGAAGACTCTTGAGTGTCCCTGGGACTGCAAGGAGATCCAACCAGTCCATCCTAAAGGAGATCAGTCCTGAATATTCATTGAAAGGACTGATGCTGAAGCTGAAACTCCAATACTTTGTCCACCTGATGTGAAGAACTGACTCCTTGGAAAAGACCCTGATGCTGGGAAAGATTGAAGATGGGAGGAGAAGGGGATGACAGGGGATGAGATAGTTGGAAGGCATCACCAACTTGATGGACATGAGTTTGAGCAAGCTTTGGGAGTTGATGATGGACAGGGAGGCCTGGCGTGCTGCAGTCCCTGGGGTTGCAAAGAGTCAGACATGACTGAGCTACTGAACTGAACTCATCATTGCTATTAAGTATAATGGTTCAGTGAATATCCTCTGACATGCATCTTTGTGTATGTCTATTATAATTCCTTTAAGATGAATTCTTTTCATTTTACCTAGGAAACTCCTTAGTAGGAATCTGTGGTTCCTGCCTTCTCACAATGCATCCACCTGTGTCTTATAGTAACAGCACTCTAATTTTTCTCTTCTCACCAGTAGGCAGACCACTGTTCCCCACTCTCAGTCTGTGTAATGTAGATGATTACATAGATGATTACTGTGGAATCCTGGAGATGATATGTCACTTAGACCAGATAATCAGAGTATGTTATCTCTCTGACCACCATAATCAAAGGAGGAATAGGACCTGGCCAACTTCACCAGCTCAGAATGAATCTCAGCACCTCTGCTTAAGCAACTGTTGGAAGGTGCCCCTTTTTTGAAATTATAGTTAATTATATTATAATTATATTTTTTTTCCACCACAAAGGATACCAATAAGGGTATCCATCTAAAAGAAGCATAATACACATTCTTTTGAAGTACACACAGAATAGTCTCAGGATAGACTACGTGTTGGGACATAAAAGAAGTGTCAATAAATTTAAGAAGATTGAAATCATAACAAGTGTCTTTTCCTATTATAACAGTATGAAATGAAATAAGCTCCAAGAAAACAGTTGTAAAAATTACAAATATGTGGAGACCAAACAACACGCTGCTGAACAACCTTTGGGTCAATGAAGAAATCAAAGAGTAAATTTAAAAAATACCTGAAGACAAATGAAAATGAAAATAGGATATACCAGAATCTATGAGATGCAGTAAAAATGGTTCTAAAAGAAAGTTTATAGTGATACAGGCTTACCTCAAGAAATAAGAAAAATTTCAAATAAACAATCTAATCTTCCAGCTAGGAACTAGAAAAAGAACAAATGAAGCCTAAAGTAAGAAGATGGAAGGAAGTAAAAAGAAAAAAAATCAGAGTGGAAATAAAAGAAATAGAGACTAAAAAAAGATAAAAGGAAAGATCAATAAAACTAAGGGCCGGCTTTTTGAAGATATAAACGGAATCAACAAATCTTTAGCTAGACTCACTAATAAAAATAGAGAAAGGCTCAAAAATCAGAAATAAAGGAGTTTACAACAGATATCACAGAAATACAAAGGATTATAAAAGACTTCTGTGAATACATATAAACTAACACACTCGACAATCTAGAAGAAATGGATAAATTCTTAGAATCATACAAGCTTTCAGGGCTGAATCATGAAAAAAAAAAAAAAATAGAAAATCTGAATAGACTGATCACTAGTAAGGAGCTTGAAACTGTAATCAAAAACCTTCCCCAAAACATGTGTCCAGGACCAGATGGCTTAACTAGTGAATTCTACCAAACTCTAAGATGATTTAATACCTACCTTCTGAAACTCTTCCAAAAAAATCAAAGGAGTGGGAATACTTTCTAGCCCATTTTACAAGGTTGATATTACCCTAATACCAAAACCAGACAAGGAGAACATAGAAAAGACAATTAAGAGTCAATGTCCGTGATGAACACAGATGTAAAAATCCTCAACAAAATATTAGCAAATCTAATACAACAATACATTTAAAGTGTCATATACCATGATCAAGTGGGATTTATTCCAGGGATGCAAGGTTGATTCAGCACTCACAAATCAATCTGCATGATGCATCACATGAACAAAATAAGGATAAAAATAACATGATCACCTCAATAGGTGCAGAAAAAGCATTTGACAAAATATAGCATTAATTTATGATTAAAAATTCTCAATAAAATGGGTGAGGAAGGAACACACCTCAACATAATATATTAATAGGTATTGGCACAAGGATAAACAAATAGTCCAATGGAAGAGAATAGAGTCCAGAAATAGACCCATATGTATAAGATTAGTTGATTTATATTGAAGTTGAATGGCACTGCACTGAGCTAAGCAAAGAACAGCCTTTTCAACAAGTAAGTGGTACCAGCTCAACTAGATATCCGTATGGAACAAAATGAAACTGAATCCTATCTTACACCATTCATAAGAAACACTTCCAGTTGAACCAAAGATGTACATGTGAAAAATAAATCCATAAATCTTCTGGAAGAGTCTGTAGGGACTATTTTCCTGATCTTTGGGCTAGGCAAAGATTTCTAAAACAGGACACACACCAACAGCGTTCATTATAAAGGATGAGATTTATAAGTTGGACATACATATATGTACGTATACATATACATGTATACACACATTATTTGGCTATATTATAATTAAGATTATACATATGTATATATGTATACTTATGTATGTAATGTCTGTATACTAATATATGACTATATTATAATTAAGATTTTTTTAACCAAATGACACCAATGAGGGGATAAGAAGAGTGACTTAAGTTTGCAATAGACATATTTGACTTAAGACTCTACTAGAATTATCAAAAAAGGAAACCCACAAACCAATAAGAAAAAGACAAACAACCCAATAGAAAAATGGGCAAAAAACTTGAATAAATATTTTACAAAAGAGCAATAAATAGGCAAGTAATGAATAAATATCTGAAAAGGTGCTCAACCTCATTAATCACAAGGCAAGTGCATATTAAAGCCACAGTTAAATATCCATTTGAATGGTTAAGATTAAAAAAAGAGATTCACATTACCACACATTGAAGAGTATGTGAAACAGACATCTTATTTACCATTGGTGGAAATGTAAATTGGGACATACATGTTGGAAAACATTTTGGAATTATCTACTAAATTTGAACATATGCATACCCTGTGACTCAGTACTTCAACTGCTAGATATATACTCAAAATAGTTAAGTACATTTAATCATCAAAAAGGTATTTATGAGACAGACTTCCCTGGTGGTCCAGTGATTAAGAATCTGCCTGCCAACACAGGGAACATAGACTTGATCCCTGGTCCAGGAAGATCCCACGTGCTGCAGAGCAACTAAGCTCTGTGTACCCCAACTACCGAGCCCCCGTCCCGGAGTCTGTGCTCCACAGAAAGAGAAGCCACCCTATTGGGAAGCCCGCCTTCTGCAGCTGGAGAGCAGCGCCTGCTCGCTGCAACCAGAGAAAGTCCTTGTGCAGCAACAAAGACCCAGCACAGCCAAAAATAAATAAATAAATAAAATACTAAAAAAAGAGGAAAAAAAAAGACATTTTTGAGAAAGCTCATAGCAACACTGTTTGTAATAGCCTCCAACTGGAAATAACCCAGATGTCCATCAACAACAGGATAGACAATTAAACTGTGATCTGTTCATACCATGGAACACTCTACCATGATGAAGAAGAGCAAATTATTGATACAATTATATATAATGATACAGATGAATCTCCTGAACATAATTTTGAGTGAAAGAATCCAGATACAAAGGGGTATGTCCTCTTTACTTCTGTTTATATAAAGTTCAAAATTAAGCAAGACAAATGAAGGTGCTAGAAGTCTTTGTAGATGGGGTGACTGGCAGGGGCCTAAGGAAGGATGATCTGAGTGTGTGGTGTGTTGATTTGGTTGGTGTGCTCCCTTGGTAAGTATTTATTGAACTGTGTTCATTTCATTATGTGTATTATTCTTCACAGAAAAACTTAATGAATGACCCCATGTGTGATCATAAAGGAAATCAACCCTGAATATTCAGGGGAAGGACTGATGCTGAAGTTGCAGCTCCAATACTTGGACCACCTGATACAAGAGCCAACTCATTGGAGAAGACCCTGATGCTGGGAAAGATTGAGGGCAGGAGGAGAAGGAGGTGATGGAGGATGAGATGGCTGGATGGCATCACCGACTCAATGGACATGAATTTGAACAAACTCTGGGAGATTGGAAAGGACAGGGCAGCGTGGTGTTCTGCAGTCCATGGGGTTGCAGAGTCAGACACAACTTACTGACTGAACAACAACATGCATGATCATGGGAAAGGCGTGACTCATTCAGCGTGAGGGCAGCGTGAGTGCATTGCCAGCAAGAGGAACCATGGGAAGAATGGGGCGGGGCATGGGGCAGATTTACTTGAACTGCCCAAAAGATGCAGGACCTGATTTTTTGCCTTATTTCTGCCCTTGGCTGTAGGATTTGGGCCAATTGTGGTGGTTTTCTGGGCCTTTCTGGAACTGGATCATGGATTCTCCTCCATGGGCTTCATGGATGGGCTTTGCAGGTCGATAGGCTCTTTGACACGGCGAGTCTGTGTGTATGTGCACTTTCTTGGAGACAGAGCCAGAGCTGTTTATCTATACAGGTTGAGATTCACCAAAGTGATTATCTCCAAGGCTCCTGTGGCTTGGTCCGCCATGCTTTTCTGGGCCACAGGCAATCTGGCAGAGGGCACATTTTATACCGGATGGCACCAGATTTAAGTCATCGGGCTTAGAGCAGCTGGTGGCAGAGAGACAGTGAGTGGGAAAGCTGAGAGCACTCTTCAGTCCACAATCACGGGGTTACATCGTATCAGAGAATGTGCACAGGGAGGGGGTGAGGGCCTTCTGTGTCAGAGATAAGGCAGTTTCTGTATTAAAATTATGATTTCCTTTTTCCTGACAGCATCTACGAAACCCTTTGCAGTAAGCATTCCCGGTTTCTGTAATGTATCGCTTTGGGGGCACCGAGGGGTTGTCACAATGGATCACGTCACTCCTGAGTACCAGGGACAATAGGGCCCATAAGACTCCATCCCAAAAGGGCATCTTTTCTCTTAGGAAACAGGTCACACTTGCCATTAACATCAGCAAGGATTAGAAACAAGTTTCTGAGGCCAGAACTTAGCCTGAGGATCTACTGAACCGTTTTCCTTTGCTTGAGACAAGAAGTGACGGGATTTTGGGGGGAGGAGAGTGGGGGTATCTTGTTGTAAGTGATGGATAAACACATTTGATTAATACTGATTTAGGGTACCATTTTAGAACCTTTAGAAAGTTTCACATTTGCCTATTTAATGTGGTAATGTCTCAATGGGAACAGGTCCATGGGGGGAGCCTGGGGGGAGGTCCTGCCCACTTTGTGTGGTGAATTGGGGAGGGGGTCCACCCTGCCCCAATGGGTGGAGGTGCCAGGCTGCGGCCATGGTGACCCTCCTCCTCTGTTTGGGAGCTTTCAGACCCTTCTCTCTCTCAGCACTGCCAAGGGCTTTCCATTAACTATTTTTTAAATTTTTATTGGAGGACAGTTACTTCACAATGCTGTGTTAGTTTCCACTGTACTCCAATGGGTTTTACGAGAAGGAAGATTTTCCAAGTGTTTGAACCCACAACTCTCTAAGCCCTCTTAATAACTGTGTGGACCTGAGCACATCACTCAAGTTCTCTGAATCTGGACTTCCTTGTCTATCAAATGACACAGCTGATTCGGCAGCTCAGATCTGTCGTGATAACACCCGCGCTTGGCCACTGGAGTACTCAGCAAACAGTGGTTGTTCCCATCTTCATACAAAGCAGGATGAAACCAAGGCTTCAATGGCAAGGACCGTGTGAGCCTAGGAAGGGGCGAGGCATTCTACAAGGGAGTGGGCGAAGACTTCAGGGACAAGACATTTTGAAGCAGGTGTTTGATACTCTCCGCCCCCCCAGGGTAAAGTGACAGGAGATCCATTCCCTGTGAACTGAAATCCCAGGATGAGAATAGTGGGACAACTAAGAGAAGAGGTTGGACCCTGCCATCCTTGTTATTTTCCAAGTCAGGAGACCTCCCTGACCACATGTGTGCAGAAAGGCTCCTTGGAGGTCAAAGAGGGAGTGATGTCAAGGGATACTCTACCCATAGGCCTCTCCAGCAGAATCCGTTTTGGCTAAGAGATGCATGTGCACACATGGGAGGATCCTGAGATACACACATATGGACTGTGATACCAGGCACGCCAAAATGACTGGCCAAGGGAAACCCAGAAAAAAATGCACCATAAAAGTGATTTAAACTGCCATGAAGTGTGACTCAAGGACTCACCCGAGTGCCGTGTGCCTATCAACATGTACTGTACTCCTTCCCCTCTTAATAAGTACTTTTCTTTCTTCTCTGCTTTCTGTCTTTATGGGAATTCTTTTCTGCAAAGCTGAATGGCCAGGGCCTTGTCACTGACCACTGGTCTAGCGGCAAGGATCTGGTGCTCTCACTGCCTGACCCAGCCACAATCTCTGGTCAGGGAACCGAAGCCCTGCTTCAAGATGCTGCAGGCCGAGGCCACCGAGATCAATATGAGATGAACTTTAAAGGGTAAATAGAATTTCGATGGAAGACAGGGAGAAGGCAACTGGGCAAAAGGGAAATGTCTCAAGAAGAGATGTGGAAATGGGAGGATAACATTGGCTATTTTGGGGAAAAGGAACTGCCTGGTGTGGCTGGATGCCACGAGAGGTGAGAAGGTCAAGGTCAGCTCACAGGAGGCCTTGATTTGTTGGGTTAAGCCAACATTTCCAGTGAGGACCCAAATTCTCTAGTCACTCTCCATGATGGTCCTGTCTTTTTAATGCACCGGCAGTACCTGGAGATGAGGAAGGTTGGTGCCCGGGGCCCCTCTGAGAGGACATGGCATCACTCTTCTGCTTCATTGGCCAATTTTATCCTAATGCTAAAGCAAAGGCTAAATTAGACTGTGAAGGTAAATATACATAGAGAAAGCCACAAAATTAAAACTATAAGGGAGGGATTGAGTTGTTAATCATATTGCAGCATTTCACAAAGAATAGGCTGAGTTTTCCAACGAAACGATGACTCCAGCATATAAATTAATCTTTTGTATGGGAAGAAATGAAAGTCATTAAATGTCATTGTCTTATTTTAAAAGCAGCAATATCCTGCCTGATTGCAAGCGCTTAGAGGAGGATGATTAAACAGAAACCTTATCTTCACTGTTCCAAGGAGAAAATTGGAGAAAAGTTATCCAATTATGGATGATAAAGCAGAGAAAAGAACCCGAGAAGAGGCCAACGTGGGTCGGTAGGTTATAAAGAATATGTTCCTGCCTTGGTACTGTGATCCCCTCATGGTCAATACCAGAAACTCGTGCAGCCATGGAAATTATTGCATTGCTTTAACATGCTGTCAGACATCAGAAGTATTTGTAAATTCTTTCTTTAACTCATTTCTAGGTTCCTGCTATTGGTAAATGATTGTTATTTAGTTACCTATCCCCTATAGAGGAAACTAAGGATTTTTAATCTTGCCTTGGGGATGTGGGCAATTTATATATTGCCCCTGAAACTCAGTGTTCCCACCTGTAGTTTGGGTCTATTGGACATCCTTGGTGGGGCTGAATGGGAGCAAGTAGACCAGGGTTTCTCACCATCACACTATCGACTTTCAGGGCTGGACCTTTCCTTGTGGTGGTGGGGGGCTGTTGTAGACAGTTCAGCAGCATCCCTGACCTTGACCCACAACACTGTCCCTGTTCTTGACCCTGCAGTTGTGACATCCAAAAATGTCTCTGGACATCGTCAGATAGGCCCTGGGGACAAAGTCAGCCCCCGTCATGAAGCACTGACACAGGTAGAGCATCTGGCTTTGCACTTTGCAGAGTCCACACTCAATTCATAGGAGCTATTAATATTACTGATACTCTGTCGAGACTGGCTTACTTTTGTTACTGCTGAAACAATCTTCTAACAGTTGCTTCAAGCCTAATATTGTTGCTAAATATACCCAATGCATGTTGACTTAGAAATTATCCCCAGATTTCTTTCCTTTGTATTTTTTGCCAAATCAAAGTATTTAATTTCTAAGTTGGAAATCATGGGTCTGGTAACATAAGATTGTTTTACTCCAAAGGAATAAATATTTTCCCTCAGTTTTAAATTAGAATTCTAGATTCTCTCTTTTTCTGGTAAATAAGGTAATGGGGGTAGGTGCCATCTTTGAAGTGAACATCACTTAAACCACACCTGGGAGAATAAAGAGTTATTGAGTAATTATCATGTAAAAGATACCATGTGGTGTGCAGTTACTCTGTAAGAATATGTTTTATTAGATACAATAATATGAATGCACATTTCAGATAATTACATGGATATGAAAGTGGGACCAAGGCTACATAGGAACACCCGGCAAAGTTAGGGACAGAACCACTTTCCCCAAATGTTTACATTTGTCTAGCTAATAGGGATTTTATTTCCTGCAGGAAGAGGAATTCAATCACAATTAACATTTTATTTGGATCATTTCCATTCCCTTTAGACAGGTATTTTATCACCAAAGGAGACTTTTGAGGAGGAGGAAAGACGGTTTTCTTTTTGGGTCAACTAAGAAAAAGTATCTCTATTAGTTTTCTAGGGTTGCAGCAATCAATACCACAAACTGGGTGGCTTAAAACAACAGAAATCTATTATTTCGCAGTCATGGTGGCTGAAAGTCTGAAATCATAGTGTTGGCAGAGATGCACCCTTTCTAAAAAGGAGGCATCCTTCCTTGCTTCTTCCAGCTTCTGGTGGCCTGGGCTTCCCTGGGCTTGTGGCCACATCATTCCGATCTCTGCCTCCGTTTCCACAGGGTCTTCTTCCTTGTGTCTCTGTGTCTTCTTCTGTTTGTTTTTGTTTTGTTTTCTACTTATTGGCCACACTGTGTGGCCTGTGTGGTCTTAGCTCCCTGACCAGCGATCAAACCCAAGCCCTATGCAGTGGACGCTCAAGGTCTTAACCACTGGACCACCAGGAACGTCCCCCTGTGTCTTCTTTTCTGTCTATGGACACTTGTCATTGGATTTAGGACCACTCTCATCCAGGGTGATCTCATCTTGAGAGCCTTGCCTTAATTATATCTGCATGCATGCTAAATCACTTTGGTCATGTCAGTCTCTATGTGACCCTATGGACCATAGCCCACCAGGCTCCTCTGTCCATGGCATTCTCCAGGTAAGAATACCGGAATGGTTGCATGCCCTCCAACAGGGGATCTTCCCAACCCAGGTATCAAACCTGTGTCTCATGTCTCCTGCATTGGCTGGCAGGTTCTTTACTGCTAGCACCACCTGGGAAGCCCAGTCGTATCTGCAAATATTCCAAGTATGGTCACATTTCAGGTTCTGGTGGACACACTTTGTGGCCACACTTCAGGCCACGAAAGCATATTTCTTCCATGTGGAGCTTTTGAAGTTTAAACTGGATGGCTGATCACCATTAAAATTTTATTAACACCAACTCTTGCCAAATGGGGGATCTTCCCTCCTTCTTGCAGCCTTCAGATTTCCTCTTAAAGCTGAGGGGCAGAGACTTCCCTGGTGGTCCAGTGATTGAGAGTTCATCTTGCAATGCAGAGGACATGGGTTCGATCCTTGGCTGGGGAGCGAGGATCCCACGTGCTGCAGGACAACTGGGCCCGCCTGCCATGACTACTGAGCCCATACCACTACGAGAGAGAGGCCATGTGCTGTAACAAAAGATCCCGATTGCTGCAACTAAGACCCGATGCAACCAAACAAATAAACAAATTGCAAAAAACCCTGAGGGAAGATGGGCAAAATGACCAGAGAAGAACATTCAGGCATTGTAGGTCCTGCCTTTGGCTCAACTCTTGGCTGTTGGTTATGGCTCCACTAGAAATGTCAACAAGATAGACTCCCAAGGCCTTGCTATGCCATTGTAGGCTGGAGAGAGAAAACGCTGTTTTTGAAATTCAAGCACTTCTAAATTTGTTGATGGTGGTCAATGATCTCATGAAGATGGAACTTTGAAAATAAACAGTTAACCTTGAAACTGGGAATATAAACAGAACTTGTAGTTTGTTTTTCCTGCTTTGAATATCAGTTGATGTTTTTATCTGTGGCTGTGGAGCACTCTCTGTAAGCACTTCTCTCTTTGTGGGTGGTTCTTTACTGGAAATTCTCTACTACATGAAGTTCTTGGTATTTTCATGTGTAGAAATGGAGGGATTTGAGTTGCCTGAATTTTGAGCTCCTTTTCAGCTACCAGTCAAACTAGAACCCTTCCCCTTTAGTCAAAAGCTTTCAATTTCTCTTCAGTTCTAACTTGGCTATCACTATATCACCTACACCTCTTCTCCCTTCACTTCATCCACCTATTCATCCATCCATCTTCCCACTCATCCATCCACCCAACCATCCAGTCATCCATCCACCCATCCAGTCATCCATCCATCCATCCATGCATGCATCCATCCATTCATCCACCTCCCACTCACCCACCCATCTGTCCATCCAACTGTCCATACAGCCACGTTTTCTCCTTCCATCCTTCTCTACTTTCCTTCCTCCCTCCTACTCCGCTTCTCTCCTTCCCTTCATCCAACTCTACATTTATCCATCCACCTATCCATCGCCCCTCTATCCATCCCTCGCTCCATCCAACCATGCATTTGTCTATGTTCTCTCCCTTCCTCCCGTCCTCTCCCCAACTGTCTACCCATTCATATATCTTCTTCCCAGTCACTTGCCCCTCTACCCTCAGCGTTGAGTCTCACACCGTGTGTCAGGCACAGAGTGAATCGCCTTTGGGGACACAGTGGTGAACAAGGCAGTTGAGCTGGGGTGGCCCAGGTTTGTGTGATCTGAAGCTTATCCAATTTGGGGAGCCCTCTTCGAAAGAATACAAGCTCACAAATACAAGATTGCTAGAGCGGTCCCACTGCCTCAGCAGGGGCCCTGCAAGCGAGGAGCCCTGAGCTTTGCGATTTGCTGGCTTCTTGGTGCTCAGTTTCTGCTGCCCACCTATGAGGGATGGGCTTCTCTGCCAGCGGGGATTTAGACAAACCTGGCATGAACTGCTCGGACCATGCCTGAGAGCTCCGAGAAAGCAGGGACCACCTCTGCAAGGGAGGGTTTGCTAGAAAGGGGGAGTTCTGGTTAGGGCTCCCCTCAGTTTCCCCATCCATACAAATGGGAGCAACTCAGATGAAGCTCACGGGGTCCACGGAGAGCAGCCTTGAGAGCAACAAAAGGCTTCTTGTTTCAGATGCTTCTCACGCCATGGAGTCCAGGCAATGAGCGCTCCTGGATGGCCTGAGGCTCTGTAAGTCCCCAGAGTCCTGCGGATTTCCAGCCGTCAAGCTCAGAAGGGTCTGATTCATCTGCACTGCATTTTGCTGGTGTTTTGTTTTGTCTTTGCTATTGTGTTGGAATCTTCCAGCGGCGCTGGGGCAGGACTCTGTTCTTTGTTTAAAGCTCACCATCACCCAGGACTCTGTTCTTTGTTTAAGGCTCACCGTCACCCACAGGGCTGAGGAGCATGGTCTGTGCGGCATTATACCCAGAGCAGCAGAAACAGCCACAGAAACGTAGCTCCAGAGCAGCTCTTTTCATCTTCAAAGCATTTTGAAGAAGATAACTAATTAATAAACAAGACGGAATGCCATCGTTAATAAGTATCTTTTGAGCAAAGCAGCTCCAGCACTTCAGGGTGGAGCCCTGGGTGGAACTGCTGTCACTTTAGCTGGCTCTGGTCTTTGGGGGTCAGAGGGGAAGTTGCCTTGCCCACCCCTGGGCACGTACAGTGATTCTGTCCACTGTACCCCAAAAGGACTCCAACACCTGTGTGCCCCGACACTACCAGGGCCTATTTTTTCCATCTCCTGCAGCACAGGTTTGGAGTTCCCAAATGGGGCCAAATGACCGGCTCCAGACTGCTCCCAAACCATACAGCTCCCAGCCTGAAACCCACAGATGGGGCGGCTTAACCTGACCAGGCCTCCAGGAGGGCTCAGCTCAGAGCTGAGAGCAGACCTGTTTCTTTCCAACTCGACTTACCTGGTATCGGGTCCCATTACCTTTCTGACAAGGCCTCTGGATCAGGCTCAGATATCTTCCAGTTGCCTGGAAGATATTAGCAAGAGACACATGCGTGACTTAAAGACTGCTGTGAGGGCCACTGTGACTGTCTCTGCCACCAGGCGGGGCGCGGATGCCTGATGGTCCCGCCAGCTAGGATGTGGGGGGAGGGTCTCCAGCCTCTTCTTGATGACCCAGTCGAAGGCTCCTGCTTTCACAATGAACTGATGATTCTTAGAATCAATCCTGTCCCCACCCTATTTGGCTTATAAAAAATGCACATAATTTGATTACAAAATAAGTCAATACCCACCAAAACCCAGCACCCTCAACTCCTCAATTTTACTGTGGATGCTAACTTCCAAGAGTTTGCTGTGCTACCATACTCAAGTCAAGCAATGAAGGGAACCGTTAAACTGTTAAGAAACATTCAATGTCAGCATCTTTATAATCTAACGTTATAGCAACCCCTCAGAAAGCCACACCCTGCATTTGTAGAGGGTGTTTTCTCTACAGGAATCTCATCAGCAATACACACATCTGTACAGTCTTGCACCGAAGCTGTTGTGATGCTGAGCCGCACAGCTGTCTCTCCAGATGTGGTTTTTGCCCTGGCACACACTCCACTGCCGTGAAACGAAACTCAAAACGTGGGGGCCTCTGTCTGGACTGTCCCTGTGTAGGGTCCCAGCCTTCCGGCAGCACCCAGCTGAAGGTCCGCATCCCTGAACCTGCAGACCTCACAGCTCCACCCCTGTCCTGGCACTGGCCACGCCTCCTCGAGTGAGGGTGATTCACACTCACTCCAGTGGCTCTTTCTGGACCGGGAGCCTCCTGAGGGCTCAGCCCCAGCCTCCTTCTCAGTTATCTCATGCAGGGACCCAGGAAGGAGGCGCCCTGGTGGGGACTGCGGGTCACGTTGTCCCTGCCGAGTTTCTGCCTCTTCTTGTCCTTACCCGCCCAGCTGGTTGCTCAGATGCCTGGGGCCATGTTGCCTCACGGGTCCAGAGGGTGAGCTCCTGTTTCCATGACAACCCCTTCACACGTGGATATTCGAGGTCAGGCCTGCCTGAAGGATGGAGCAAGCCAGAAACACTGACATGTGTGTCTCCTGCACCTGTAACATCACCCAGTTTTGTTGCCATAACACCCAAAAGTGTATCATCTAGTACCTCAGCTGAAGCACTTTCGGCTATCTTCTGACCTCTGAATGCAGTTTTACAGGGTCTATTTATAACAATTTCTTACCTCTCCCTTTCCAGAAAAATGGAACTATGGTCCTTTAAGTATCTCTTAGTTTTTCCTATTTTAAAAAAAGGAATCAGAAAAGTGAAAATAGGATGACACCCCCCTGCCTTAGTTATATGGATAATGGGAATAGAAGTCTACCTTCTAGACAAGGTTTCTGGGTTTCCCCGGTGAGTATCTGTCACCACGAGATGCTATGAATTAGCAGGGCTCCGTGCTGTTGTTGAATGAAGAAGATTTAGCTTCCCTTTTATCTCATGGCAACCCTGCCCCCCACCACCCTACCCCCACCAGCTTCACATCTACTTGCGAATGGTATCTTCTCACTCTTTCATCTTTGCCAATTTGCTTGTAAAAAAAAAAAAAAAAGTTAAAAAGATAATCTGTATAGCTTTAAAAGTGTATCTATGTAAAACGAGCACTGTCTTAAATTGTGGTTCCAGTGATCAGCTCTGAAAAGTTCCTTCTCGTGCCGGTGCGTGATGTTCCTCCTTCTCCCTGACTGTGTGTTATGGGCTAGCAATTTCTGCCTACTGGTTTTCTTCAAAAGAGGAAAATTCATGGCTGTACTTATAAATGTAGACAGCAGTTTTCCAAAGGAAATAAATTATGCAAACCTCCTAAAAGTCCTCTAATCTGAAAGTCAACCTCACTTCTTACACATTACTCACCTCCTATCTCATCGTGGTCCCTGCTCCTGCGGCCCCAGTTCCCTTCCCTCTTTGAACATGCAGGCTCCTTTCCATCTTAGGGGCTCTTTCTACCCCCTCAGTTCTCAGAACAGGGATTGCCATCGAGTAGTTACTTGGAACTTCTTGCTCAGTGGTGGACTGAAAGTCACTCAGTTGTGTCCGACTCTGCGGCCCCATGGACTGCAGCCCGACAGGCCCTTCCTGTCCACGGGATTCTCCAGGCAAAAATATTGGAGTGGGTTGCCATTCCCTTCTCCAGGGGATCCTCCTGACCCAGGGATAGAACCCAGGTCTCCTGCATTGCAGGCAGATTCTTTACCATCTGAGCCACCAGGGAAGCCCCAAAGAGAAATCTATTTCTGCCCGGTTTTGAACTGGGGACTTTTCACGTGTGAGGCAAGCATGGTAACCACTACACTACAGAAACAGGACTTTTGCGCAGGGATGGGTGGATTTCACAGATTCTAGAGAAGCATGTGGAACATAGGCAAGCAAATGTGCTCAGCTGTCTAAGACCTGGGTTCAAGAACTGACCCCAGCTCTTCCCTGCAAAGTACTTGGATAAATCACTCAACATCAAGGAGCATCCATTTTCTCCATCTGAAAAGTGGGATAACCGTACCAGGTCTAACGTGAAGCCTTACAGAACCAATGGCAAAATTTCCTGCCAAGGGGAGGTCTTGATTACTCATAGATAACTGAATCCTAAGCCAAGAGTCATAGTTAAGGTCTTTGGGGAAAATGATGAGTTATTGCCTGGCAGATTATATTTCATCTTAGACGTTTTAATAAAAGTACATTTTGGGGTCAGTGACAGAACGAGAAGTGCCAGTTCTTGGTCTTAGCTGTCTAGCAAAGTGGGCTGGTTGAAGACGAGAAGGGTTTGTTGTGCCGTCCAAGGGTGGGCGTGGATGGCATACCCCGGGAGGGGCAGAGGGAGGCTCCTGGCAGCTCCATGTGGCCTGGTAAGCCCGGGGCAGCCTGGCTTCATCCAGACTCCACTGAGTACACTCACTTTGTGCCAGGCACTGCTGGGAACAGAGGTCAGCCCAACCTGGGCCTGGCTGGGCTTCTGGGGCAGACACAGAAGCAGGGCTGGCATGTAGCCAGTCCACCTCTAACTATATCTCCAGCATCAGTCCCATTTGTCCAGGCAGGTGCCACATGGGTTGTTAAAGATGTTGAATATCACCCTGCATGTAGGTAATGCCCATGTTCTAAAAGCATCAGGTGCCCAGTTGATAAGGGGGTGTGTGTGCTGGACCCAGAGGGACTGGAGGAGTGGGCTGAGTGTGGTGGGAGGGGCCTCCAAGGACAGTGTAGTGAAAGGGATAGAAGTACCTGCACCACTGCCTGTCAGTCAAAGAGAAGATCCTAATAGAAATGCCAAGTACTGTCACTTCCTCTAGCCACCTGTCTGTCTGCATCCGTTCACCTGTCTGTCCTGCAAATATGGCCGGAGTGTCTACTGCATGCCAAGCGTTACGTCCAATGTTGACACCAAAAAATACAGACCCCATCCTCACCCTTGACAACTCACAGCTCAGTGGATGGAGGCCGTCACCTCTGTGATGTCATCAATGAAGATGACATCAGAGCTCAAAGTCAAGGGGAGCCTGTCTGTTGGCAAGGGTGGGAAGAGGGAAGCAGAGAAGGATTTGGGGGAGTCCAGGAGAAGGGCCTGGAGACATGAGGGTGGGCAGGATTCAGGTTGGAGAAAAATGAAGGAAGGGAGGACAGTCCAGAAGGAAGGCACATATGAGCAAGGGCAGGAAAGTGGCACCCCATGGGCACGTCTGGGGGCTGGAGGGGAGTTGGGCTTCTGCAGAGAAAGGGTGCAAGTGTCCCTAAAAAGGAGGAATGGGAGATAATGGCTAACCCCTGAGTGGGGCATACTGTGTGCTAAATTCTTTGTATCCATTAGCTCACATGAGTCTTGCTCCAGCTCTATGAGGGGGAGCCACTGATCACCCTTTCCCCACTTTACAAAGAGAGTGAATGAAAGTTGCTCAGTCGTGTCTGACTCTTTGCGACCCCATGGACTGTACAGACCATGCAATTCTCCAGGCCAGAGTCCTGGAATGGGTAGCCTCTCCCTTCTCCAGGGGATCTTCCCAACCCAGGGATTGAACCCGGGTCTCCCTCATTGCAGGCGAATTCTTTAGCAGCGAGGCACCAGGGAAGCCACAAAGAGAACCCAAGGCAAATAGCTGGTGAGACCCCAGTGACTGAGATTTAAACACAGGTGCTATGGACTGAATTGTCTCTCCCTAAACCCTAACACCCAGCATGTTGGTATTTGGAGATGGGGCCTTTGGGAGGTAATTAGGATTAGATGAGTTCATGAGGGGCCCCCATGATGGGATTAGTGACTTTATAGGCAGAGGAAGAACAGAGATTGTTCTCTCCTACATATGGGGATACAGTGTGAAGGCAAGCCAGGAAGAGGGCCCTAACTGGGCACCTAACTGGCTACACCTTGCTCTTGGACTTTCCAGCCTATGGAACTGGGAGGAACAAATGTGTGTTGTTTAAGCCTGCCAGTCTGTGATCTTTTGTTATGGAACCCCAAACTGACTGATCCACCAGGTTTGTCTGGGCCTTTGGACTCCTCTTCAACCACCAGGGGCCACCCCAGGTGCAGGCCCTCAACATGTGTTTCCCAGGCTCCTTCACTAATGCCCACCAGAGAAACAGCCATTCCTTCTCTTTCTTGGGAAGCACTTGGCTTCAGGATTTCTCTGAGCTCTTAGCCCAACCCCAGATGAAGATGAGTACTTCCTCATGGCAGAACCCAGGCTACAAAAGCTCAGCCCCTCCCCTGGGCTCCTCTCCCCCCAGAGAACACACCACTTCTTTGAAAAAGGATCCTTTCTCCTTGTTACCTTCACGCCAAGGTTATCTACTCAAGTATGTACCGAGTAAATGAGGTTGTTTGGCTTATGGATACAAATAGATACTGCTTTTTTGACTTGCAAAATGAATTCCACCGTGACTGGCTCAAACTTAAGTATGCTAATGCTCAATGAACCAGTTGTCTATTTATTTCTGTTTATGCCTGCAGACCCATTAGCAACTTTTTCTTGTTTTCTTTTAGAATATTAAACGGTTCCAACATATTCTAAAAATTAGTTGATTAGCTTGTTAGGGCACATTTTAACTGCTAGCTCTGCCGAACCAAAGGAGAAAATGAAGGTAATTTTGTTTGCAAGGAATGTATGATTCGGAGCTGACTGTTGAAAGATGTGCCACGTCAACGTAATGAGGGAGTGTAATATCTTAGTTTGCATCAATATGGAAATAACCACGCGCTTTGACAGACCTGATGCTAAAGGCATCACCCGCCTGCTCATTACGCATTCCAGCTCTGATTATGAAAAATAGTGTGTTTTCTTTTAAAGAGGAATCTGCATTATCAATCAAACCACACCAATTATTTCAGAAAGGGATCACACTGAAACAGACATGGGGGCTTTTCAGCTAGGACAGCGCCTGATCGGCAGGCTGATCTTAAAGGGTGTGATATTTTTATTCCATGACAGTTGTTAGTATTAATTAGGAACACTAACGAACTATTTTGTGCCGTGGCACCCAGACAACCTGCTTTCCCTGCTATCATCTGGATCTTTATTATTTTGTTTTAATGAGCCCTGTCTTAAATAGTATCAATGCACTTCTAATGATAGCTCTCATCCAGCCTGATTTTCCGACGCTGTTCAGGGAGGGTTGTCATATCAGGGAAATAGAGGAAAAGAGAAAGGAAAAAAAGACAACAGGAAAACCCTAGCCTGTGATGAGCAAAACCAAACCAGAGGTGTGAAAACATTGCTCGCTGCAACAAGGTATGTTTCCTTGTGTGCATGTGTGTGTATGGCGTTTGATGAATACCCACTTATTTTTATTCTAACCTTGCAGATGGGTTAGAAGGAAAGTCCAGGGCCAGAACAGTGGCTCATGGGCCATCCTTAGGATGTGGTCACTATTGTTTGCACCGATCTCCACTGGACTGCTGGCTGCGTGGGGCGGGCACGGGACTCACTAGTGTCAGGAAGTGTTCTCAGATGGTTATCGCTGAGATCTGATGCAAAGTTGGCATCAGGAACTGTTTGCTAATTGAATGACTGAAAGGAAGGAAAGTGTCTAGTTTGACACTTCCATCTAGATATACTTGGAGAGCTTATAGGAGCCCATGACTTTCTTGAACAAAACACGATGAAAAACCACAAAGAGGCCTGGGGGACACTGATTAAATGTGCAGGAATCAGACAGACCTGCACGCACTGAAGGTGTGATGTTGGGCATGTTGCATCAGTTTCCTGTGGAGCAGGCGGGGGCGTGAGTCAGCGATAGAACAGGGGAGGTGTTGGCAGAGGACGGCATTCCATCCCTGGCGGGTCACCGCTCAGCAAACACTTGTTGGATGAATAGGTTGGGAAAGAACAGCCCTGTTCGGCGCTCTTGCCCTTGGATTCTCAACACAGGGGCGATCCTAATGGCTGTGCTGTTCCAGCGGTGGGACTGCTGGGTGGTCTGGTTGTGGGTGTGGATTTGCACAGACCTGTGCGTGCATTCCGTTGGCGCTCCAGGATGACACAGAAGGAGCCCAGGGAGACACGTACCCTCATTGAGCCTTCTCCGGTTGTAGCCTTCTCCAGCCTGACTCCCACTCACGCTGCTTCCCTGAGTCAGACCTGTGTTGGCCACCACAGAGGAGCCGGAGAAGGCTGCTGAACTGTGGGTTCCTGCAGTTTTGGGGGCTGCAGAGGCCGTGGAGTCTCTGGCAGTGGGTGCTGAGCGGGGAAGAGCTCCTGAGCACTGGTGTTTGGGGGATTCCTGAGACCAGTTCCTGGAGAAAGCCTTCCTTCTGCACAGTGACACCCCTTCCTTCCTGCTCCAGAAAGTACCACAGTGGTTCCAATGATCCAAATTGATCTTTGCTTATTGCTGGTTCCCTCTCTGCTCCATCTTGTACCAAAACCTGCTTAAAGTCAGCTGTGGGGTCACAAAGGCAGTATTAGACCAGGCCAACAAGTGCCATGACAAATCCCATGGGTAGGGGAGCCTGGGGGCTACAGTCCACAGAAATGCAAGAGTCGGACATGACTGAGCGACTAACACAGCCATGCCCCAAATGCCAGGGTTGTGGAGTGGATGAAGTCGTGGTTGTGCACATTCACTCTAATTTTCACAGCAACCCTCTGGCTATAATTATACCCATTTTGCACATGAGGAAACTAAAGGAGAAATATTTTTTCTCTTTTCCCTAGGGGATTGTGATCTGGTGGGAGGCACTGACAGATACCAGTTCCTATAAATGAGAGCAAGCTGGTGAGTCCATCAGAGGGCTACAGAGGCACTGGGAGAAAGCAGAGTGGGATCCTCTTAGACTAGGGGTGGTGGGAAGGCTTCTTGGCAGTGGTGGGTTTTAACGGGGCTGTGAGAGACCAAAAGAATGTTGCCAGGTGGAGAGAGAAGAGGGTGATTTGGACGGAGTGGAAGCAGTGGCCGAGGGCAGGGGAGTGAGGGTGTGTGGGAGGAGCAGCATCCCACTGGGGTGCAGCTGGGTGCCGGCTGTGTGTGTGTGCATGAGTGTGTGTTCATACATGTGCATGGGAGTGTGTGTGTGTGCACTCGTGGGGGACGGAGGAGGATAAAAGCTCGGCCCAGCCCTTTGAGATTGACTCTGCAGGAAGCGATCCTATCTACCAGGTGCAGACTGAACCTAAACACCATTTCAATTCTCTATTATCAAATCTGCCCATCTCTTTAATAAGATGTTTTTAATGGCAGTGAAAGCCTGCCCTTTCTGATCAAGAGGGACCATTGGACTTGACATTTAATGGAAAACAGAGACCAGGTCTGCAAGAGATGGTGAGCAGGAGGTGAGCACACATTCTTACAGAAAAGATCCTGTGACGAGGGCGGCCAGCCCTGGCTTCTGCTTCGGGGACTTTGTCGGTGCCCAGCTGCGTCTGTCTATAGGGACAGCCAGATCGTTGCACACTGGCCACCCTGGCAGGCAGCAGGACAAGGCAGGGAGGTCGCAGTTTCTCCGACAGTCCGCTGATACATCACTCCTGTCGGTAAATTTAAGGAAGTCTGCGGATGTGGCTGTAGCAGAAGGTCAAGTGTGCTAAGGGCCCTGAAAGGGGTGTGGGGAGTGCTGGGAAGCAGGGGGCACAGTTGTTTCCCTCTGAGATCCAAGCGAACAGTGCTGTGGGGCAGGTGGTCCCACAGCATGGGAGTGGTCGTTCTACCAATGGAAGCAGCCTGAGGAAGACTGGCTGGCCAAACAGAAGGACCATCAGCCAGCAGAGATCACGGGTGCTGATGGGATGGGGAGGGGGAAGCAAGGTTGGGAAGATTGGAGGGGGTCCTGAAGAGGGGTGCTCATTGAGGGGATGCCATTCCGATGCAGGAGAAAAAAGCTTCATCATGGCTGTCTCCAGGTTCAGGATTTCTCAGCTGCCTCTGAGGACCCTGGGGAAAAAGGGAAGAACAAATGAGTTGGCCGGGATGCTCAGGCTGTAGGCAACAGAAACTGACTCTGGACCTAAGCAAAAGGAACTTATTGTAGAAGTATTGAAATCAATGGGAAGACTGGAGACCTGGATCAGAAATAGGCAGAAACCAAGGAAGCTTGATGGGGGGTGACGAGGGAGGAGGGAAGTAGAACCATGGAAAGAACTTTATGGTGGGAAGGCTGGGGTTGCCATCATTCCTGGACAGCTGATCTACCTGCTCAAGGCTTGCACTCAGCGAGGGTCCAGTCTCAGCCTCGTATGAGCCACAGGTCTGCCCCTTGGCTTAGGGAAGTGAAGTCATTCAGTCGCGTCCAACTCTTTGTGACCCCATGGACTGTAGCCTATTAGGCTTCTCCGTCCATGGGATTTTTCAGGCAAGAATACTGGAGAGGGTTGCCATTTCCTTCTCCAGGGGATCTTCCTGACCCAGGGATCGAACCCAGGTCTCCTGCATTGTAGGCAGACGCTTTTCCCTCTGAGCCACCAGGGAAGCCCTTGGCTTGGGAAAGGACTTGTCTACAGTCCCACTGATGACGTGAGCTCCCATAAGGAGACAGGAATGCTGTTAGAAAGGGGAGGTAATGAGGGGCCCAGAGCTGGACACTTGGTTGATGAGGCTGTGGTCCTCACTTGGCCCCTGGGGTATTGTCAACAAGGACGGGTTGTCCTTTGCCTTGGTGACCCGTGAAGTATCCATGTGTCTCACATGGGTTGGTGGCCTGGGCCAGGGTGTCCCAGTGCCCCTACCCTGCAGACCGCTCACCTCCTAGCTGCAGTAGACCCATGTCAAACAGGAGACCACCATTCCCAAGCCTTCGCAGGAATAAAGGCAGGACAATATTTCAGTAGCTTTTTTTTAAAAAAAATTCTTCTAGCATAAGCTATTACTCTACCAGAATTACTGCAATAAAAGCTGGGAAAATATGACACGTTCTGATAGACTGAGCCATGCAAAAGTGACAAACCACGTGATGAGATGGTATTTTGGGGTTGGGGATAGAGTTAGAAATAATTACAGTATAACCGAGCACAGCTTTCCCACCCCTCTCACTGTGCTGCTGGGGTCTTGTATGTGTAGTCTGAAGAGAAAAGGGAATCATTTGACTCTAATTTCAAGCCTTGTTCCTCTAATGGTTCCTTGTGGAATGATGTTAAATAATGATAATTATTACAGAGCCCTGTGCTTCAAGCTACTCTTGTCAACGGCAGCTGTGGCCTGTGGGGGTTGCCATTTCTCTCCAAGACTGGTTGATAGGGCCAGTCTACAGATGTTTGCAAATTATTTCCTCTTCAACTTGGGCACTATAATGTGGGGAGTATCACCTGATGAACACAAATAACTTGAGCTTCGCATTATATGTCCAACAGTTTGGACTTTTCATAGTCATGGAAAACTAGGAGAGCACAGATTAGCACACAGCCAAGCCCCTAGAGATAGTTCATGAAAATATTATTCATTCCTCCGCTCCATCACATCAACTCTTCCTTCCAAACACGTCTGAGACCCTTAGTGAAGCTCAGTTTTCACCTGGCACCTAATCTGGGGCTGAGGATGTAAGGTAAATGGGACAATGCTTCTCCCTCCAGAAGTTCATAGAAAACAAAACCATTGGTTATAATAGTGTGGGAGGCTTTCTAATAAAGATGTGCACATGGGGCTTAGGAATTAGAGAATAGACTCCCAAGCCAGCGTGGGGTGGGCAGGAATCTAAGAGAGGATGATGCTAGAACTGGGCACTGAGGGGTATGTAGCAGTTTGCCAGAAAAGGAGTCTGTTTTGGGCAGGGGCTTCAAGAGTCATGGTGTGGAGGCATGCAAGCAACTTGCAAGTTTAGGGAGAAATGACAAGGCAGCTGGAACAAGGCAAGACCTTCTTTTTAATTTTAAAGGAATTATGCTTTTCTGATTGTTGTAATAAATGAATAAAATAGCTAAAAATTATCTAAATTCTTGATGTTCCTGCACAGTCTCCTTCCCCACATTTCCCCTTCTCTCGCCCCCCCTCCTCCTCCTAGTCATTTCTCTCTCTCTATCCCTCTTGCTCCAAAATTGGGATGAAACTGAACATACAGTTTTATTCTCTTTTATCCCTTATTGAATGTGCCATGAACATGTCCCTTGTCATTAAATATTCTTCATACATATTATTTTTAATGATGTTTAATATTTCCTCATATGGAGGCACCATCATTTTAAAAACCATTTCTCTATTGTGGAGCATTTAGGTTGTTTTCAGCTTTTTGCCTTATAAATAACACTGCAATGAACATTGAGATGAAAAGTTTTGTCCATATTTCTGGTGATTTCTTTAGGATAAATTCCTAGAAGTCTAGATGTGGAATTATAGTGTATGAATCTTTCTAACCTTAGATCTATATCATTAATTGCTTTCTTAAAAAAAATGTACACCAACTTCTAGGTAAAGATGGCAGATTGAAGACACTAATTTTGCCCCCTCTCCCCAACTACAGAAAGGGGACTTTTTTAAAAAAGGCAAAAACTTGCAAGAACATGAAAGGAGAACAGCAGTACCATCTGGGAATCTGGGAAACAGATGGACGAGTGGTAACTGCTTTAGCAGATTTGAGAAGACTGCCTCCCCAGCCGGTTGTGGAAAAAACAGAAAACCAACTTGATGTACGCAGCCAAGTTCTCAAAACACGCAGGAGCTGGGGCATCAGTGAGTCTCTGGGAAGCTGCGAGTTGTTCCAGAAGCTGTCAGATCCCTAGATCTACCCCCTTACTCTGTTGGCTGGGTGCACAGTGAATCCCCTCACCTCTCTACCTTGCATCAGTTTGGACATTATTCTCTGCAGAAGGTAAAACTGAGAAACTCTGCTTGGGTCATCAGACGCAGTAAGGATGTGAGTGCTTAATACACCTGATGGGCTATGTGAACCTAGGAGGGGTGGCTCCTGGAACCCCCAGATCTCACCTCCCTTGACCCCTGGAACACTGACAGTCAGGCTGGGATCTCCAGGATGGAGACTGAAGGAATCTTCTTTAGGGAGTTCAGCACAAGAGGAAAGACTGTAAAGACACCAATGCATGGATATTCTAGATGAACCTATAGAGAAGTTCGTGTTTGACATTCCCTATGTGTGGAATGTCAGAATTTCTAAACTGATTTTTTAGCTCCTCACGTTTAAGAATCTGAAGGCAACTAAGGATTGCCTGCATGCTCAGTCACACAGTCATGTCTGACTCTGCAACCCCATCGAGTGTAGCCTGCCAGGCTGCTTTGTCCATGGGATTTTTCAAGCAAGAATATTGGAATGGGTTGCCATGCTCTTCTCCAGGGGATCTTCCCTACCTAGGGATCAAATCCACGTCTCCTGCATCTCCTGCGTTGGCAGATAGATTCTTTTACCACTGAGCCACTTGGAAAGCCCCTAAGGACTACCTAAAATAAAGACTTCCAAAAAAAGAGGCCAAAGAAAACTATCAGACACATTAACCCCTACCTCACACCACACACAAAAAACCAAACTGTGATCAATCATAAATCCAAATGCAAAAGGTACAATGATAAAACTCCCCAGACAAAACAGGAGACTATTGTCACGACCTTGAGGTAGGCAAGTTCCTTAAAAAGAATACAAAAAACCCCACTAATTATAAAATAAAAAATTAATTGGAGTTCATTAAAATTTAGAATTTCTGCTCTTCAAAAGTTATCAGCTAGAAAATGAAAAGGTAAGTCACTGTGAAACTAGATATTTGCAATTCATACATTACACAAAGGACTTCAATCCAGATTATACAAAGATTATACAACTTATACAAAGATTATACAAATCAATAATTAAAAGCTAATCAATAAAAAATGCTTGGAGATTAAAAGTCTTTTGGAAATAAATAAGGACTGGAAGATAAAGTTGAGGAATCTTACAAAAATAAAGTGAGAAGAATAATGGTTGAAAAATTAAAAAGAAGAGGAGTAGACCAGTTCAGAGAGTGGGAAGACAGAAAATAGAAGAAAATAACAAGTGAACTAATTCAAGAAAAATTTCCCAAACAAAAGGACATAGGTTTCAGATCGAAAAAACTCATGAAATTACTGTGAATCAAAAGAGAACCACATCAAAAAATTTCAAGGCATTGAGGACAAACAAGCTATGAGCTGTCACAGAGAGAAGAAATAAAATAAACCCACTACAAGAAAACAAATCACATTCAGAGGGACAGGTGTCAAACTGGCTTTAGACTTCTCAGACTGGAAGCAATCTGGAAGCTAAAACATAATGAGCAAAGCCTTTGAAAAAGATGGTAAGAAAATGATTTCCAACCCCCACTCCTACTCAGTCTATCAATCAAATCTGAGAGTAGAGTAAACATTTTCAGAGTTGCGAAATCTTAAAAACTTTATATCCTATACACTCCTTTCTCAGGAAGCTGTTGCAGTTTATATTTTACCAAAATGATAGAGTTGACATAGGGAAGACTGGGAGGCAAGAAACTGGAAAAGCACCAAGGTGCGAGGCAAAAGGGACCCCCAGTGATGGAGAAGGATGAGCTCTGGCTTCAGCTGAGGATCAGACGTGGAGGGCAACAGAGCAAAGCAGTGTGAGATGAGACAGAGGTGCAGCGTTGTCACCACAAGGATGCCTGCTTCCCTTTCACTATCTTTTTATTTTTTGCACTAAAACTATTTTAAAAATTGTGGCAAAATTTATATAACATAAAATTTGTCATTTTAACCATTTTTAAGTGTACAATTCAGTGATATTGATTACATTCAGAATGTGGTACAACCCTCACTTTATTACCTGTTTCTAAGATTTGTCATCACTCCAAACAGAAAATCTGTATCCTTTAAACAATTCTCTGGTATTCCCATGGTTGTGTTCTGTTGTGTCCCCATGGACTGCAGCCCACCAGGCTCCTCTGTCCATGGGACTTTTCAGGCAAGAATACTAGAGTGGATAGCCATGCCCGCCACCAGGGGGGATCTTCCCAACCCAGAGATCAAATCCACATCTCCTGCGTCTCCTGCATTGCAGGCAGATTCTTTACTGCTGAGCCACCAGGGAAGCCCTCATTAAGCAATTACCCCTAGTCCCTGGCAACCTCCATTCTATTTTCTGTCCATGAATTTGACTATTCTAGGTACCTCATATAAGTGGACTCATACAACATTTGTCCTTCTGTGTCTGGCTTGTTTCATTTAGCATATTGCTAGAAGCTTTTTTATGGCTGAATAATACTCTATTGTATGGACATCCTATATTTGTTGGTTCCCATCCTTGCAAATCAGCTGATGCCTGATGGACCTTACCTGTGTTTGGTGTCTTGAGTCATCTCTGCTTCTTGCATCAGCTCAGAGTATTCATTGCATTTCACAGAAGAGTCCTGCTTCAACCTCTTCATCAAGAAGATGATAGGGGTGAGTCATGATGAGCTCAGGGGCAGGAAAATAGAGCAGCCCACTCCCCCAGACATGTTCCTGCTGGGTCCCTAATATGTGTCCACACCCACACCCTTCCTAATACCCTGGCCTGGGGGTGAGACCCCCTGCCATGAGTTTCTCACGGACTCTCTCACTGACATCCCCAAAGGGCCTCTTAATAACTCTCAGGGAAGCTGTAGACAGACAATGACCCAGAGACTTGTTCATCTTATCATTTCTTGGGAGCCTTCCCATAGCAGTGAGAATATTGCCCTTTCAATACATGGTGAACTCTATGACTGCCATTCAGTTTTTTATTAATTGCTGTTGGATTAATTTATATCTAAGTAGTTGTCAATAAAGCAGTAAAAATACTTGAGAAAAAAGAAAGGTGAAACCAGCCTACATCCAGTCTAAGATGGATCACCACACCATCACCACACAATATACATTTTTAGTATTTGCTAATTTGATGTGAGACATAAAGACATTACTGTTTTGTTTTCCTTTGTTTTGATTATTGGTGAGACTGGCCAATTTTTCTCATGTCTGTAGCTGCTTACATTCTTCAGTCCATGCATTTAAAATTTTTCACATTAAGAACAATGCTGAGTGGGTAGGGACAACTTTTTATAACAATTCCCACTTCCTTATGTATTTTTCCCCACCCATTAGCACACTTGTAGAAGAGATAAAGGCTGTAAAACGGGGTTAGGCACCTGGACCCTGTGATCACCATCAAAAGTACAATGCTGATTATCCAGTGAGTCAAAGATGCCAAAGAAATTAAGAAGCAAAATGTGGAATTGCTACAAAAGCAGATGGAGTATTTGTTTGTCCTATGATTGCTTCCATAGCAAGCACAGGGGTTCATGAAAATCCAGCCCCAGTGCGTGGAGACAGGGATGCTCCTGGGACCCCAGGTGGGAGTCCCTGACGGATATGCTTACCTGCTGGCTTGCAGCTCTGGCCCTGTGATTTTGTCAAGATCCTGCTGGAAAACTCTCAAGATTGCATCCGCTGGTGTGGTGGATGACCCATTTGTCCCCTCACTTGACTGTTTGCCAAGGAAGTCAGCATCTCTAAATGTGCCTTTTTTCCAAACTAAATTCCTCAGTTCAGTTATCATCATATGTGTTTAAAGTAAGGCATTTGGAACTGACACATACATACTGCTCTATTTAAAATGGATAACCAATGGATAAAATAGACCTCCATTTGGTTAAAATGGATAAGGGTCTGCTGCTCAGCACAGGGAACTCTGCTCAATATTCTATAACAAACTAACTGGGAAAAGAATTTGAAAAAAGAATAGATACACACGTAAGCATGACTGAGTCATTTTGTGGTATACCTGAAACTAACACAACATTGTTCATCAACTCTATTCTAATAGAAATCAAAAGTTAAAAAAAGAGAATACACATGGACAAGTGCCAACATTTGTGCCATGTGGCTGTTAACAACCTTGAATGTAACTAAGGTATCCGACGGGGAAAGGGTAAGTCCTCTCATTCACTTGAAGGAACATTACACATTTGTTAAAACTGGCTTACTAGGAATTTGTAATAAGATAGAAAAGCGCTTATAAAATGTTGGTAAGTAAAAAGAAAACAGGACACACTGTCACATTATTGTAGTCTCACAACCATATAAAAGAAATAATCCATCCCAGAAAAAAAAATCCTGGAAGGAGATGCTCTGAAATGTTCCACTGGTTGTCCCTGGAAGGGAAACTCCAGGTAAATACCCACACTTCAATTATTTCCATGTCCACATTTTCCTTAATGTGAAAATGACTACTTTTATGATGATGATCATTTATCACAAACAAGAGATGGGTGTAGGCTGACTATCCCACATTCTCCCAGGAGCCGCCTCCACTCCCTGGGCTTCAGTCTGCCTTCACGCACCAGTTATGCAGACATATTTGAGAGCATCGCAACTTGTTTCTATGTTTGTTTTTAAAACCAGGGCAGGTGTGTGTGCTGGACATGTGGATTCTGTTACTCTGCCAGGAGGCATGTGAATTAGCACAGTCTTTCTAGAGGACAATCTGGCAACACTCAAGAAAAACCTTGTGATTCCGCATAGTCTTTGATGAAGCAATTCTACAAGTAAGGATTTCTTCTAAGGAAATAATCCTGGCTGTTCATAAAAATAGAGTTGTGAGGTTGTCTATCACAGCGGAGCTTATAATAATGAACAACTGGAAACAACAAAAGGAGGCTGGTTAAATAAATTATGCTACATTCATGTAATGGCATCTTATGTTTTTGAAGGCTATTGAATAAAATGAAAATTATTCAAAATATATCTTTATATGAAATAAGCTGATTATAAAGTGGTATATCACAGCGTGATCCATTTTGTACTGAAATACACATGTGCTAATTAAAAGTAATGGAAAAGTATACACAAAATGGGCAACTGTGGATCTGTTTCTGTATGGCAGAAATAGAGGTGATTATCTACATTTTGCTGGATAGGTTTCATCGTTCATCCAACAAATGCATCTTAACCCGTCTTCCTCCATGCAGTAGCTTTGTCAGTAGGGTGTGTCCTGGGTGAGGCACTTGCTGAATGAGGTCTGTTGTGCGTGTTGAGTGGGGTAACTGTTGTGCTCAGCACACAGGGCCCCAGCCATGCTGAGAATCCTTCAGAATCAAGGTGACCAGCATAAGTCCTGGGGAAGCAAGCAACACAATAGATCAGTCAGTGCCAAGGGGTCTTTGAGGTGGCTCACTGCTTACTTTACAGGGGTTGTGGAAAAGAAAAAAGCCTTTGTTCTGGCCTCCTTGAAAACTGTGCATCCTGAGGAGTCTTTCAAATCACCCCCACCCATCCATTCACCCATCAACCCACCCATCCAACCACGCATTCATTTACCTTACCCGTCTCTCCATCTATCTATCCGCCCATAAACACAACCACTCATTTATCCACTTACCCACCCCATCCAGTCATCTAGCCATTCATCCATCCATCTATCTGACCATTATCTACTCATCCACCCAAACACCCATTCACTCATCCACTCACTCACCCATCTATCCATTGACATGAACAGATATCCACCTATCTAGCCGTCTGCCCACCTAGCTGTCTATTCACCCACCGATGCATCCATCCAACTGTCCTTCTTGTGGCTTCATTCACTTTAAAAACACTGACTGGGCATCTACAACTTGCCAGGCCCTGTGTTTGGTTGGTGCCAATGTAAAGGACACGTGCCCCACCCTCAGGGAGTTCCCAGTGGAGGCTGTCTCCATCACACACAAACAAAGACTGTCGGTAGCCTTGCTGCGGCCTAGTGACCACGTGGCAACCTTGGGGTCCCCACCCAGACTTGGCGGAGAGGATGTGTGGGGACAGGGTAAGCACACTTCCTGGGGGTGGAAGCATTTGGGAGTTTCCTCTGACATTAGGACAGGGGAAAAGGCTTTGTCCTGGGACCTGGACTCCATTCCGTTAGACTTGCTGGGGGGTGGCTGGTCCTCAGGGTGGATGGGAGTGTGGGGTGCTGGGGAGGCTGCACTGGGCCCTTTGTGTCTAAGCTCTTTTTTTCTGGGCCCACCAGCTGTGCTATGGAGAGCAACCTGATCTGGAGAGCAGATGGTTCTTCCAGAAATGTTCTGATGATGCTAGATTTCTAGGGCCTTGCTGATGCTACAAAGGGGGTCAGAACCCCCCAAAATGACTGAAATTGAATTACCAGCTAACTCAGTCCATGGGTTTCTGACAAGGTTCAATTTAACTTAGAAGAGTAAAGGTGATGACATTTATTGAGTTTTTGTTGCTATGGACTGAAATTCTACCACTTATGCCGGTTTTTTGGCATCTTTCTTGATCTCAGGGAGTGATTTATATAGACACATGGGTCAAAATCCTTTGATGCTTGAAATTTTAGGAGATCTGCGAGATTCCCCTCCAAAGAGGTAATGGTAAACACTCTCACCAACTTCTCTGTACCCTCGTTGGCCCTGGATGTGACAAACAGTTTTAAGATTTGATGCTCTGATGGGTGAAGAATACTATTCTGACATTAATTTCTCTGACCACTGATGAGACTGGACATCTTTTCATGTTTATTGATTATTTGCACCTTTTCTTCTGTGACTAGCTGGTTATAATTGCAGGTGATTTGCCCAAAGACCCTTTGCATTTATGGTAAGTCCCTGAGAAATCATTCTGTCATCACATCTGGAATTAGAGGTACCCTTTGGTACCTGCAGTTAGCTTGGACCTTCACTATAACATCCAGCTTGTTTGATTTTCTGTGGGGCAAGTTCATGAATCTGTTCACTTCCTGCTTCCTTTCTCAAATGATTGGAGTCTGCATCATAGACAGTGTTAGTCTGTCTGTGTTCTATGCCAGACAGAGCTCCTCGATGGCAGAGATTGAGACCCATTTAACTCTGTGTTTACCCCTTCCACTATTTAGCAGAAAACTCTGAATTGAGGTCTCAATCTCAAAGCTTTTCCCCATACATTGTTTATAAATTAGAATTTAAAAAAATTATAATTTCATTTTCCCCTTCCCTTTAAAAAATGTATGTATTTACTTGTTTGGCCCCACCAGGTCTTTGCTGTGGCATGCTAACTCTTAGTTGCGGCATGTGGGATCTATTTCCCTGACCAGGAATTGAACCTGGGCCCCCTGCATTGGGAGCGTGGAGTTTTAGCCAGTAGACCACCAGGGAAGCTCATAACTTATAGTTTGTGTTTTTAAAAAAGAGTACCGTTAAGTTACAGTGGAGAAATGTGGCAGATCGTGCCCTACCTAAGCAGGGGTTCCTGGGTGGCTCAGGGGTAAAGAACCCGCCTGCCAGTGCAGGAGACATGGGGGACACCAGTTCGATCCCTGGGTAGGAAAGATTCCCTGGAGGAGGAAAGGGCAACCCACTCCAGTATTCTGGCTTGGGAAATCCCATGGACAGAGGAGCCTCATGGACTACAGTCCTTGGCGTTGCAGGAGTCGGAGATGACGGAGGAACTGAGCACGCAGCCATGCGTGCTCTACCCAAGTGGATAGCGTCAACACCGCCGACAGAGGTCTGAACTGATGTGGGCACTTAGGACCCATTGTCACTCGTGTGGCGGTTCTGCTCAGTATGCATGGCCCAGATTTAATGACTAAACACAGTGCAAAACAACTGGCCTGTTCTCTTCAAAGCTGTCAGTGTCACAGGAGGCAGACTGGCAACAGATTTGGTCCATGGTAGTTCATGGAAACCAGAGCCGTGCAGTTCATGCCACATGTGCCTGTGGGTTGAATCCTGAGTCAGAAAAACGCTGCTTCAAAAGACAGTCTTGGAGCAATTGAGAATTTGGGTCTGGGCTCTGTGATAGTAACTTTGTGTCAAGGTTAAATTTCTCAAATTTGATAATAAGCTTGTGGTTACATGAGAGATTGTTTTGTTCTTATGAATCTATGCTGAAATATTTAAAGGCAACAGGTCATGGTTCTGTAATTTCTGAACTAGTTCAGCAAAAAAAAAAAAAAAGATTCATTACATATGAAAGGGGGTGGGGGGAAAAGGGAGGAAGGAGGAAACGAGAACATATAAATGTGGCTAAACATGAAAAATAATGGATGAACACAGTAGCGTAGCTGAAATGTATATGAGCACTTAGCGTTGTACCACTGTAACTGTTTTAAGAAAGCAGCTTTGGCATTTTCCAAAATAAAAGATTATTCTTTTGCTGGGCGAGGACATCAACCCCCTCTCAAGCTATACTGAAATCAAGTGTCTTTGGACCTAGAGTCTGTCATACAGCGTGAAGTAAAAGAAAGAGAAAAACAAAGATCATACACAAACACATGTACGGGGCATCTGAAAAAATTGGTATGGATGATCTTATTTACAAAGCAGAAATAGAGACACAGATGTAGAAAACAAATGTATACTGAGGGGGAAAGTGGGTGAGTGGGATGAATTGGGAGATCGAGATTGACCTGTATACACTATGGATCCTATACATAAAATAGATAACTAGTGAAAACCTACTGTGTAGTCCAGGGAACACTGCTCAATGCTCCTAGGTGACCTAAGTGAAAGTCGCTCAGTCGTGTCTGACTCTTTGTGACTCCAATGGACTATACAGTCCGTGGAATTCTCCAGGCCAGAATACTGGAGTGGGTAGTCTTTCCCTTCTCCAGGGGATCTTCCCAACCCAGGGATTGAACCTAAAGGCAAAGGAAATCCAAAAAAGACGGGATATTTGTATAGGGTAGCTGATTCACTTTGCCTTACAGTAGAAACTGGCACAACGTTATAAAGCAACTATACGCCAATAAAAATGAAAAGAAGAGAAAGAAATCAAGCATCTTTTCCGGGGGAGGTCCAGGGCTGGGGTTGGGCTCCAGCACCTGCCAGAGCGCATTGTAACATGAAAGCAGGTTTGTAGCGAAGTCTCCGTATGAACTTCCATGAACTTCAGAGGAAGGCGGGTCTTGATGTTTCTAATACTTCTTTCATCTCATCTCATACTCTATCAGCCCAGCATTGATTTATCCCCAAGCCGAACTCAAACACAAGGCGGTTGTTTAAAGAGAAGCAGACCCTTGGCTATTTTCCAGGGCATCTGATCAGCTCAGGTGGTCATTCCAGAAGAGATCCTGCCCCAGCGGGAAGATCTGAGTCACGTACTGGTTCTGTTTTCAGTTACTCTCAGGGGAGGTCTATGCTGAGCAAGTTAACTGGATAATCTCCCTCCCTTTTATCCTGAGTTCTGCAGATACGATCCATAGGGAGGCTTTTGCTTGCCAGGCATGGAATGGAATTAAGCTTGGTGAAAGAAGTGTGATTGACAGGGGCCCCAGAGCGGCGGGCGGCTGACAGGTGACAGGTGTAAGATGGAGAACAGTAAGCCTGGAATCCACGTGCCTCTCACCTTGATGTGAATCGGATCCTCACTGGGAACACACAGCACATCCTTGGCAACCTTTGCTTGGGTCGTTGCTGTTCAGTCACCCAGTCATGTCTGGCCCTTTGCAACCCCGTGGACTGCAGCATGCCACGCCTCCCTGTCCCTCACCATCTCCCAAAGTTTGCCCAAGTTCATGTCCACGGCATTGGTAACGCCATCCAGCCATTCATCATCATGCTTGGGTTAGCAGGGCTGTTTCTAGAACCGAGAGACTGTGCCTGCATCTTGAGCACTTTCAAGGTCATGGCTGGAGAGCAGAGTCACCTTTCAGAGGCCTTCTCCTTAGGGTCAGGAAGGCTGGGGATATGGAAGGGAGAGAGGAGCAGACCGGCGGGGCATGGGCCAGGGGGCCTGGCTGTTCAGGCAGTGCCGAGGGGGAAGTTTCACGAGCCAGGGTTGGGATGAGGCAGAGGAGGAGCTGGAGGTGATGGTGCGGGCAGTGGGGGAGGCAGGGAGGGCGGCACTGCCCCAAAGCACCTGCACGGGCTGAGCTCAGCGGGCATTCCAGCTCCCCCAGGAGCAAGGCATGGCTCTGCAGCGAGGGCTGGAACATAAGAACCTGAGTCCACGGTCCCGGGCGTGACGTTAGTCTGGAGAAGAGGTGAGCGTAGGTTCGGTCAGATAGGTCAGTACGTGAGCTGAGCCTGTTCAGATGCAGAGAACACAGGTGGTCACTTCAGAGTCCCTGCCACTGGGGGACAGAGGGACCCAAGTGGCGTTTTTCCTGCATAGAGGGTAGGCTCCATTAGCAGGTCCAGGAGAGTGGATTTCAGAGTCTAGTTTGATCAGGAACACGAGATCCTGGGCACTGACCTTGAGTCACCAGCTCTTCCTTTCTTCGAGTCAGGAAGACATCTAAAAACCACCTTCTCCACTCAGCATCACTTTCGGAAACCAAGGACTCCCCACCATCCTGAAGTGGGGCCAGAGGCGAAGCCAGCACTTTACCTTTAGTAGGAACACATGTCTTCTTTACTTTTCTCATTTTGCTTCAAACCAACGCAAACTCCATGGAGCAGCAGCTGCCCGGAGCTTGTGGCTTCAAGGCGGCAATTAACCCAAAGCTCGGCAACGCTCACCTGTTGGCCGCGTGGCCGCCCTCCAGAGGGCCCTGGCCTTCTAATTAATGGGGACATAGATGCCTTTGTGGCTCCCTCACAGAGGGGCTGAGGTGATTGGAGGCAGGTGACTGCTGGACTTAACGCAGTGATTTGATGTGTGACCTTTACTCCTCATTTTAAGCAGAGGAACGAACAGCTATAATTGTGTACTGTGTTATTTTCTCTGTATTTAACCTTTGACATTACCTCCGGGCAAATACCTGCTCTTCCCCGGGAGGTAGGACAGGGCTTCCTTGTTTACCCATTTAATTCTCAGTGCAACACCCTCCCCCGCCCAGCACCCCGTCTCCCTGAGTTGACATTTTCAGCTGAAATGGAAGAAGGGAGGGAAGGGTAGGTGGTAAGCCTCTATATGTCTTGATTCTGAGCTGAAGACTTCCTCTCCTCTTTCAGAGGACCTGAGCGATCTGGACTGTATGCTTTAGGCAGATGCTAGGGATGCCCTGGGGTGACTCCCCTGTGCCTGCCGCACCCTCTCACAGGGCCCAGCAGCAAATAGTGTTGGGAACTGGCGTAGTCCGAGGTGAGATGGACCTGGGCAGGCTGGGCCTCCAGTTGGTGACTGGGGACTCAGTTCTGGCCAAGGAGACTTTTTTTTCCCCCCAGCAACTTCTGTGAAAGTTCTTCCCTACTTGTGAGAGAGCCAGGATTTCTTTTTCTCTCTGAAAGAGAACAAAGAGTGCTTCGAATGTCATAGTTTCGATGTTCCAGAACCAGGAGTGAAGCTTGCGGGAAGATGATGAACATAGCAGACTCCGGATTAGGGTGATGCTGTCGGGCTGCCTGGTCAACACTTCCTGGTGTCCCATCTACCCTGAGTTCGGTGTCCTGTGAGCCTGTGACTTCCAGCGTGTGCAGGAGTTTTGTTTCTTGCAACCCAAAGCCTCTGGACAGATGCCATGCCCTACTGCTTTCCTCAGGTTTAACTTGAGTAGAGGCTCCCCGGCTTCTCATGAATTCCTCCACTATTCTTTCTTGCATTCTTCGGGGACTTGTGTGTGTGTCCAGAACCGATGGAAAAAACTGTTGAATGAATTATCCCTCCTCCTTCCTGGGTCTCCCAATTTCTTCCTTGCCTACAGTTGGGTGTTCTGAACTCCACATCCTCCAAGATCCAGTTCCAATGTCATCTTCCTGACTCCCAGGAAGGTGCCTGCATTGTGTAGTGGTTAGGTGGGGACCAGTTAGGCAGCTTCTAAGGGATCGGCATTGTTAGGAATGGTTTGAGCTTGTACTGGTATTATGAGGATCTAATACCAGTGGCTTAATGGAGACAGGCGTCTATTTCTCACTCATGTGAAAGTCTGAGCAGGAATGTGGCTCTGCTCCAGGAAGTCATCAGGATACAAGCCCCTCCTCCCTTGTGGCTCCACAATCCCTCATGTGTTGTCTTTTCTTCATCCAAGAGGGTTGACTGCCACGTCCTCGCTGTGACCAGCAGGAGAGACCAAAGGGAAAGGGGAGAGTTTGTCCCTTCCTTTTAAGATGCACCCTTTCTCTGGGTCATATCCTACTTGTTTGCTGTTGCTGTTTAGTCACTAAGTCGTGTCCAACTCTGCAACCCCAGAGTTGGAGCTCACCTGTCCTTCACATTCTCCCAGAGTTTGCTCATATTATGTCCATTGAGTCAGTGATGCTGTCTAACCATCTCATCTTCTGCCATCCCCTTCTTCTCCTGCCCTCAATCTTTCCCATCATCAGAGTCTTTTCTAATGAGTTGACTCTTCACATCAGGTGGCCAAAGTATCAGAGCTTCAACTTCAGCATCTGTCCATCCAATGAATATTTAGGGTTGATTTCCTTTAAGATTGGCTGGTTTGATCTCCTAGCAGTCCAAGGGACTCTTAAGAGTCTTCTCCAGCGCCACAATTTAAAAGCATCAATTCTTTGATGCTCAGCCTTCCTGATGGTCCAACTCTCACATGACTACCGGGAAAACCATAGCTTTGACTATGTGGACCTTTGTTGGCAAAGTGATGTCTCTGCTATTTAATATGCTGTCCAGGTTGGTCATAGCTTTCCTTCCAAGGAGCAAGCATCTTTTAATTTCATGGCTTTTGGTTAAAACTGAATTAAATAACCTTAGCCAGCTGCAAAGGAGTCTGGGAAATGTAGTCTTTAAATTCTCAGTGGCTTTGAGTCCAGCTAAAAGTTTGATTACAGTGAAGGCAGGTGGGATTGGGCACAAGGGCAACTTGCAGTTTCTGCAGGACATTACTGCCTCCATCACAGATGGGTGCCTAGTAATGCACGTTTCCACATATGACTCTACACAACACATGAAATGTAGCTTGGTCCCATTCCCACTAAATGAGAAAGAAACCCAGTGAGTGATCATGCAGCTGGCCCAGCAAGACACAGAGCAACCTCAAGTCACACTCTCTAGCTTAAATATAACCCCAACACCAACACCCCCCGACAATACTCACCTGGTTTGGTAAATCACAGAATGTACAAAACACACCGCACAGCAACATAAGAAATGTCCCCTGTGCCTGCCCAGCAAAGCCTAGACGAGAACTCTCCAATTGGCTGCCATCTCGATGCAGGACACCTCTATCCTGAGTCCCTGATGCCTTTCAGCCTTGGGGGTCTCAGAGACTGGCTGAAGGAGAGGCTGTGCCAAATGAGCTGTAACATTATGTTCAGTACATGCAATAAACTGCTTATTTCAACCATAGACATCTAGGCTATTATTAATAAAAGAAGAAGTTCTTCTACCCCTCCAATTGTTACACAAATATTTTTAAATGTGTTGCCTTCAAGGAGGCCTGAATAATCAGCCTGTTCCCAAGTAAGCCACATCCTTATTGGATCCTGATAGATCCTGGATTTGCATTTTTTTCTTCTTCTTGAGTTTCAAAATTAGATTTTATTTATCATTTTTTAAATGTACTTATTTTTTAATTGGAGGATAATTGCTTTACAGAATTTTGTTTTTTCTTTGAAACATCAAAATGAATCAGCCATAAGTATACATGAAGAGTCCCTCCCCATCCTGGCCTCTAAGTCTTGAGGACAAGACTGTGCCTTCAGCGTCAGCATCCTCAGATACTGGAAGAAACTTGAGAAGGCAGACCACTGGTCCAGGCTCATCAGTATTGGGATCTGGAAGAAGGTTTCTGTGGTTGAGGCAGCTGGACCATCACTGCCTACGATCTTCATCTTTGGGAAATTCGTAGCCCATATGTGACTCCCAAAGGTCCTGAGAAGGGTTGCTATAAATAACTCAGTTTAACTTTGTTCACTCCAGTCTGTCTCAAACTTACTTAATCATCCTTTTTAGGGTTATAGTTTTGTTTCTTTAAAAATTATGACTGTGATGTATTTGCGCATATGGAAAGTTGAGAGACTAGAGTAAGTACCCTGGCACCTCTGGGGTTTTTTTTTGGGGGGGGGTCTTAGTTTCCTGACCTAGTATTGAACATGTGCCCCCCGGATTGGAAACGCAGAGTCTTAACCATGGGACTGCCAGGGAAGTACCCTGGAGCCTATCACCCTCTGCATTCAGTGTTAACACTTTGTCTACTTGTTTCAACTTCAAAAAGATTCAGCACCTTTCCCACATAACACTTATGATGATCATAAGCAGCGCCCAATGGGGATGCTCGCCTACTAGGTGGGTTCCCCCACGAGGCTTGGCCTCCACATTCATGCTCCGCACCAATACTAATTAGCCCTCTGGAAGCACTTAAATTAAAAAGAGGCTGGAGTCTGGGAATCCTGGCCCGGGGAGGATGGCTCCTGTCAAGGCAGCATCGAGGGAAGTGACTGGGGGGGATCTGGCGGTGCCCGGAGAAGCAGAATGTCCAGAGGAGTAGAGGAGAAGCCCGAGGCCCACGGCCCCAGAGCTGCGGAGGGAGGTGTGAGTGTGGAGCGCGCGGCTGGGGCAGAGCTGCTGAAGAAACAAGCGCTGCCCTAAAGGTCACTCGGCTTAATTATCCGGCGTCTTGACTGCGTTTCTGGGATGTGCCGGCTTTGTGCAGGTGACGACATTTCAGTTCCGTTTGGGGAAGTAGCTCAGTGCTGGGGAGGGAAGCCAGGTCTCAGTACTTCAGGTGGGGAAGGGAGCACCACGTGCAGCGGAACCGGAAACCGGAAACCGGATGTGGGTCTGGACGGGCCTCAGGGTCAATGTCCGTGTTAAGATGGCGGATCGAGGGAGTTATTGGAGACGGAAGAGAAAAGGTCTCAAAAAGAAGACTGAAGGAGCTAGAGGCGGAAGGGTTGATTCCGAGCTGGGGGAGGGGGCGCGAATGAGTGGCAACCAGGGCCTTCGGAACCCCACTCACATGGAGCCGATGGGCCCCCCTTGAGGGTTGCGATTAATATTTTGGACGAGGTAAGTAGCTGGCAATCACAGCTTCGCTGATTTCTGACCATGGAAGAAGTGGCCCTGAAGGATGTGTTGAACATCAAACGTTCTCAACTGCGTGGGGCTCCTTCTCAACTACTGTCTGCCAATCCTACGTTCTCTCCCTATGCTATCCAACCCGAGGGGCACCTGGCAACTCGTAACCATTTCTGTCGGATCCCTGGAGCCCAAATCAAGCCCAAAGGATTGAAGAGAGTCATGATCATGCTGATGCCTCTCGGCCACCACTCTGCTGGCCAGCGAGTATTGGCATGTGCGACTCCGTTCTGTCCAAAACGAATTCAGTTCTTCAGAACGCAAGCACTTTCCAAAGACCATCTGTTTGCTCTTCTGCTTAAGGAACTCCGTTCTCCTGCAGCCTCCTAGGACTGGATTCAATAAATTCTGACACGGAGGGGTATTTGTTTGGCGGGCCTAGACATTGAATGTTTTCCAAATGGTACATTATTGATATTAAAACCGATTCGTGCATCACCAGCCATCAAAGAAATGTACTAAATAATATCTCCAGGAATGAAAAGGGTATTGAGGAGCCTGTCCACACACATTTATCAACAGAAACGCTAGGCTCAGCCATAAAACTCAGCAAGAGAGAAATCTATGGATCCAGACATACAAACAGAGCCTCCTTACATATACTCAGAATTATTGTTTTCATTTAGCTGCTAAGTCGTGTCCAACTCTTTTGCGATCCCATGGACTGTAGACCACCAGGCTCCTCTGTCATCCGTGGGATTTCCCAGGCAACAACACTGGAGTGGGTTGCCATTTCCTTCTCCAGGGGATCCTCCCAACCCAGGGAGGGAACTGGGGTCTCCTGCTTGGCAGGCAGATTCTTTACCATCTGAGACACTGGGGAAACCCATATTCAGACCTAAACCCACCTCAAAACAGCCACCGAAAAACAAGCTGTCCCAGGCAGCCCAAGCTTCACTCCTTCTCCCGGCTGTTGGCCGCTGTGCACAAAGGGAAGATTTATGATAAGAGAGGCTCGGATGCGGTTCCCAGTCCCCACCTCACTGCACACAGGAACTGTGTTTGATCTTGAAGAAGTTATTTCAACTCGCCAAAGGCTCAGTTTCCTCGTAAAATGTCCTCCTCATAAGATCAGGTAAATCAGTTCAATTCAGTCACTCAGTTGTGTCTGACTGTTTGCGACCCCATGAATTGCAGCACGTCAGGCCTCCCTGTCCATCACCAACTCCTGGAGCATACTCAAACTCATGTCCATCGAGTCGGTGATGCCATCCAACCATCTCATCTTCTGTCGTCCCCTTCTCCTCCCAGCTTCAATCTTTCCCAGCATCAGGGTCTTTTCCAACGAGTCAGTTCTTCCCATTGGTGGCCAAGGTGCTGGAGCTTCAACTTTAGCAGCAGTCCTCCCAATGAATATCCAGGGCTGATTTCCCAAAGACAAACAGCACACAGTAGGTCAGTATATCTTACTTTATCTCCTTTTCTGTCTACATCTCTGTCCCCAGCCTGCACGTGGACACTGAGAAGTAAGTCAGATTATCCTGCCTCCACTGGGGTGGGTTTGCTCGCTGGCTGTTTGCTGTCTCCAAGAATGTAATTTCCTAACACACAACACTAAACAGAGTAGTGGATATTTAATCAGCGTTTTGTTGAATGCACAAGGATCCCATACAATATAATTCAGTGAGTAACTTAAGTAAAGTAATGGCATAAATATTTAAAGTCTCACTGAGGATGGAGCTGTAAATCTGTATTGATTGCTGCTGCATGTTTTATAGAATGTTATGAATTTCTGTACATCACCACAATGAAGAAGGACAGGCCTCCCCGTGACTGAAGGCGGGCTTGGTTTTTATTGGTCATGGAGGGTGGAATCTATAGTCTGCTTTGTCATCATTAGGGGTTTCCAGGCCAGTCAAGGGGCTTCCAAGGGTGATTGCAGCAGATTTCTTCTGAATTTTATAACATTATTTAAATATTAGGACTGTAGTTTTCAAACAGAACCACCAATGGTACATGAAATAATTGACTTAAATATTACTTTTGGAATACTTTGGTGACAAGTCTTGAGGACTATAATGAAAAAAAATCAAGTCTTTCCAAATGTGTTACAGTTCAATTTTAACCAGGTGGGGCTACCAGTCCAGTCACATGAACTGACCCTGGAATAAGGCTTCTGGAATTATCTCTGTGCACAAGTCTGAACTTCCAATAAGTGTGTGTTTGTGAAGGAGATTGTGGCTCTACCCTGGCCTTTTTCTGAGTTAAGCATGTATACACTTAATCATAGGGCTTCCCTGATAGCTCAGCTGATAAAGAATCCACCTGCAATGCTGGAGACCCTGGTTTGATTCCTGGGTTGGGAAGATCCCCTGGAGAAGGGATAGGCTACCCACTCCAGTATTCCTGGGCTTCCCTTGTAGCTCAGCTGGTAAAGAATCCACCTGCAGTGCAGAAGACCTGAGTATAATCCTTTGGTTGGGAAGATCCCCTGGAGAAGGGAAAGGCTACCCACTCCAGTATTCTAGCCTGGAGAATTCCATGGACTGTATAGTCCATGGGGTTGCAAAGAGTCAGACATGACTGAGTGACTTTCACTTCACACTTAATCATAGAACCCATATGTTGTGCCCAGTTAAAGGCTAGGCAAACTCAAATGCATCTGCTTGGCACATGTTCCCGTAATAGACAATCTGTCAGGTGGGCAGTTACGTTTGTTCTATGAAAATGCTGTCTTATGGTGGTTTTAGAACTTCTGCAATTAGAGCTTTTGCTCGTCAAAATACACTGTTAAAGAGTGAAAAGGCACATCAAAGACCCAAGGAGAGACTTGCTACACATGTATTTAACAAAGGACTTGTATCCAAATTATATAAAGAGCTCCTACAAGTCAATTAAAAAAAGATGACCCAATAAAAATGGGAAAAGACTTGAGAGGTTTTACCAAAAAAAGGATATTCAGATGGCAAATACAAATATAAAAGGCATCAGACATTATTCATCAGGAAAAGCAAATTTATTTATTTATTTATTTTTGGTTATGTTAGTCTTCCTTGCTGCATGTGGGCATTCTCTCGTTGCAGAGGGCGGGGTTCCTCTCTAGTTGAAGCGTGTGCATCTCACTACAGTGTTTTTTCTTGTTGCAGAGCACATGCTCTCGGTCCTGGGGCCTCAGTAGTCGCAGTATGGAGGCTCATTAGTTGCAGCTCCCATGATCTAGAGCACAGGCCCAATATTTGTGGCACATGGGCTTAGCTGCTCTGGTGTGGCCTGTGGGATCTTCCAGGAACAGGGATCAAACCTGTGTCTCCTACACTGGCAGACAGATTCTTTACCATTGAGCCACCAGGGAAGCCCCAGGAAATGCAAATTTATATCATAATAAGACATCACTGTGCAATCTCCAGAATAGCTAAAGCTGAGAAGATTGTGAATACTAAGTGTTGGTGACGATATGTGGAGCTATTAGAGCTCTCATCCATTGCTGGTGGGAGAGTTAATTTCTATAATCTCTTTGGAAACCTGTTTGACAGAATCTAGTACAGCTGTGCAAGCATATATCCTATAACCTAGAAATCAGAGTCTTAGATACATACCCAGGACATGTGAAGTGCATATATCCCCCCAAGGAATGTACAGAAGTGTTCATCCGAGCTTTATTTTAAAACTGAAAACAACTCAGCATTCATCAAGAGTAGACATACAACAGACTACTACACAGAAATGAAAAAGAACAAACTACGACTATAGGCAACAGCATAACTGACGCTTATAGAAGTACTGAAAAAAAGCCAGGCACAGAAGAGTATACACAATGTAACTGTTTATAAGCTGTTTCTGACTCTTTGTGACACCATGGACTGTATAGTCCATGGAATTCTCCAGGCCAGGATACTGGAGTGGGTAGCCTTTCCCTTCTTCAGCGAATCTTCCCAACCTAGGAATTGAACTGGGGTCTCCTGCATTGCAGGCAGATTCTTTACCAACTGAGGTATCAGGGAAGCCCCTTACAAGATGTTTAAGAACAGGCAAAACAAACGTGCAAGAGAAGAGGTCAAAACAGTGATTCTGTGAGTGTGTGTTGTTTGCACAGTGTGCTTAACTAAAGAAGGATGTGGGAGTATTCCAGGGTGTCATAACCATTCTATTTCTAGATCAGGGTTGATGACTATTTGGGTGCAGAAATATATAAAACACTCGACTAGAAACCAGAGTGGAAATTTTTCTCCATAGAGGGTTGGTTGTTAAGTATTTGCCAGCATACCACTAGATCCCATTTCATTTCCATTTTTATTATAATGTTACAAAGATATAGTAAGAGAGGGTGTACATCTTAAGTTTTCTCTCAATGGATTTTTTTACATATTTTTTGAGACTCAGGAATTGCAGAGACCTGTAAGAATCGTGTGTATCTGCTTTTAGAATTGTTGAGTGTTAAAGGCAGAAGACAGGGAATATTTTAGGTATCATGGATGATAATGAAATTTTGTTCTCGTTGGACTTATTCACAAAAAGTACCTGCATGGTTAAAATGTTAAAGTTTTTTAAAATCACTTTATATATGGCATAAGATAAACGTCTTATAACCCACTCAGTCTCTGTTAGTTTATTTAAAAAATCCTTCTCCTTCTTATAATTGCCTTGCTTAATATACCGTATATTTTAATTATCCAACTTAGAGGGTTTGGGAAGACCTAAAAAATTGTCATGCATCAGAACATTAACAACCTATTTAGCAGTAGTTTTAAAACCAAAGTCCTAGAGGATAAATTTATCAAGTGTATATTACACATATGATTTCTTTAAGTGTTTGTTTCTGCTTCATTGCAAACATCCTCATTGTCTAAGCTGATGGATTTTTATTTTAATTAGTCTTAAATTCCAGGAGAGCGATCTTAATGTCTTAAGATGTTGGCAGTTGACCAGTGATAAACCATGAGCCCAGTTATGTCAGTGTGGAGCTGACAGCTACACAATGGCCTCTGGAGACCTAGCCTCGGCCTCAGATGTGTACCAAATCGAGGTCAATAAAAAAAAAGTTCTTGCTTTGGCAAGAAATGGAAAGAGCCTGGCACTTTCTTCAAAAGTGGCTTTTTTTTAAAAAAGGAGGCAAGTAAAAAGAAAAAAAAAACACACACACACTTGCCGTGGACGTCAAAATCCCAGCAAGTTATTTTGTGACTGGCAGCAAACTGATGATAGATTTTACATGGAGAGACAAAAGATCCAGAGCAGACGACGCAACACTGAAGAAGGAAGTTGGAAGACACGAGCTGACTTCAAGACTTCTTGTAAAGCTACAGACAGTGTGGTACTGGTCCGAGAACAGACACGTAGATCAACAGAGAAGGGGAAGAAATAGAGAAGTAGACCCACGTAAACAGAGTCAACTGGTCTTTGGCAGAGGGCAAAGACAAACAAAACAACGAAGAAAAGATAGTCTTTTCAACAAATGGGCAACTGAACAACCGCATGCAAAAAATAAAAAGAATTTATAGACATTTGCAGTGGATGCAACAAGCTTATTAGTTGCTGGGAGGCAGAAATGTTGGATGACGTGCCAGAGCAGGGCTACCGAGGGGAGCGAGGACTTCTTTCCTGAAAACGCTAATAGGAAGAAATCCTGCCTAATTAGGAAGGTCAGCGCTGCCTGCGAAGGTTGCTGGAATTCTGCATTTTTCACCCCCTGACTCGGCTGCCTCTGCTGCTCTTTCTTTATCGTGCCCAGGGGTGACGCAGAGCAATCAAAATGTGTCGAGGCTTATTACACCCAACCAGGGGCTTCCGCTTCAAGCAAACAGGAGAACAGAATAAATACTCATTGGCTTTTTCCTGGCTTATCTAAACAGGCTCGTTAATGGTCGCTTCCAAAAAAATATATTTTGCCTCATTGAGTAGGAGAAAATCAATAATAATACTAGGTTTATGTGAAGGTCAGTCGGTTCAGCACTTAGCATCTCTCATCCTCAGATTTTAAAGGGAGTGATGAAGGAACATTATTTCTGACAATCCTGCATGGGAAATGTCTTGACTGAGATTCTTAGACTTAATAAAAGATTTATGGTGGAAATTCTGCAAGTAATATCTTGTTAAAATAACTTCTGTGCTAACCTCAAGTGACAAGTGATTGCTCAAACTTGTTCCTAAGGCTCCTGGGCCTTCTCTTTAATCTTTTATTAGCTCTGTTCTCCAAACTTGAAATACAAGGGCCGACAATTGTTTTGGTCCATTATCTTTGATTCGAGTGTCTCTTTGCTATATTTGGAGATGTGTTTTCCTTCTCTGAATTACAAATGAAGTAAATGTCACCGTTTGATGGTAATGGACGGCATTTAAATACACTCTGAATGTCATCTTGCTTAAAAGTCAAGACCCCTGTAAGCAATGTTAAGTGATAGGCAGAGGGTGTTTTCTGGGATGGAACAGACGGTGGAATGAGTTCACAGTTCTGGTGGTGAAAACCAGAAGCACTGGCTGCCCTTGGCTTTCCAGGAAATCTGTTGTACTAAGAGCTTCTTTGTTATAAAATTAACAGTGAAGTTAAAAAAGCTTAGCACAAGTTCTGGATATTTCAGAGAGGAAGAGAAGCCAGAATCAGTCTGTTGAGTGTGGGAAGGTGTTCCTAGTTGTCTGTATTATGGACTGAATTGTTTGCCCAGAAATTCACATGTTGAAGTTCTAACCCTCAATATTATTACATTTGGAGATGGGGCCTTTATGGAAGGCAAAATGAGGTCAGAAGGGTGGGCTTTCGCCCAGTATGACTTGTGACCTTGTAAGAAGAGGACGGGACCCCAGGACTGTGCACACACAGAGCAACGGCTGCGTGAAAACGGAGAAGGTGACCGTCTGTGAGCCTGGCAGAGTCCCCACTGAAAACCAATCCTGCTGGCCCCTTACCTGGCCTTTCCAGCTCCCAGAAAATATACTTCTGCTGCTTGAGCCACCCAGGTTGTGACGCTTTGTCATGGTAGCCCTAACAGATGAATACACCCACCCATCAGCAAGCCTGGTCTCCCTTGCAGCTCAGCCATGGCTATGTGGTCCATCCTAGATACTGAGGGATAAAGAGAAGCCTCCTGGGAGCTTCTAGAGGGGAGTTCCTCTTTAAGGGAGAGAGACAGACAGGTGAGGAGAACCCTTCACCCTTCTCTTCCTGCTCTTGAATGTTATTGTGTGAGGATGCCTGAAGCTGCTGCTGCACCTTAAGACCCTCTGGGGCAGGCCAACAGAATCTCCAGGGCACGGGCCCAGAGCCCTGACGCCGTGGAGCCATGGGCCAACCCGGGAAACTGCTCATCCCTACACTCTGAGAGCTGAGGAAAAATAAATCCCGTATCTAAACCACTTTACTCAAATACACAAACCTGGGTTGAAATATGCTAAATGACACTGTGATGAAAAACAATAGGGCTTCCCTGGCACTCCGGTGATTAAGAATTCATGCTTCCCTGTTTATAGTAGCCAGGACATGGAAGCAACCTAGATGCCCATCAGCAGACGAATGGATAAGGAAGCTGTGGTACATATACACCATGGAATATTATTCAGCCATTAAAAAGAATTCATTTGAATCAGTTCTAATGAGACGGATGAAACTGGAGCCCATTATACAGAGTGAAGTAAGCCAGAAAGATAAAGAACATTACAGCATACTAACACATATATACGGAATTTAGAAAGATGGTAATGATAACCCTATATGCAAAACAGAAAAAGAGACACAGAAGTACAGAACAGACTTTTGAACTCTGTGGGAGAAGGTGAGGGTGGGATGTTTTGAAAGAACAGCATGTATATTATCTATGGTGAAACAGACCACCAGCCCAGGTGGGAAGCGTGAGACAAGTGCTCGGGCCTGGTGCACTGGGAGGACCCAGAGGAGTTGGGGGGAGAGGGAGGTGGGAGGGGGGATCGGGATGGGGAATACGTGTAACTCTATGGCTGATTCATGTCAATGTATGACAAAAACCACTGAAATGTTGTGAAGTAATTAGCCTCCAACTAATTAAAAAAATTAAAAAAAAAAAAAAAAAGAATTCGTGCTTCCACTGCAGGGGACGCAAGTTTGATCCCTGACTGGGGAAGTTCCACTTGCTTCTTGGCATGGCCAAAAAGCAAAACAAAACAGAAAAGAGAAAACGAAACAACAACAACAAAGGAAGTCGATGGAAAAGTCTCATTCCTGATGGTACCACATGAGAGGTGTTATCTCATTCTGGAGAATGGTAATGAACCTAGGTCATTAAAGAGTTGAAGCTTCAGCCTAGAGTTTCTCAGTGTTGGCATTACCTACTGACTGAGCAATTGTAATGGCTGTGTGTGTTTCCAGCATAATTGGCATAGATTGACACCCTGCAGTTCTCAGTTTTGGTTTTTTCTCTAAGTATCCTCCCTAAATATCACTAGAATTTGTTGTTGTGCAGTCGCTAAGTTGCATCCGACTCTTTGGACCCCATGGACTGCATCATGCCAGGCTCCCCAGTCCTTCACTATCTCCCAGAGTTTGCTCAAACTCATGTCCATTGAGTCGGTGATGCCATCCAACCGTCTCATCCTCTGCCACCTCCTTCCCCTCCTGCCCTCAGTCTTTCCCAGCATCAGGGTCTTTTCCAGTGAGCTGGCTCTTCGCATCAGGTGGTCTTTAAGAAGACTTAAATCTTCTGGAGATTTAAGTTCAGTGTCACTAGAGTTTGCCTTCCTTAAATTTCTTCCACGAGCATCCAACCTATCATCTTGCTTTTGTATAGTTCTCATGGCCTCCCTCAAGAGCAGTGGGAAGTGCTAAAACAACAACTAGAGAAAGCCTGTGCACAATGAAGAAGACTCAGCGTAGCCAAAAGTGAATATATAATAAATAAATAAAAATTTAAAAAATTCAAATCACAGTAACACATGTGCATGGTTAGAAAAGAAGGTTGTGCCGAGGGCCTTACAATGGGTCTCTCATCCCACTGTTCCTCTCCCAATCTGCTCCTTAAAGATAATCATTTAAACCATTAAATCATTTGTTAATTTTGTATTTGCATTTTCCCCTTCCCATTTAATTATAATCATTATTTTATTAAAAAAATAGTTTGTACCTATACTTAATTATCTACAGTTTGGCAGCTTCTTAAAAAGTTAAACATAAATTTACTGTATGCCCTAGTAATAATTCACTCTTAGATACTTACCCAAAAGAAACAAACACATATGTTCACACAAAGATTTGCATGAGAATGTCCACAGAAGCATTATTCATTACAGCCAAATGGTGGAAACAACCCAAAGTAGACCAACGTTTTTGTTATTGTTGTCTAGTTGCTAAATTGTGTCTGACTCTGTTGCGACCCCATGGACCGTAGCCAGGCTCCTCCATCCATGGGATTTCCCAGACAAGAGTACTGGAGTGGGTTGTCATTTTCTTCTCCAGGGGATCTTCCCGACCTGGGGATTGAACCTGCGTCTCCTATATTGCAGGCAGATTCTATAGCACTTGTACTACATTCACACAAAAATGTTATTCACCAGTGGAAAGGAGTAAAGTACTGGCACATGCTACAACATGGATGGACCTTAAAAACATTAAACTATGTGAAAGAAGCCAGAAACAAAAGACCACATATTATATGATTCCATGTGTGCAAAATGTCTGGAAACGGCAAATCTATACAGACAGGAATGTTCGTGGTTGCCAGGAGCTGGGGGTGGGAAGAGGGAATAATTGCAAATGGGCACAGAGGCTCTTACTGTGGCAACAGAAAGGCTGCTGGCTCTGTGAATTTACTAATAAGCGTTGTATGTTAAAAGAGTGAATTTTATGGTATGTAAATTACACCTCAAGAAAGCTGGTAAAATATAAAAAGTGACATAATTATTTCTTGTTCCATCAAGTAGAAACAGTGCCCTCCACTTTCTCTTTTGTGAGCTGAGATGGTTACCGCTCCATCTCCCACCCCCTCGCCCCTCCCCTTCCACTTTCCAACTTCTCCTAGTTGTTTATTTACTTTGGTTTTGCAGAGAAGGCCATCATTTTATTTTGTTTCTCTTCAAATAAACTTTATAGAATTAAAGCTAATAACCAGCATTTATGTTAACATGATTATGCAAATATTTTTCAGTAAAGAATTTATATTGTCACTGCATTTCCTTCTCAACGGTTCCAATGTCATTTTTCCTGGACCACTCCAAAGGGGACTGTCCAAATGGATTCTGCATTTTTGCTTTTCATCAATTCATTAAAATAATGTCACATCTTACTCTTTTGCTATATCTGAGCAATGCTTCTCTTATACCTTTGAACACTTCCCCTGCTCCTGGATTTAAAGAAAAAAATGATTTCAGAATAGCTTTAGATTTTTAGAACAATATGTATCTATGTTAGTTGCTCAGTCATGTCCAACTCTCTGTGACCCCACGGACTGTAGCCCGCCAGGCTTCTCTGTCCATGGAATTCTCCAGGCAAGAATACTGGAGGGTATAGCCATTCCCTTCTCCAGAGGAACTTCCCAACCCAGAGATTGAACCCTGGTCTCCTGCATTTCAGGCAGATTCTTTACTGTTTGAGCTGCAGGGAAGTCCTTCAAACGTGAAGGTAATACAAGAGAGTTCTGATGTAACCTACACCCAGTTTCTGCTGTCATCAACCATGTACGTTAGTGTAGTACATTTGTCTCTATTAATGAACTGACATTGCTATGTCATTATTAACTAAAGTCCATCCTTTATTCAGATTGCGTTAGTTTTAATTTAATGTCCTTTTTTGATTCCATTCTGGAAACTGCAGTACATTGAGTCATCTCCTCCTCAGGATCCTCTTGGCTGTGACAGTTTCTCCGACTTCCCTTGTTTTGATGACCTTGACAGTTTCCAGGAGGACTGATTAGGTATTTTGTAGGGTGCCCTTCAATTGGAATTTGTCTGATGTTTTTCTCATGATTAGATCGAGGTTATGGGCTTTGGGGAGGAAGGTCAGAGGGGTAAAGGGCCATGCTGATTGTATCTTATCAAGGGTACAGACCATCAGTTTGACTTATCACTGTTGATGTTGACCTTGATCACCTGGCTGTGGTTGTATCATCAGTTTCTCTGCTGTAAAGTGACCTTCCCACTTCCCTCGCTGTCCTCTTGGGAGGAAGTCACCATGGACAGCCCATGCTTCCCTAGTGAGAGTCAGGCTCTACCTCATGAAAAGCAGAACATTTATGTCAGTTGTTTGCAATTCTTCTGCACAGAAACTTTGTCTATTCTCTCCTATTTATTTATCTAATCATTCATTTTTTTTAAAGTATGGACTCATGAATACAGCATACATCTTCTTAAATCTATGTGAAAATAGAGAAAGTACATCAGAAAATCCCATATCCATGGACATTTACAACAAAACTAGGTAGCACTGTGTGCTGTGTGCTAAGTTGCTTCAGTCGTGTCGGACTCATTACAGCCCCATCGACTGTAGCCCACCAGGCTCCTCTGTCCATGGGATTCTCCAGGCAAGAATACTGGAGTGGGTTGCCATTTCTTCTCCATCCTAGGGATTGAACCCTTGTCTCTTACATCTCCTGCATTGACAGGTGGATTCTTTACCACTAGCATCACCTGGGAAGCCAGGGAAAAATAGAGGGAGACACTATATAGCAAAACCCCAAATTGATGACATTTACAACAAAACTAGTGACACCAGATTGTCTCTATCCACTCCAAAATAAGAGTGAGTGGGAGAAACACCAAGAGCCATAAGACGTGTGTGTTATTCATGCCTGTGCAGGACTGAGGTGGAAGAGAAGATGGAGAGGCACTGAATGAATCTACATATAGGAGATCCCAAATACCGGGGGCACTCATGGGAAGTAGGCAGTAGCAGCTGGAATGGGATGATGGTGTTCTGTCCTCTCTCAATAACAGTCAAGTGCAAGGAACCCATGGGAAGCACTGAAGGGTCCCTCATGAGGAAGAAAATGCTGGAAATGCAATAAAAATTGAGCAGGAAAGGGACAAGAGAAAGGAGGGAAAGAAACTTCCGGGTTAAAAGAGAGCAGAGGAACAGATGCAGGATATTTTGAGCATCACAGACAAACAACAGAAGAGGGAACTCTGAGAAGTTAGGAGAGCTTTTTAGGGTACTCCCTCATTCCTCATTGCTGACAAAAGTCCGTCTAGTCAAAGCTATGGTTTTTCCAGTAGTCATGTACTGATGTGAGATTGGACCATAAAGAAGGCTGAGTGCCCAGGAATTGATGCTTTTGAACTGTGACTCTTAAGAGCCCCTTGGACAGCAAGGAGATCAAACCAGTCAATACTAAAGGAAATTAATCTTGAATATTCATTCATTGGAAGGACTGATACTGAAGTTGAAGCTCCAATACTTTGGCCATCTGCTGTGAAGGGCTGACTCATTGGAAAAAACCCTGATGCTGAGAAAGATTGAGGTCAGGAGGAGAAGGAAGGACCGAGGAAAGGATGGTTGGATGGCATCGACATGACATGAGTTTGAGCAAATTTTGGGAGATAATGAAGGACAGGGAAGCCTGCAGTCCATGAGATCACAAAGGATTGGACGTGACTGAGCACCTGAACAGCAACAAATTGGTGGTAGTATTAATTTTACTGTTGTGGGGTGCTCGTATGTGCAACATGGGATGAAATAAATTATTAATTATAGAGCATTCTAATTCTTTTTTGAAAAATATTTATCTATTTGGGTGTGTTGGGTCTTAGTTGCTGCATGTGGGACCTTAGTTTCCCTGACCAGGGATTGAACACACACCCCTGCATTGGAAAGCAGATTCTTAACCACAGAACCACCTGGGAAGTCCCTAGGGCCTTCTGATTCTGTCATTCCCTATGACTTTGAAAACCAGGCATTTCAGTGAGGAAGAAAGGAGACAGAGAGGTAAGAGAGAAGAAGCAATAGCAGTAAGAATGCATGAGATAGTTTACTTCCATATATGTGTGCGTTTGTGTGCTTGTTTATTTGTTTTCTAGCTCTGTCTGCTGAAAAGATCCAGATACAATGACCAATTGTATGATAGTCTCCTAGGGCTATCATTACCAAGTACCACTGTCTGGGGGGCTTAACCAAAAGAAGCGGACTTTCTCATAGTTCTGGAGGCTGAAGTCTGAGATCAGTGTGTTAGAAGCAGGCCCTCACCAAATGCAGAACTTCCTAGCACCTTGGTTTTTGGACTTCCTAACCTCAAGAATGATGAGAAATAAATTTCTGTTGTTTATAAGCCACCCAAATTCATGGTATTCAGTTATTGCAGCCTAAGTCAATTAAGACAATAGAAGAATTGGGAGAATTGTAAGGGGAAAAATGGAAGGACTAGTGATTTGATTAAATTTGCAAAAATAAGAAAAATGTAAGAGAGGACACAGTACTTTAAGTAATAAAGTAAGACAGAGATAAAATCAAGTATATCAACCATCATAGTAAATATGAACAAATTAAATTCTACATTAAAGACAGAGGCTGTCATTTGTTGTTGTTTAGTAGCGAAGTTGTGTCTGACTCTTTACGACTCCAAGGACTATAGGCCGCCAAGTTCCTCTGTTTTTGGGATTTCCCAGGCAAGAATATTGGAGTGGGTTGCCATTTTTTTTCTCTAGAGAATCTTTCTAACCCAGGGATTGAGCTGGTTTTTTTTTTTTTTTTTAACACCTAATGAAAGTTGTTATATTAGGTGTCAAAAAACCAATATTGACTCAATAAAATATGCATATATTAAAAGGTAAGTGATCAGAAAAGGTTGAAAACAATGAATTGATAAAGTGATACTGAGCAAATACAGCAAAAAGAAAGACTAGAGTATCAAAACCAAGTGAAGTAGAATTTAAATCCATGGCATCACAAAGGGCAGGATTTCCTTCCTTTTCATGGCTAAGGAATATTCTCTGTGCACATGTGAGTTGATGGACACATGTTATCCATTCATTTGTCAATGGACACTTACTTGTCTCCATGTCTTAGCTATTGTCAATAATGCTACAGGGAACATGGGGGTGCAGATACCTCTTTGATATAGTGATTTTATTTCCTTCATATATGTACCCAGAAGTGTGATTGCTGGATCATGTGGTAGTTCTGTATGGATGTGAGAGTTGGACCATAAAGAAGGCTGAGAGCCCGAGAACTGATGCTTTCTAACTGTGGTGCTGAAGAAGACTCTTGAGAGTTCCTTGGACTGCAAGGAGATCCAACCAGCCCATCCTAAAGGAAATCAACTTTGAATATTCACTGGAAGGGCTGATGCTGAAGCTGAAGCTCCAATACTTTGGCCACCTGATATGAAAAGCTGACTAACTGGAAAAGACCCTGATGCTGGGAAAGATTGAGGGCAGGAGGAGAAGGGGATGACAGTGGATGAGATGGTTGGATGGCCTCACAGACTCAATGGACATGAGTTTGAGCAAGCTCTGGGAGATAGTGAAGGACAGGGGAGCCTGGAGCGCTGCAGTCCATGGAGTTGCAAAGAGTTGGACATGACTTAGTGACTGAAAACAAATAGCAGTTCTAGTTTTTGAGGAACCTCCATATCATTTTCCATAGTGGCTGTGCCAGTTAACTTTCCCACCAAGAGCACACAGGCTTCCCTTTTCTCCATCTCCTTGCTGGTACTTGTTAGCTTTTGTCTTCTTGATAATAGCCATTCTAACAGGTGTGATGGGATAGCTCCTTGTGGATTTGATTTGCATTTTCCTGGTGTGGAGCGTCTTTCCATGTATTGATTGGCCATTTGAATATCTTCTTTGGAAAAATGTTTATTCATGTCCTTTTTCCATTTTACATCAGATTATTTAGTTTTTTGCCCTTGAGTTGTATGAATTCCTTATAAACTTTGGATATTAACTCCTTATTAGATGTATGGTTTACAAATATTTTCTCCCACTCTGTAGGTTGCCTTTCCAGTTTTGTTGATGATTTTCTTTGCTGTGCAGATGCCTTTTCAGTTTGATGCGGCTCCACTTAGTTATTTTTGCTTTCATTGCTTGTGCTTTTGGCGTCACATCCATAAAATCATTGCCAAGACCAATGTCAAGGAGCTCTTTTCCTATGTTTTATTTCAGGAGTTCTATGGTCTTACATTTAAGTCATTAATCCATTTTGAGTTAATTTTTGTGAGTAATGTAAGATAAGTATCCAGTATCATTCTTCTGCACGTAAATGTTTAGTTTTCCCAGCACCATTTATTTACTTTTTTCAGCTTTTGAAGACAGCAATTTTATTTATTTTTTAGTTTTTTGGCTGTATGGTGAGGCAAGCAGGATCTTTCTGACCAGGGACTGAACCCATGCTCCCTGCAGTGGAAGCACAGAGTCTTAACTGCTAGACCACCAGGGAAGTTCCCCAGCACCGTTTACTGAAGAGGCTGTCTTTTCTTCATTGAATGGTCTTAGTTTCCTGGTTAAATCTTAGTTGATGATAGATGAATGGGTTTATGCCTGGGCTCTCATTGCTCTTGCATTTGTTTGTGTGCCTGTGTTTACGCGCATACCATACTGATTTGGTTACTATTACCACAGCTTCGTAGTATAGTTTAAATCAGGATGTGTGATGCCTCCATGGTGGTTCTTTTTCAGAAATGTTTTGGCACTTTGGGGTGTTTTGCACCTTCATGTAATTTTAGGGTTGTCTTTTTCTATTCCTGTAAAAGCATGTCACTGGAATTTTTATAGTGAAAATCCTAAAAAGTCTATAAAAGAATAAATGTTATGGCATAATGAAGAATCTATGAGAGAGAAGCTTAATGAGGGGACATTTGTCTTATCAGGTACCATGCAATAAAGGCACTGCAGTAAAATCAATATGGTATTTATATCAGAACAGACAGATTGATCAGTGGAATTATATATTAATAGAACTGGGAGAGAATTTAATAAATGAGAAGTGATTGTGCACTTCAGTGGGAAAAGAGATTATTTAATAAGTTTTGCTGGCATGATTTATCATATATCTAGAAGAAAATAAAAGTGAATTCTTATGTTTTATTTAATAAGAAATTACAGGTGAATTATAGAATTAAACAAGAAGCAAAACTTAGCAGACTCCAAGTATAAAGGGGACTTTATTTACCAGGCTGAAAATGCAAAAACTTTAACAGAAAAGATAGACATATTTGAGTATATAAAAATTAAAAGCCTTTGTATGATGAATGGTATTACAAAGTCAAACAACAGATTTGAAAAAGTACTTAATAGTGATGAGAAATGTTATTTCTATATATTATACACAAAGAGCATTTACAAACTGACAATAAAAAGCTGAAAGAGGCAACCCAAGAGAAAAATGGATGAGTAATGCGAACAGGGAGTTCATGAAGGTGAAAATCAGACAGGCCAGCAAACATATAAGAACTAGTGGTAAGGGAACTACAGATTAAAACAATATTATGATATTATTTAAGCCCATCAGAATGTTTAAAATTGAAATAATATGATGCATGTAAAAGAAATTGTCAACCTCTCTACATGTGTAAATATGTAAATGTGTCTATACATGGGTTTATTTCCATCTGCATATGATTTGATGAGCACAGAAAATAAAGAAAGTCATCATTTGAGATCATTGGTATTGGTGGTGGGTAAGAGCTGTAGCTCCTCCAGCATTTCGGGGATCCAGACCCACCTGATCTTACCAATGCTGCCTTTTCCTTAATGGGCTCTGATCATGTTTACTAAGATTTTGCTTTTCTAGACCAAGAGGCCCACAGCTTGCAGCCTGTCCTCAGCAGCTCCGGCACCACCTTTGTGGCCCTTCCACAGGCAGCCTCGCTGAGATCAGGGGTTTACAAATGTGTAGATGGGTGAATGCTGCACACTCTTATTTCATTGCTTACATACAGTGAATGCCCTTGGTTGAAAATAACAGAAAACCCAATTAGGAGTGACTTAAAAGAATATTTATTATCTTGTGTACTGAGGATTCTGGAGATAGTCTGGTTCAGGCAGGATTAATTAAGCAGCTCAGATATTATCAGAGACCCAGGTTCTATTTTCCACTCTGCCATAACCCTCTTGTTACCTGTTTTTCTCAGACTTGTTCCCTAACGTTAGAAATAGGTGCCCCAGTGCCCAACTCCTTGGGCAGACACATGACTTGAGCAGCAGAGGAAGAGCCTTCTTCCTTTGTGGGTTTCGTTTTACCAGTGGGGAAGACCTCTTTTGGAGCTTTCTAGAAGTTTCCCTGAATATCTCACAAGCTGGAATTTCATCTTACATCCAACCCTAACTGATCATTGGCAAAGAGAATGCATTGGCCATGAATGATGTAAACTCATATTTATTCTTCTGAGCTGCCTGCCTGAAGCACATTGCCATCTCATAACAAAGAAAACTGGGGTTAGTTAGCAAAGTGAGTGGGAGACATGGTTTTAGGGCAAACAACTAATCATGTCTATAGCCTCACGTGTCTGATCACAGCAGTGCACTCAAGAAACACGTATATCCTGCACATGGAAAGATGCTCTGCACCACTGATGGTTAGAGAAACGCAAACCAAAACTACAACAAGGTATCACCTCACACTGGTCAGAAGGACCATCATCAAAAAGTCTACAAATCATAAATGCTGGAGAGGGTGTGAAGAAAAGGGAACACTCCTACAGTCTTGGTGGGCATGTAAATTGATGCAACCATTATGGAAAACAATATGGAGGCTCTTTAGAAAAACTAAAATTAGAATTGCCGTGGGGAATATGTGTAACTCTATGGCGGATTCATATTAATGTATGACAAAACCCACTGAAAAATTAAAAAAAAAAAAAAAGAATTGCCGTGTGATCCAGCAATTGCATTCCCTGGGCACATATCTGGAAAAGATGAAGACTAATTTAAAAAGATATATGAACCCCAATGTTTATGCTCCTCTATGCATGGAATTCTCCTGGTAAAGATACTGGCGTGGGTTGCCATTCCCTTCTCGAGGAGGTCTTCCCAACCCACCTGGTCTGCCAGTACCGCAGGCAGATTCTTTACCATCTGAGCCACAAGGAAAGCCCGAGTGTTTTTAGCAGCGCTATTTACAATAACCAAAGCATGGAGCAACCTAAGTGTCCATCAACAGATGAATGGATAAAGAAGATGTGGTATATGTATATATACACAATGGAATATTCCTCAGCCACAAGAAAGAATGAAATAATGCCATTTGCAGCAACATGGATGGACCTAGAGATGATCATACTAAGTAAGTCAGTCGGACAGAGAAAGGCAAATACTTTACATGGAATATAGAAAAGTACAAATTGACTTATTCACAAAACAGAAGCAGTCTCACAGACAAACAAAAAAACTTACAGTTACCAAAGGGGAAAATGAAGGGGAGGGATAAATTAGGAGTATGGGATTAACAGATGCCTAATACTATGTAAAAATATATATGAACAACAAGGATTTGCTGCATAGCACAGGGAATGATCCTCTGAATCCTATAATAACCTATAATGAAAAAGAATCTGAGGCTGTACGCCTGAAACTTACACAATACTGTGAATCTACTTAGTTAACCTTTTTAGAAAATTAAAAAGATACAATTAAAAACTAAAAGGAAGGAAGAAAGAAACATGACTCTGATTCTCAGGAACTTTCCTGAGATCTTCATTTTATTGTTCATATCATATATTGCTGACTCCGAGTGTATCCAAAGGACTCTTTCTTTGCCCCTGTATTTCACTGATGGGTTGATGGTATATAGACTTTCAAATCAAAAGCATTTTGCAGCAGAACTTTGAGATCCTGTGCCACCATTTTCCATGACTTTTGGGGCTGAAGAAAAGTCTGAGTCAGTGAGACTCTCATGCCGAACCAGAGAAAGTATTTTCTTCTTTCCAGAACAATTCTGAATTTCCTCTTTACCTTTACAGGTCTGAAACCATGTGGACCTTCCTTTGTTCATCTCGCTGGGCACTTGGTGGGTCCTTGGAGTCTGAATAGTGGCCTTGACATCCACCTGCATTTTACTCTTATTCTGTCTACTTCTGGAAGACTGATGAAACAAATATTTTACCTTTTATCATTCTTCTTTTCTGACTTTTTAGCTGCTAGTGTCTGCTATAAATTATCTGAGATTTTCTTGGCTCATCTTCTAGGCCAAGAGTCAGCAAAGAGCAACTTAAGGGGCAAATTTGGTCCACTGCTTATTTCTGCATGGCTCTGGGCTAAGAATGGATTTTATATTTTTAAATGGTAGAGAAAAAGAAAAAGAATAATAATATTTCAAAGCAGGGGGGGATTAAACAATATTCAAGTTTCAGTGTTTATAAATAAAGTTTTATTGATGCACCGACTTGCTCATTCATTTACACATTGTCCTTGGCTGCTCTGGGGTACAATGGCAGAGTGAAGTGGGTGTGACGGGGACTGCAGTGCTTGCAGTGCCTAAAATGCTAACTATTTGGCTCTTACAGAGAAAGTTTGCTGATTCCCGATTGAGAATACCAGCTTGGGCTTTAGCCATGCTCATTCTGCTGTTTCACTGAATTTTTTGATAATCATTATTTTCAATTTCTGAGAACTTTATCTCTTTGGTATTCTTTTATCAGATGGATCGATGATTTCATTATGGGCTTAATATTCATTTTTGTTTTAAGTGCGTTTTTCACACAAGTACAAAATAGAGCACAAAGTGTAAAACTCAATACATTTTCACAGAGTCGGTACACCCACTTAACCAGCTAAAAGATAAATAAAATTAGGAGCACCCCCAAACTCCCTTCAATCCTAAAGGAAATCAACCCTGAATATTCATCAGAAGGACTGATGCTAAAGTTGAAGCTCCAATACTTTAGTCACCTGATGCAAAGAGCCTACTCATTGGAAAAGACCCTGATGCTGGGAATGATTGAGGGCAAGAGGAGTAGGGGGCAAGAGAAGAAGAGATGGTTGGGTGGCATCGACACAAAGGACATGGGTTTGAGCAAGCTCCGGGAGTTGGTGATGGACAGGGAAACCTGGCGTGCTGCAGTCCATGGGGTCGCAAAGAGTTGGACACAACTTAGTGACTGAATGACAAACAAAAGCCCCCGTTGTAACCACTCCTTTGATTTCTAATCTGGTTACATATGAAGATTTATCGCAAAACTGGAACAAAGCAGCCAGTGTGGTTTTGGCAACAGAGCAGTGGGACAGAGCGCAGGATGCAGGAGGAGACCCGCACATACGCAAGCACTGCACTCAGGACAGAGGAGACGCGTCGGTGTAACAGAATAAGATGAGCCTTTCAATAGATAAAGCTGAGTCAACTGGATATCCACGTAGGGAAAATGAATCACCATCACCACCTCACATCAATCAGTTCAGTCGCTCAGTCGTGTCCGACGCTTTGCCACCCCATGGACTGCAGCATGCCAGGCTTCCCTGTCCATCACCAACTCCCGGAGCTTACTCAAACTCATGTCCATTGAGTCGGTGATGCCATCCAACCACCCAATCATCTGTTGCCCCCTTCTCCTCCTGCCTTCAATCTTTCCCAGCATCAGGATCTTTTCCAATGAGTCAACTCTTTGCATCAGGTGGCCAAAGTATTGGAGTTTCAGCTTCAACATCAGTCCTTCCAATGAACATTCAGGACTGATTTCCTTTAGGATGGACTGGTTGGATCTCCTTGCAGTCCAAGGGGCTCTCAAGTGTCTTCTCCAACACCACAATTCAAAAGCATCAATTCTTCTGCACTCAGCTTTCTTTATAGTCCAACTCTCACATCCATACATGACTACTGGAAAAACCATAGCCTTGACTAGACAGACCTTTGCTGGCAAAGTAATGTCTCTATTTTTTAATATGATGTCTAGGTTGGTCATAGCTTTTCTTCCAAGAAGCAAGCATCTTTTAATTTCATGGCTGCAGTCACCATCTGCAGTTATTTTGGAGCCCTGAAAAATAAAGTCTCTCACTGTTTCCATTTTCCCCCCATCTATCTGTCATGAAGTGATGGGACTGAATGCCATGATCTTAGTTTTCTGAATGTTGAGTTTTAAGCCAACTTTTTCTTGCTCCTCTTTCACCTTCATCAAAAGGTTCTTTAGTTCTTCTTCGCTTTCTGCCATAAGGGTGGTGTCATCTGCATATCTGAGGTTATTGATATTTCTCCCAGGAATCTTGATTCCAGCTTGTGCTTCACCCAGCCTAGCATTTTGCATGATGTACTCTGCATATAAGTTAAATAAACAGGGTGACAATATACAGCCTTGATGTATTCCTTTTCTGATTTGGAACGAGTCTGTGGTTACATGTCCAGTTCTCACTGTTTCTTCTTGACCTGCATACAGTTTTCTCAGGATGCAGCCAAGGTGCTCTGGTACTCCATCTCTTTAAGAATTTTCCACAGTTTCTTGTGATCCACACAATGAAAGGCTTTGGCATAGTCAATAAAGCAGAAGTAGATGTTTTTCTGGAACTCTTGCTTTTTCGATGATTCAGTGGATGTTGGCAATTTGATTTCTAGTTCCTTTGCCTTTTCTAAATCCAGCTTGAACATCTGGAAGTTCATGGTTCACATACTGACAAAACGTGGTCCACTGGAGAAGGGAATAACAAACCACTTCAGTATTCTTGCCTTGAGAACCCCATGAACAGTATGAAAGGGCAAAAAGATATGACTCTGAAAGATGAACTCCTCAGGTTGGTAGGTGCCCAATATGCTACTGGAGATCACTAGAGAAATAACTCCAGAAAGAATGAAGAGATGGAGCCAAAGCAAAAGCATTGCCCAGTTGTGGATGTGATTGGTGATGGAAGTAAATTCCAATGCTACAAAGAACCATATTGCATAGGAAGCTGGAATGTTAGGTCCATGAATCAAGGCAAACTGGAAGTGGTCAAACGAGATGGCAAGAGTGAACATCGACATTCTAGGAATCAGTGAACTAAAATGGACTGGAATGGGCAAGTTTAACTCAGATGACCATTATATCTACCACTGTGGGCAAGAATCCCTTAGAAAAATGGAATAGCCCTCATAGTCAACAAAAGAGTTTGAAATGCACCACTTGGGTGCAGTCTCAAAAATGACAGAATGTTATCTGTTCATTTCCAAGGCAAACCATTCAGTGTCAGAGTAATCCAAGTCTATGCCTCAACCATTATAATGCCAAAGAAGTTGGTGAGTGGTTCTATGAAGACCTACAAGACCTTCTAGAACTAACATCCCCAAAAGATGTCCTTTTCATTATAGGGAACTGGAAAGCAAAAGTAGGAAGTCAAGAGAAGTCAAGAGATACCTGGAGTAACAGGCCTTGGAGTACAGAATGAAGCAGGTCAAAGGCTAACAGAGTTTTACCAAGAGAACACACTGGTCATAGCAAACACCCTCTTCCAACAACACAAGAGAAGATTCTACACTTGGACATCACCAGATGGCCAACACCGAAATCAGATTGATTATATTCTTTGCAGTCAAAGATGGAGAGGTTCTATACAGTCAGCAAAAACAAGACCGGGAGCTGACTGTGGCTCAGATCTTTCCCAGCATCAGCGTCATTATTGTATTGACCTTTTAAATTCACGAGTGTGGTCTTCCTTTCTCTTTCTCTTCCATTGTCTTCTTTCATTTCCATGGATATTGTTTGCTTTTTGTTGTGTGTATCAATTTTGTAACATCTTTTGTTAGACTTATTCCTGTATATTCTGTTTTCTGATGCTGTTGTAAATAATATCAATTTTGAATATAATTTACTACGAGTTGTTGTTGAAACTGATTCCTGTATCTTGACCTTATATCCACTGATATTAAATTTACTTATTTGTATCACCTTTTACATTTCTAAGATTCGAACTTGTCTGTGAATAATGGCAGTTTAGTTTTCTTTCTCTGTACTTAAGCATTTTTCCTTGCTTTATTGCACCAGTGAAGATCTCTAGTACAATGTTAAAAAAAGTTAATGACAGTGAGCAATCTTGTCTCATTCCTAATATCAAAGGTAAGGGGAGGATTTCAATATTTCACCATTAATTATGATGCTTGTTTTAGCTTTTCTAGGGGGTACTATTTCTCAGTTTAAAGAAGTTTCCTACTACTCTTATTTTTGTTTTGAATGGATATTGAATTCTATTAAATACTTGTTCTGCATCTATTGAGATGATTATATCATTTGAAAATGTGGTGCATTATGTTGATTAAATTTAGCATGTTAAACAACTTTGCAGTCTTAGAATAAACTCTACTTAATAATGATGGATTATCCTTTTAATCTGTTATTGAATTTGATATATTTAGCTGGATTAAAATCTACCACTAGACATTAATGATTTCTAACAGTTTCCATTTATTGCCCTTGTTCTTTGTTCCTATTTTTTTTGAGACTTTTAACTTTTGCTTTTCCTGAGCATTCAAGCATTTAATTAAAAAATTAAAAAATTTTTTTCTGAAATTTTTAAAGATTACTTTCCATTTACAGTGTTTTCAAAATATTTACTATATTCCCTGTATTGTACAATATATCCTTGAGCCTGTGTTATACCCAGTATTTGGGCTTACTCCTCCTCCACCCCCGTACGGCCCCCTTCCTCATTGGTAACCACTAATTTGTTCTCCACATCCATGAGTCTGCTTCTTTTTTGTTATATTGACTAATTCGTTGTATTTCTTAGATGCCACATATAAGTGGTATCACACAGTACTTGTCTTTCTCTGTCTGACTTATTTCACTTTAGCATAATTCTCTTTAAGTCCATCCATGTTGCTGCAAATAGCAAAATTTTGTTTTTTAGTATGGCTGAGTAGTATTATGGAATACTCTATGTATTCCAATACTATGTGTATTCCAGGCAAGTGTATACATTCTTTGATCCTATTCGCATAGCAGAGGACTGCTATGATCTAACTTCTATTTTGAGAGGGTTTCTCTGGCGCTGTGTTGGGAGTAGGCTCTAGGAGGGTAAAGAGGAAAACAAAAGATCCGTTTGGAAATTAGTGTGGTGTTCCCACCTGCCATTTTTACAGGGTTATTTTAACATCTCCATTTGACTATATCCATTTTAACAATGGAGGTGGTAAGGTATGATTAGATTCTAGAAATGTATGCTTTTGGTATTTTCCTATGGGTTATTGCAAACATTTTTTAAATACAGAAAAAGTAGTCTTTTAAAAAGCATCCTTTCTCTTGAAAAATGTGTTGCATTTTTCTGTCTCCTTGTATGTTGAGTGATTTTGGATTGTGCAGGTTGTGAATGTTATGTTGTAGATGGAGGGCAGGAGGAGAAGGGGGTGAAAGAGGATGAGGTGGTTGGCTGGCATCACTGACTCAATGGATATGAGAGAGCCTTCCTGATGGAGTGCTGGAGGGGGGCATCTAACTACAGTGGATTTAGGAGAGAATCGGGGGTAGGACTGGGTTTATCAAAGGGTTTATTTAGAAAGGGCTTGTCAGGAGGTGTGATGTAAGCATAAGGATGAGGGTGTTATCAGGGTGGTGCTTAGAAGAACCTGTTGTTGCCTAATTGTTGGGGTAAAGGGAAGCCAGAAAGAGACTCATAATGAGAGCGCAGCTGCCCCCAAGGTTCTCAAAATGTGGTAGAATCTATGAGGCGGGATGATGGAGTGAGAAGGCCAGGAGGAGGAGAGGCGAGAGTGGTCAGAGAGTGGGACCTGACCTCATGATGTCCACCCTGGAGTGGTTCAGTGTGGTGAAGAGGGCCGGAGTGTAGCCACGGAGTGGATGGGGGCGGATGGAGGTCAGTGGAGCGGAGGCAGCTGAGAAGTCATAGGCCTGAGACGGATGACAGTCATCCGCGGGTTGGAAAGGTCTCAAGGGGAGACAGACTGGCTCGCTGGATCCAGTCGTCAGCGATGGATGAAAGAGGGCAAGGAAGCAGGAGATGAGAAGATGCCAGTGAGGAGGTGTGGTGGAGGCTGGCGCTGGATGGTGAGAGTCCCGTGAGAACGGGACTTACACCTCGGTAAAGGGGTGGTAGTTTTGGAGTTTTGCGCCCACCACTCTTGTACCTGTGGTGTTGGCATGTGGGAAGGAACAGTCCTAAGAGATCGGAGCTTTGAGGAGGGCAAGGCTTCGGCTTTCTTAGTCTTCAAAGCATTAGAGGGATCATTTCTGCCCCAGCATTCGAACCTTCAATAAAATAGTCAATTCCAAAGACTTTTCAGTCCCAGAGCTACTGCTGCTTGGCATCTGGTACTCAGCTTTGCAAATTGATTGCTCATTGTTTTGTCTTAACTTATCAGGGTTAGTGGTAAGCCAATGAATAAGCGCATTCTCTCCACAAAGCCTTCTCCCCTCCCACCTTCTCCCCTGTCCCGCCTCCCCAGTTGCCTTCAGTCCAAAGCTCCTCTGAGCGTCCAGAGGACAGGTCTTGGCTTAGTGCCCTTGCACTGGATGGTCCCCCATCCTTCTCCCTAATCCGTTCACCATTTCAGCATCCTCTGCTTTTGCTTCATAGAACTGTGTCCAGTTTGTAATCAATTTATTGATATGTTTCATTTTAAAATAATCTCTCTGATTAGAGCATTGTTTCACTAGAAGCACCACCATCTGTCTTGTTCACCACCTTATATATCTGGTATCAGTCACAGTACGTGGCACACTAGGCATCTACCTTGTTGGGCAGATAATAGCGTTTCCATTTTGTAAATGACAAAAATAAAACTTGGAGAAACTGGTGAAACCTGGGTTCCAGCCCAGGTCACCCAAACTTCCTATTTCCATGATCTCTCCTGGAATTCAGTCAGTCAGTTCAGTTGCTCAGTCCTGTCCAACTCTTTGCAACCCCATGGACTGCAGCACGACAGGCTTCCCTGTCCATCACCAACTCCTGGAGTTTGCTCAAACTCATGTCCTCTGAGTCGGTGATGCCATCCAACCCTCTCATCCTCTGTCATCCCCTTCTCCTCCTGCCTTCAATCTTTCCCAGCATCAGGATCTTTTCCAATGAGTCAGTTCTTCGTATCAGGTAGTCAAATTATTGGAGTTTCAGCTTCAGCAAGAGTCCTTTCAGTGAATATTCAGGACTGATTTCCTTTAGGATGGACTGGTTGGATCTCCTTACTGTTCAAGGGACTCCTGGAAATAGGGAATGGCTTATTCTCTAATTCTTCGTGGGGGACACATGAATGACCACACATTCTTCACCACACTGAGAGGTGGTATGTAAGTCCCACTCTGATCTTAGCTGGTCCTGAATTGACGACAAGGATGGTACAGAAAGGAAGCTGCACCAGTTCTGGGCTCGGCCTCACCAGAGTCTGGGACTCTGCATTCCCCACTCTTGGAACACTCTTGGGGTGCCTGAACTCCACGTGAGCCTGACCATCTCTCTGGAGAGACCACATGGCAACACCGTGTGGGGAGGGAGAGTGGCCCGGCTGCACCAGCATTTCAGCGGAAACCCGGGATGACTCCAGCCCCAGATTCCAACCTGCTGCAACTCCATGAGACCTCAGGTGGGAGCAGCAGGAGAGCCTCCCTGCTGAGCCTGCAGCCCCATGGCTGCACCAGATGCAGTGGTTGCTGCCTTAGGGCGGGGACTGCAGTGAGGCCAGAAGGCACCTCGGGCAGAGGCATAAGGACGTGCCCAGCCTGTACTTGTTGGCCTTGAGAATGAAGATCTCAAACCTGGTGCCCTAGGTGCCTCACTCAGTCCTGGGCTCTTGTTTTCAGCCATTTGTTTCCGTGGTTTTTTCTGCCAAAGAATTGATGCTTTCGAACTGGGGTGATGAAGAAGACTCTTGAGAGTCACTTGAACAGCAAGGAGATCAAACCAGTCAATCCTAAAGGATATCAACTCCGAATATTCACTGGAAGGACTGATGCTGAAGCTGAAGCTCCAATACTTTGGCCACCTGATGCAAAGAGCCAACTCATTGGAAAAGACCCCGATGCTAGGAAAGATTGAAGGCAAGAGGAGAAGGGGACGACAGAGGATGAGACGGTTGGATGGCATCACCGACTCAATGGACAAGAGTTTTAGCAAACGCTGGGAGATAGTGAAGGAGAGGGAAGCCTGAGAGTCTGGAGGCGTGCTGGAGTCCATGCGGTCCCAAACAGTCGCACAGGACTTAGCAACTGAACAACAAGTTGAACTTGGAGGAGGGATGGCAATGCACTCCAGTATTCTTGCCTAGAAAATTCCCTGGACAGAGGACCCTGGTGGGCTACAGTCCATAGGGTCTCAAAGAGTCGGACACGACTGAAGTGACTTATCGCGGCACGACAGAGTTGAAACACTTGTGGTACCTGGCACAGAGCAGGTGCCCAGGGACGCAGAGTAACTGAATCAATGAAGGGACAAATCACAACTTCCAAATGAGGTCACTTCCATAGGAATCCCTGGCTCTAGAATATTCTGTAATCAAACTTTCTTTGACACATCATTCGTGTATATTTCCCTGCCGTACTCAACTCGGTCATTTCCTCCACTTGAGCAAACATTTTTGAGCATCTGCTTTGGGCTTGGCACCGTCGGAGATGCTCGGGAAGTGTGGGGGGAGGGTGGAGGAGACAGATGAGCAAGCCGTTCCGCCTCCAGGGAGCTGAGCTCAGAGCAGGGCGACCCTGTGCGGACGCTGAGGTGGCGGAGTAGATTCTGAGCACGGGACGGATGGGAGCCAGGGCCAGGGAGGAGATGGCTGCAGAAGGGCCCGGGGCTGTAAGGTTTGAGCTGTGAGGCTAGGGGAAGGCTGTGGGGGGGAGTGGGGCTGTTGGGGGGTGGAGAGGGGCCGCAGGAGCCTGAAGGATGAACAGGGCTCTGGGACCTCCTGCCCAGCGGTGATCCTGTCCATTTTCAGGACACTCAAAGGGCAAGAGGACACTGCCCTTGGTCCTTTTGTTCTGTCGCTTCAGCCCCTTCCCTCACCCCCTCTGGAAGGATGACGTACAAATGGAATTTATGCAAGTCTCACCTCCGTGGTCCCTTAGATTGGCTCTAGGGCTGCTGCCTTTCTGGGCGGGATGGTGACCGTTTCCAGTCAATGGCTGGCATGAAGTCTCTATTGCCCTCAGTCCAGTCTTGAGCCTGGCGCTTCTTTTTGCAGACGTTCTGTGAAACCCGACTCATTCAATCAGAGTAAACATGGGGAAGACTGTCTGGGTTCAAGGCACCACCTCACGTCTGAGAAAGGAGGGGCTGTGGGGACGGTCAGGGCTGGGCCTGATTTAATGTAATTCTTTATACTCAGCACGTGGACTGTCTGCAGAAAAGCGCCGCTAAAGCGTCTTCAGAGGGCTCTCCTCCGGAGTTAAACATTTATCGTCTGCTCTGCTAGCACGGTTAATTTGCAGAATGAAAAAGAGTCAAGGTAAATTCCTGTCTGAACTTCCAACGAATGCAGCCAAAGACTCCAGACCCTCCTAGGCAACGGACTGTTTTGGGGGGAGCGGGGAAAACGTGGGGAGAAGTTGGCTCAGTCCCTGGGGGAGGAGGGAGCAAAGGGAGTGGGGGACGGCAGGCTGCCTCTCCGTGGTGGGGAGAAAGATCGAGAAAAACCCTTTTAAATCTTTGTGGGCACTGGGGATATCAAGGTCCTCTGGGAAAGAAGACCTCAATTTTTTTTCCCCAGGATTAAGCTTTTATTTCTGTCAGTCTGGATAAGAAGCCCCCAAATTCTGGGACCCACGGCGTCAGGTCCAGTGAAAAGTCCCCATGGCTCATATAGCTTGCTCATAACGTGAGTGCAAATAAGTCAATCATACGTCTTCATTTTAACCTCGATATAGCCATCCTTTTCTTGCTGGAATAAGTCAATCATACGTCTTCATTTTAACCTCGATATGACCATCCTTTTCTTGCTGGAACCGAGGTCTGGCCCCCGAGGGTTCCTCGGGCACCTGGCTGGCCGCCCCTCGCTGTTTGCGGGTCTGGGCGGGGAAGATGTCATTGGTGCTTCTCTTTCTTGCAGTCTCTTCTCCCTCAGGCAGGGATGCAAGCTCTCATCCCAGGGGCCAGGCAGGTGATGTAAACGCAGGCCAAGCGGAGGGCAGGCTCGTGGCCAAGCGAGGCCCCTGCCTCCTTTGAAGGGAGGAAGGCCTCAGCAGATCCTGCCTGTGGGAAACACAGCCCCGGTGTCCTCTGTGGTCAGATCTTACTAAGAAGATTAATTTTTTCCCCCTTGAAATTGGCAAAAGAACCTTGGTAGATGAAACAAAAGTTGTCTGTGATCCCTGCTGGACAGGGGTGCGGAGGGGTGGACACCTGGCCGCTAGCTCTCTCAAGCCACTGGCTGTGTAATATCAGCTGAGTCACATCTCTTCTTGGGCCTCATTCTCCTCACTTGGAGAATCCTGAGTCTGGAAGGTTCCATCTCTAAAGAGTGGTTCAGCTTCAGGATTTTGAGCCCCCAGAGTGATGTGACATATACTATAGTCGGTCATCAATAAACTGATGTTGAATTAGTAAAAAAGAATGAATTATTCATCATGCCTTTTTGCAAAGATAACCTCCAAATAAAGTCTTAGACAAGTTTCTTTGCACAAATTCTCCATTGCTTTCTAAACGCTTCCTTTGATGCTGTTTGCCCACTAGTTATCAGTTTCTTTTTTTCCATGCAACCTTAGCTTTTGGAAAAGCAGACCCCCAGAGATCTGCAAATCTCTGGTATAGGAGTCCCAGGTGGGCTGGCCACTGGCCCCTTGGCAAAGCTTCTAGGGTGGTCTTGTTATGCTCCTCTGGTTCACGGCCACTGGTGGAAGGACCAGACCCCTTCCACATGAGGTGGGTGTGAATCTCTGAGAACTCAGGTCAGTTCAGTCGCTCAGTCGTGTTTGACTCTTTGTGACCCCACGGACTGCAGCACGCCAGGTTCCCTGTCCATCACCAACTCCTGGAGATGGCTCAAACTCATGTCCATCAAGTCGGTGATGCCATCCCACCATCTCATCCTCTGTCATGCCCTTCTTCTCCTGCCTTCAATCTTTCCCAGCATCAAGGTCTTTTTTAGTGAATCAGTTCTTCGAATCAGGTGGCCAAGACTTCCATGAAGAAGCAGCCCAGGGCTGAAGACGACACCGGGCCTGTGGGAAATGCCGAGTGGTTCAGCAGCCGGAAGGGAAATCGCTGATGGGGCTCACTGCTGGTGGGACGAGTGATTTCCCCAGGCCGTCTCCAGTCCAGGTGATTGCATGGCAGCCGTGCGTTCTCCTTATGGAGAAGGTGTCTGTGCAAAGGTGCCATCTCCTATCTGTGCTAGAAAGTCAGTCCTGACAGGATAGGATCCCAGAGATGCTGCAGATTAAGATGGGGTTTTCCAGCATATATAGAATCACAGAATTTTTATTTTTATTTTTTTATTTTTTTTAAATTTTTTATTTTTTATTTTTCAGTGGGTTTTGTCATACATTGATATGAATCAGCCATAAGAATCACAGAATTTTTAAACTGAAGAGACCTTCAGAAAGAGATCAGCCGGAAGAGGAGACAACTGACTATGTGTCACCCACTCCTCTGAGAGCTTTGTTCCACTCATCCTCAGATTAGATGAGGCTTTGTTGTACCACTTCACCAATGAGAGACTGAAGGCTCAGGGGAGACAGGTAATTCCTCCAAGATCAAGTAATGCGCGAGTGACAGAGCCAGGACCCAAGCTCGGAATTGTCTGGCTGCAAAGTCCTCTTTCCTCCCGAGGAGCCTAGAGACAATCCACCAGATTCGTCTCCCTCTCTTGGTAAGTGAACAAATGTGAGCTCAAGGGCATTGCAAGGTCAAGAGAGATTGTATAAATGACCGCAGCTGCCCCTGCCCCAAGTGTTTTCCACGTCCTTTGGCAAAGCAGCCAGGTTGGTGGAAGCAGGAACCCGAGCACCAGGGATGGAAACCCTTGTGCCACTGCGTCCTCAAGCCCGAGTCACCTGGGATCAGGCCAAGTCAGTCACCTTCCAAAAGAAGCTATCGGAACGGTCATTAAGGGCCACCTTGAACATGGCTTGGGATGCACAAGATTGTGGGCGGTGGTCCATGTATAGGGACCCCCAAAATCCCTCCTGCTCTCACGGCCCCTGGTCCTCTCCCCTCCCCTTGGGTGCTGGCAGGCTTGTGGTCCAGGGATTTTGCTCAGGCCCATGCGAGGGCAGCAGCAGTGGGGGCGGCCCCTTTCCTGGGGGCTGACCTTTGCCCTCCACCATCCACCTTGACCCTGAGGGTTCTGTGAGCTCCATGGCCGTCCTCAGATTTGTTTCAGCCTGGAAAGTTCTCCCGCCGCTAAGCCACCTGTCAGCCAGCACCTCCCACGCCAGATGGCCACCCCCTCCCGCCCTTCGTGCAGCCCGGCCAAGCACAGGCCCGGCATGGACAGAAGAGACCCCGTGTGGCCACGGCCAAGGTCAGAGTGTCCATCTGGACACAGGTATCATGGAGCCGCGGTGCCGCCGCAGAAGCGGCTTTGGCAGAAGGGAGGGACCCCGGCTTCCGGTTCTTGGTTCCCCATCAGACTTGCTTCAAAACTCAACACTGTGTCCAGCTGTCCGGCTCCTCCGGCAGGCAGGCGGGCTGCTTGGAAAGAGCCTTCCAGACGACTCCTCCAGGGGCTGGGTCTGCCCTCAGCCCCCACCAAGGGCAAACACGCCGTCCCTCTGCCAGAGAGGACCTGACTGCAGATGGCCGCCCGCTCTTCCCACGTGGGGCCCATGGGCCTTGTGCTCTGGGGCTGCGGCCAGCGGCCCCTTCCTGATCCCGCCTCCCCACGGCTCCCCAAGCCCCTCCCGGGAGAGCCCTGAATTCCGAGCCTTTTTCCAGTGCCGTTCCTCCTCAAGACTTCCTTTTAACTCTTCAACTTGACCTCATACTGTGAGCTGGTCAAATGAAAACGGGAGGCGATGTCATTGTGCCAAATTGTTTACAAAATGGAAAACGGAAAAGGAAACTGTGCTTTGTTTTCCAGTGAGAAACCTAAGGAACCAACTTCTTTTCAATTCTTTCATTTTTCTGTGTGAACATAAGCAGGCTGTCGAAATACCCTTGGGAGAAGCTTGTTTTTACTTTCAACCAGAACCCCTCCCTTCAAATCCCACTGTGAAAGTGAAAGTCGCTCAGTCATGTTCAACTCTTTAGGACCCCATGGACTTATACAGTCCATGGAATTCTCCAGGCCAGAATACTGGACTGGGTAGCCATTCCCTTCTCCAGGGGATGTTCTCAGCCCAGGGATCGAACCCAGGTCTCCTGCATTGCAGGCGGATTCTTTACCAGCTGAGCCACCAGGAAGACCAAGAATACTGGAGTGGGTAGCCTATCCCTTCTCCAGCAGATCTTCCTGACCCAGGAATTGAACCAGAGTCTCCTGCATTGCAGGTGATTCTTTACCAGCTGAGATACCAGGGAAGCCCCTCGAATCCCACTGGTAGGTAATATATTCTGAATTAAAAAGAAAAAAAATCCCACTTCATTGTGTATTTGTACATGCTAAGTCACTTCAGTAGTGTGTGACTCTGTGAGACCCCATGAACTGTAGCCCACCAGGCTCCTCTGTCCATGGAATTCTCCAGGCAAGAATACCGGAGTGGGTTGCTGTTTCCTCCTCCAGGGGTTGAACCCGCGTCTCTTGGGTCCCCTGGATTTGTGTGTAGGTTCTTTACCACCAACGCCACCTGGGAAGCCCCTACAAACCAGCGTAACCTATTTCTTTTTCTAAACAAGTGGACAAACATTTGTCTTTGGCGCTGAGATGTCAGTGTTAAAGAAAAACAAGAAAGCATAAGTCCAAATCTAGGTAAGGCTGACCACATGCATTAGCTGATAACTGCCAGGTATCCGCAATGTTTTACTTACATCTTTTATTTTGTTTTTTCCCTCAAGTGGTAGTTTCAGGTAGGCATCTTTGTTTTCATTCCATTGGATTCAACTTTTCAAAATAGCACCAGAAATATCTCACCAGTTTCCCCGATCACTGGGGGGACGCATAAGAATGATCATTTTCTTTTATGACATCCATGTTGGACCAGGGCAGTCTTACTGATAATAAGCCTGTTTGGCATGGTGGGTGGACTTGGCGTAAGTGAATTAAATGTTGGTCTTGCAGTTCTATCGGACTTCAGACAAACATTCTTGTCAATTGAACACGATTTGCTGGCACTCCTCAAATCATTGTTCTGCCATCTCAGCATCCCAGCTCTTGCGATCCTTTCCATTTGCTTCTTTATGGATGGGCAAGTCACCTGACTGGCCGCCTGGATGAGGCTGGCATTGCAGTTTTGCCACTCTCGTTCGGCTGTCATCTGATGCCTGCCATCACTTGCCAGCCTCACTTACACATTGCCAATTCTAGGGGGAGAATCAGATCTAATTTGAGCACAATTTTATCTGCTTATTTTACACACAGATGTGAGTACGTCCCTCTATTACATAAGTATTTAAGCTTTCATTCCAACTGTCTTTAAACAGTTACTACAGCAAACATCCCCCACAGTGCCAGAAATACCTATTCATGGTCCTCATTCTCCAAAGGCTTTCAAAAATAGAATCTTGTGAAATAAAGCAAGACTAGCGCAGGTTACCAAAAAGTCACCCCAAGTCAGCCACATGTCTCTCTGAACTCCTGCATATATTCTGAAAGTGTGTGCTGAGAAGCGGTGGGTGGAGGGTGTCTTCTGTGTTCTCAGTTTTGGCTCCTCCAAGTGAAATATTAATAATATTACTACTGCTACATTTGGCAATGTAAAGAAGCTTCCAGTAATAAGTTGTTTGTATTCACTGCAGGTTAGCAGAACCACAATTTATGTGGTATAATAGGTGTGTATTCCCCAGGTTCATAAATTGATCAGGGAGCTACTGAAACCCCGGAGGGTGATTCATTCACCCCGGTGAAGTCTCACCAGGAGAAGCGCTGCACCAGCAAAGCCTTGCTCCCCTGAGTCAGGACTCGGCCATTTATTTTGTCTGGATGATCCCAGATGCAAACGACTTACTGGTGGTGTCCATGCAGTTAATGGGTGTAAAAAAGCCACTTTATGGATGCGAAGAATGTGTCTCTGCGTGCACAGAACTTCAGTCTGACTGGTGACTGTGGCTGTCCTGGTGGGCTTCGTAGAGAGGGCTGCCATGTAATATTGGGGTTTAGAGGCAGGAAGCGCCCCACAAGGGTGGGGAAGATGAGTTGGCTCAGGCTGCTACAATAAATACCATAGACCGAGGCGCATGCTAAGTCGCTTCAGTCATGTCTGACTCTTGGCGACTCCATGGACTGTAGCCCGTCAGGCTCCTCTGTCCATGGGAGTCTCCAGGCAAGAAAACGGGGTTGCCACGCTCTCCTCCAGGGAAATCTTCCCGACCCAGGGATCAAACCAGCCTCTCTCATGTCTCCTCCATTGGCAGATAGGTTCTTTACCACCAGTGCTGCATGGGATGCATAGACTGAAGAGTCAGGGCTTAAACAACAGACATTTCTTGCTCAGAGTTCTGGAGGCTAGAAGTCCAATGTCAGAGTTCTAACACGGCTGGGTTCTGGGGAAGGTCCGCTTCCCGGCCTGTTGATGACCACCTTCTTGGATCCTCAATGGCAGAGACCACACACTAAGTGTTTTCTGTTTTGTGGGCCATACGATCTTGTAGCACTAATCCCAGTCAGGAAGGCTCCACCATCACAACCTAATTATTTTCCAAGAGCTCCACCTCTAAATCTCATCACATCAGACTTTAGGGCTTCAAGATGTTGATTTTAAGAGAGACACAGACATTCAGTCCATGGCAGAAAGTGATGATTGTAGATGCCTTTTTTGAGAGGGAGACTAAGAGGATAACTGATAAATGACTGGCAGGGAAATGAGGCACGCAGAAGCAGTCACTGTGATGGACTCTGGGGGCTTAGAACAGTTAGAAGTCTTCCCCACTGAAGGTTCTTTGGAAATTTGAACTGCCCCGTGCTCCATAGTCTTCACCTTGCCTTTCCCAAAGTTAAATATTGGAGCTGCAGTTTGTGGTTCTAGGTCTAAAACTGAGGGGGAAAATGTGGTTCATGGTTGAACTTAAACCTTATGGAGACTCTAGAAGAAGAGAGTTCTGATGAGCAGAGGGCATGCAGGAGGGCAAGAGTGACACCATCCTCCTCTGCTTGACCCAAGAAGTCTGGCAAATGGAAGCTCTTTGGGTAGACCTATCTTTAGACCTCACTTCACTACATAAGTCACCAAGATTAACGGGATGAGAACTCACTGAAGCCTTTCAGATAAAGCATCTATTCATGGATGGCATCATTAGCTTCACCTGTGGATGAGATGTCTTTGTGAAGGAGTTTTCTTCTACATAAGAAGACTTGCTTCTTCAGGTTCATGTGGGGTTTGTGCAGAGGTAATGCACTAAACAGAACTCAGGCTCAGAAAGTATTTCCCATCACAACCTGCTCAGGTCTTGACATGCAATAACTCCTGAGCCCTGGCTCTTTATTTTCTCCTTTTTTCCAAGTCCTACAACCAGAGAGGTCAGCAAACTTTTCCTGGAAAGGACTAGACAGTAACCTGTTTTCAGTTTTGCAGGCTCTCTAATCTGGAAGCACCTGCTTAATTCTGCTGTTGTAGCTTAAAAGTAGCTATAGACAATATGTAAACAAATGGGCATGGCTGTTTCAATAAAGCTTTATTTACAAAAACAGGAAGAGGGCAGGATTTGGTCCCTGCCATAGTCTGCTGACTCCTAACCTAAATGATGTTGACTGGTCAGTTGACTCTGGAAAGAAATCATTCATTTATTTAGCAAATGTTTACTATGCATCTACTCCGTGTCAGAAACTATTCTAGGTGTTTGGGATATATCAGTGAATAACAGTAACAAAAGTCCTACAACTCTGTGCTTTTAGAAATTACATCTTGGTTGGGGAGAGAGATGGCAAACCAGTGTGATGCTTCTCTTCTATAAACTCACTCTCCACCTTCTCCACTCCACTCCAGAGATGCTCTGTGCCCTGGTGGCCGACATGGGCTGTGTCAATGCACTCTCTTGCTTCCACCTTCCTCCCATTGCATCCAGCCCATGGGAGCCACAGGCAAGGAGGATTTTTATTCCTCCAGCTTCTCAAATATTCAGTCTAGAAGATCTACTTGGCTGTTTATCTGTATACAGATATCCATAGCTGCATACATATGTGTATTTCTAAGTAGCATAATTGCTCTCAAGAGAACATATTTGAAGCCCAATAGCAGAATGGTTAAGAGTCTAGAGTTAGATTGGGAGACTTCTTGGAGCTTCTGTCTTCTCATGTGTTGAATGAAAATAATAATAAACTGACAAACTCACAGGGTTGCCATGAGTATGTAATGTGAAAATGCAGGTAATGTGCTTGGCACAGTGTTCAGTCCATAGAAAAGCCTCAGTAAATGATGGCAGTGATCAATATATAATACATGGTATGTTGCAGGTCACGCTGGTGAGTTACTTTAAATATTGTGCTTACTATAAACACCATTTGTGCCATGAATAGGGTAGAACTAAGGGCAGGTATATGAATACTCAGTTGACTTTGGTACAAATATGTCTTCTTTGATCTGTGAAGGGGCCTTTCAGAGACCCAACCACCACCACCGCTGTCACAAAAATCTAACCAATCAAACAAAAACTCAGTAGGTTCTCACGGCCACCAGCCCTTAGACCACAACACTCAACTTGAGTCCACCCCCTTAACTCCTGGGTGGGTGACAGATCAAGGACCATTTCTGAAGTGAATAGTGTCACCTGCTTCATGTGTAAGAGGAAGCGGCGAGAGTGGGAATGTACACAGATTCCTGAGTGGCCACTGACTGAGGCAGCTGGTTGGGACTGGAAGGTCATAGGCCAGGCAGTAGGGTAGAGACACATGGGTGGACACATGTGAGTGCACACAAGGTGTGATGACTTTTACATCACATATTAATGCTCACTGCGGGCACTTACTACAGATGAAGAACTGAACAGCAAAGGAGACACCATCACTCAGCCAGTTGACATTAGCCAGGCTTCATCACTGACCACCTAGAAGGGAGAATATAGGCACATGAGTTGAGGGGCCATGATGGCAGAGGTGAGGGCTATGTGTGGGCTCAACAGCATGGACACACACCTACCAGAATCGGTCTAATGGTCCCTGCCTCCAAATGTCCAACCTGCAGCAACACAGACCCACGAGAAACCCTTGATATGGCACAGTTCATTGAAGACATCAACCAGTCGGTTGGTGGCAAATCAAATTCATTGGGCCCTTGCATTCTGGAATGGCCAATGGTTCATCCTCAAGGGGATAGATACCTATTCCATGTATGGATTTACCTTTCCTGCCACAAAGGCTCAGCCAGCACTATGAACTGGTGGTTTATGGAATGCCTGATCTCTAGGCATGGAATCACATGTACTATACATTCAACCAGGGGACCTACTTCTCAGTGAGGAAGGTGCGGGATGGAGCCACTGACCATGGGACCCACTGCTCACATCATACACCACACCGCCCTGCACCAGCCAGCCTCAGTGAGTGCTGCAACAGCCTTCTAAAGGCTGTGCCAGCTCAGACGCAACACTCTTGAAAGGCTGGCATGCCAACCTTGGGGACACAGTGTCGGCATTAAGTCAGAGGCCTCTCTATGGCTGGCCCTGCCTCTAGCAGGGGGAAGGAATGGTGCCTGGATTGAAGGAGTGGAAGCAGGTATGGTCCTGTTTACTGTCATGCCCAACAACTTACTGGGGGGTTGTGCTTCCTAGCTCCACAGCTCTGGATTCTGCTTTAAAAAAACGTGCTAACCAGACAAATACTATCACAGTCGGGTAATCAAGGTTAACCCCAACAGTGATGCCACAGTGATAGCCTACACCCTTGAAACGATGTGATGAGAATGACACTTTACCGCTGTCAACACACACACACCTTCCGAAGACGAGAAGAACATCAGGCGAAGTTCAACAGAGGGACATCCTGTGAAACCCTTGACCTCAGAGCTGTCAAGGTCATCCCAAATAAGGAAAGTCTTAGGAACTGCCACAACTCGGAGGGAGACAGGGTGACAAAATGTAGAATCCTGGATAGGATCCTGGAACAGAAGAAAGACATTAGGGAAAAACTAAGGAAATCTGAATAATTATTATAATTTAATAAACTATATTTTAATTTGATTATCCTTTAATAAACCATTGTATTATTATTTAGTTGATAATAATGGAGGAATGTTGATTTATTAATTGTGACAAGGGCACCATACTAATGAAAGATGTTGACAAAGGGGGAGACTGGGTGGGGTATACGGGAACTCTGTATTATCTTCTCGGTTGTTCTGGAAATCTACAGCTATTCTCAAGTAAGAAGTTTATAAAAGAAAGTTTTTTTGCTCTCAAAGGGAACGCACTCTTGTTGGGTAACACAGCAAGGGTCTCACTGAACTAGCAGCTTCAGCTGTTTCCCGGGAACTTTGGACTCCTGTGCCAGGGACCAGCAGATGAGGAACTGCCATCTTGGCAAGGAAGATACCACCATCAGCAAAAGAAAGCACATTTCTTTTCCTGTCCTTCGTTTTGATGATGCTTGGGAATTTTGTGCCACGGTGTGAACATCCTGCTGTCTGGGTTCTCTGTTGTCCCTATTTCCCACTTCCAGCAGACCTGGGTCCAAAGACACTGGACCTCCAGCCAGATCTCGGGACCCCACAGAACAAGCTTCACCAACTTTCTATAGGCTGCTGTGTCTAGGAGCCACAACTCTTTCAAAAACTCAGTGTTTCAAATTCATTTTCTCTAAGAACAATGCTATCTTTGTAAGATATTCCCAGGGTACCCCTAGGAAACTGTTCAATAAATAATGGTGGAGTAGAATCAGAACTGGACTTACCAGGGTGTTAGGTGAGACGTAGTGGAGTTTTGAGTTGGGAACGAGTTCCAAGCCCAGCTCTGCCAGTCACTCACTATGACCTTGGGCAAGTTGCTTCATATCTCCAAGCCTCAACTTTCCTGTAAATTAAATGGGAATTAACTAACTATATTTTAATCTAATTAAAATATAGTTTAGAGACTGTTTCACAATCTCTAAATATTAAGCGAGATGACAAATCCAGACAGGCACTTAATGTTACTTTCTTCTCCTCCTTAAATTGAATTATAGTCCCTCTTCCTGCCAGGCTTGCAAAAATCTCTATGTTAGTAATTACTGAGGGCCCCTCCCTTCCTTAGGGGTTTCCCTTTTGGCTCAGCTGGTAAAGAATCTGCCTGCAATGCAGGAGACCGTGGTTCTATTCCTGGGTCAGGAAGATCCCCTGGAGAAGGGATAGGCTACTCACTCCAGTATTCTTGGGCTTCCCTGGTGGCTCAGCTGGTAAAGAATCTGCCTGCAATGTGGGAGATCTGGGTTTCATCCCTGGGTTGGGAAGATCCCCTGGAGAAGGGAATGGCTACCCACTCCAGTATACTGGCCTGGAGAATTCCATGGACTATATAGTCCATGGGGTCGCAGAGAGTTGGACACAACTGAGCCTTCCTTAAATCACCGACATTTCTTGGTGGTAAGAAAACTAAGAAATTTTCCAGTCTTCCCATCTTCATGGACCTGCCAGAACCTTTAAGTGCAAGGGGCAGGTAGGGGTGCTGCCCACCTCCTCATTTGTCATTTGTTGGTTCACTTATTCATTCATTCATTCAGTCAACAAAATTGGTTAACACCCAACTGCATGTTATGCGTCCGACGTATTTCTAGGCAGCATAAGAAGCGGTCAAGAAAAGAGCACAGTGGATCTGATGGCCAGGCTCTGGACAGTGAGATACTGATCCCTGGACATTTGCTATGATCTGAATGTTTGTGTTCCCACAGATTCTTATGTTGAACCCTAACCCCCCAAATAATTAGGAGGTGATTAAGATGAAGCTCCAATACTTTGGCCACCTGATGTGAAGAGCACTCATTGGAAAAGACCCTGATGCTGGGAAAGATTGAGGGCAGGGGGAGAAGGGGACAACAGAGGATGAGATGGTTGGATGGCATCACCGACTCCGTGGACAAGAACTTGAGCAAACTCCAGGAGACAGTTATGGACTGGGCAGCCTGGCGTGCTGCAGTCCATGGGATCACAAAGAGTTGGACAAGACTTAGCAACTGAACAGCAACAACAAAGTATCAGCAGATGGGGCCTTTGGGAGGTGATTAGGTCATGAGAATAAAGCCTTCAGGAATGGGATTAGTGCCTTTATAAATGGACTCCACAGAGCTCTACTGCCCCATCCACCATGTGAAGACACAGCAACAAATCAGCTGCCCGCAACCTGGAAGAAGGCCTTCACCACAGCCCAACCATGCAGACTTCCAGCCTCCCGAACTGTGCAAAACAGGTGCTTGTTGCTTGTAAGACACCCAGTCAGTGTTATTTTGTTATAGCCTGAACAGACTAGGACAGCACTCGTTGGTGAAAGACAGTGTAATTTATTACAGTTGGTTAAGACCAATTACAGGCTTCCTAGTTGACTCAGTGGTAAAGAATCTGTCTGCCAAGGCAGGAGTCACAGTGGATGCAGGTTCAATCCGTGGGTCGGGAAGATCCTCTGGAGGTGAAAACAGCAACCCACTCCAGTATCCTTGCCTGGAAAAATCCCACGGACAGAGGAACCTGGTGGGCTACAGTCCATGGGAATGCAAACAGTCAGACATGACTGAAGGGACTGAGCATGCACCCCAAGACCAATTAAAACCCACTCCCTGGGGCTGGAAGGGGTGCACATTTCCTGATGTCACAGGCTGTCTGCCTGCTGCCTCGGCCCCAAATTGGAGCACTGTCAGCAGGAAAGAAAGAGGGAAATTGTTTTGGGGTCAAGCTATAGAAGGTGTCTGCTTCCTATGTTTAGATGTGGCCTTTTTACTTTCACACTTTTAATTTGAAGTCTCACTTTTTCTTTTACCCTGGGAATTTCCCCCCCCCCCCCCCCCATTATTTCTTCAATAGTTTTCTCCTGTCTCTTCTATTCTTTCTTTTCAGAATGCTTCAAAATGAATATTGGACTTACTGGATTCATCCATCATACTTATTAACTTTTCTGCTAAATGCCCTATATCTCTGTCCATTTTTCAGCTTTGTTTTCAGATTTCCTTGGCATCATTTTCCAACTCTTGTATTTTTTTCTTTTTTGGCTGATCAGTGTGACATGTGGGATGTTAGTTCCCCAACTAGGGATTGAATGCCTGCCCCCTGCATTGGAAATGCAGAGTCCCAACCACTGGACCCTCAGGGAAGTCCCTAATCCTTGTCTTTTTAATTTATTATTTTATTTCAGATCTATTATATATATATATATGTATAAGCTTCCCTGGTGGCTCAGATGGTAAAGAATCTGCCTGCAATGTGGGAGACTCAGGTTTGATCCCTGAGTTGGGAAGGTCCCCTGGAGGTGGAAATGGTAACCCACGCCAGTATTCTTGCCCAGAGAATTCCATGGACAGAGGAGCCTGGCGGGCTACAGTCCATGGGGTTGCAAAGAGTCAGACACGACTGAAGTGACTTGGCACATGTGTATATATATTTTAGCTTTGGTTCTCTTTTCGTTTTTTCACAGCATCTTGTTCTTATTTTAATGATGCAGTAAAATCTCAGATCTCTTTGAGGATATTAGAGAGTTTAAAAAAAATCCCTTTTCTATTTCTTTAGTTATTTCTGTTTTTTGCAGAGTTATTTTTGCTGATGTTGCTTATCTATTTTTCTCTTTTGTGTTGCAGATACTCCTCAAATGTCTGGTGCATTTGAAACAGAGGGGATAAAAATGCCTGCTTGGGGGCCTGAGGCTGTGCTTGGGGTTTGCTGACCTGAAGGTGTAGCATTCTCTAGGGTACAGAAACCTAAGGGTCAGCTTCCACGACGGGACTACCCCACCTGCCAGACTGAGTGCTTTGTTCTGGGCTAAGAGCACACTCCCCAGCTGCCCTTCTCCACTCTTTTGTTGTTCAGTTGCTCAGTCGTGTCCGACCCTATGGACGGCAGCATGCCAAGCTTCCCTGTCCTTCACCATCTCCTGGAGCTTGCTCAACCTCTTGTCCATTGTGTCGGTGATGCCATCCAACCACCTCATCCCCTGTTGTCCTCTTCTCCTGCCTTCAATCTCTCCCAGCATCAGGGCCTTTTCTAATGAGTCGGCTCTTCGCATCAGATGACCAAAGTATTGGAGCTTCAGCATCAGTCCTTCCAATTAATAATCAGGACTGATCTCCTTTAGGATGGACTGGTTGGATCTCCTTGCAGTCCAAGGGGCTCTCAAGAGTCTTCTCCAACACCACAGTTCAAAAGCATCAATTCTTCGGTGCTTAGCCTTCTTTATGGTCCAACTCTCACATCCATACATGACTACTGGGAAAAACCATAGCTTTGACTATACGGACCTTTGTCGGCAAAGTAGTGTCTCTATTTTTAATATGCTGTCTAGGTTGGTCATAGCTTTTCTTCCAAGGAGCAAGCATCTTTTAATTTCACGACAGCAGTCACCATCTTCAGTGATTTTGGAGCCCAAGAAAAAGTCTGTCACTGTTTCCATTGTCTCGTCGTCTATTTCCCATGAAGTGATGGGACCAGATGCCATGATCTTTGTTTTTTGAATGTTGAGTTATAAGCCAGAATTTTCACTCTCCTCTTTCACATTCGTCAAGAGGCTCTTTAGTTCCTCTTCGCTTTCTGCTATAGAGTGGTATCATCTGCATATCTGAGGTTATTGATATTTCCCCGGCTATCTTGATTCCAGCTTGTGCTTCATCCAGCCCGGCATTTCACATGATGTACTCTGCATAGAACTTAAATAAGCAGGGTGACAATATACAGCCTTGATGTACTCCTTTCCCAATTTGGAACCAGTCTGTTGTTCCATGTCCAGTTCTAATTGTTGTTTCTTGACCAGCATAGAGGTCACTTTAGATTTTTATTAAATAAATTGACATAGAGAAAATCTCTCCATTTTCTTCCACTGAGGTAGTAATGCCTGGCCAACCCCTGATGGGTCTACAGAGAAACAGATGTGTGAGTGTGTGTGGGGACTTGATCATGCAGAACAGAGTGTGTGTGTGTGTATGTGTATGTGGCCGCTCAGTTGCTCAGTCGTGTCTGACTCTCCATGGACTTTTCCAGGCAAGAATATTGGAGCAGGTTGCCATTTCCTTCTCTAGGGGATCTTCCCTACCCAGGGATCAAACCAGAGTCTCTTGTGTCTCATGCATTGGCTGGCAGATTCTTTACCACTGTGCCACCTTCAGAATAAAAGACTAGAACACCTTTCACAAATGCATATTTTCAGCCCAGCTTCTCACTGCTGCTCCCTGGAGGTCTGCAGTTTTCCAGTTTGGGGAGTCAGGGTACTTCTACTCCAACTGAACTCTCTTGCCCACCAGCTTCTGCCTCACTCTGCTCTGTTTCAATAACATTACCATTACATCATCTAGAAATCCATTTATTTTCTGAAGGCTCTCTTCAGTTCTCTTTACTGATGTGTGATCCTACATTTTAAAACTTTTTCAGTATTATTTTAATGGGGTCTCAGGAGAAAGGAGAATGCTGGGGTCTCAATCTTGACCTATAAAACTACTGTGGAGGTGTTTTTTTTGGGGGGATAGGTTAATTGCCTAATTAAAAAAAATTAAATTGTGGTAAAATACATGTAGTACAAAATTTACTATCTTAACCATTTGAGTGTACAGCTCAGTAGTGTTAAGTACGTTTACATTGCTGCACAAACGTCATTACCATCCATCTCCAGAACTCTTTTCATCTTAAAAAAACCTGCAATTTCATGCTCCTTAAACAACAGCTCCCCATTCCCTTCACCACTTCCTGGAAACCACATTTCTACTTCCTGTCTCTAGATATTTGACCGCTGTAGGTATCTCATATAAGTGGAAATATACAATATATTTTTTTTGTAACAGGCTTAATGTTCTCAAGATTCACACAATTTAGCACATGCCAGAATTTCCTTCTTTTTAAAGGCTAAATAACATTCCATTTCAAGTACATACCACATTCTACTTATTTATGTATTCATCAATAAACACTTGGGTTGCTTCTGCGTTTTTGCTGTTGTGAAGAATGCTGCTTTGAACATGGGTGTTCAAATATGAAATGGGTGTACAACATGAGCTGTTAAAGGGCTGCTAGCAGGAGAGCCACAGCCAGTCAACTGCAGATCAGACGTATTGGTGTGCCAGTCTCCTACTGCACCTGGATGAGACTGTCCTCATCATCACATTGTCATCTACGTAAGACTAGTGTCTGGAGGTTTACTTGACGTATCTTTTCTAGGCCCATCATCATAACTCCCAGGGTAGCTAATGCAGATAGCATTATGTCTGCACTATAGTTGAAGGGTTTTGAGCTACAGAGAGGTTAAGTGACTTGCCTAAGCTGGTGAGAAATACAGATAAAACTACTGAAAAATTCTGTCCGCCTGAAAGAGCTTGTTGAGTTGTATCTGCACAGCCTCTGTTGTGGGCTGTCGATGTAGACACAGCCATGGACTGATTGTCTCTAATCTAGTAAATTTAAAGCAACTTTTAACTGATAAGACAGGTTGACATCGTAAATTTCATGTGAAAAGAAGAAATCTGTCTGAAGCTCTGCCAGCTAAAATAAGACAGAATATCAGATATGATTTAACTATTAACATGATACAGATTCATGTCTTTTTAATTTTCATGGAGGGGAACAAGGTAAATGCTTGTGGGCTGTTGGTGTTACGTTTTCTATTTGTGTATTCCTTCAAAACATGAACATTATGTTGTTTATTCATCTGTTAATGACAGCTGATTATCAAACCATAAATATACATGTTGGATCTAATGGTTTGTGAACGTGAAGCATCAGACAGTAATATCGGTGGATATTTAGGGAACTCTAAGGCTTCATCCCAACCACTATCGAGCTTGTCAGTTTCCTGTGGAATTATCTGATTCTATTTGCTGTCAGCCAAATCAAGTGTTAGTCAGAAAGCAGATTTCCTCCCCCCCTCTTTATTGCTATTTTTTTCTTTCTGTCAGTAAACAGATTAAAAAAAGAAAGAAACATAACTCTCTTGTGTAATCTAGGCTATAGATATCACATTTTTTCTATTTCTTTTGGAAAAAAGCAAATGTGATTACTTAAGGCTTTCCATTCTCAAACCATTTCAGGAACATTAGTAAGTACATATGCACCCAATATTTTTGTACCGTATATAGGAGAAAAAGAACAGATAGGAAGATGCTAATTCAAATTAAAGAGGCGTCGTCCTTCAGCCCTAAAGTCCCATGGTACTTATTTAAAATTAAAAACTATTTAGCCACGAGCGGTTTGCTCCCTTAGTGCCAAGATGCATTCATTTACTTTCTAAGCAGAGCCAGAGCATCCTGGTGTTTAAGCTCTGACAGTATACTAATAGGTGCCGGAGAAAGACACACCATTCCCCAGGGTACAACCAGGAGCCTCTGGGAACTTTTCTCAAAACGTCTTCATCCTTCCATTCACCCAGTATACAGTGAAATGCAGCTACTAGTGCCAGGCCTGCACTAGAGCTGGGGAAATAGAAGTCTGTGCTGGAGGTTCTTGAGGCTGGTAGGAAGGAAGGTGGCATGGCAGAGAGGAGAGGCTTGGTCAGAATCCCGTACTTAACTGTGAAGGGTGTTGACCTCTTCAAGTCCTTCTTCGGCGGGATGGGAAGGTCCACCAAGGAGCTGGGAGATAACTGGTTCACCCATAGCTGGCTCAAGGAGCAGAGCGGCAGCACTCAGGAAACCCCTGGCTTATTTCCGCTTCTTTTACCCCCTGACTCCCTTCAATGGGACTTCTACCCTACGTGCTCTACCAACTATGCTTTCTCATCTTCCTCCTTTTTTGCTGCTGCGTTGGACCCTACCGACCCTCAAAATCTTGCTTTCCCTCCGGTCAACACTGTCCTGGTCTCTTATTTCTCTGATCGCTTCTCTTCTGGGGCCCTTGCACTTTCTTTTCTTTCTCAAATAGTGGATTTTCACGAAGTCTCTGCTTATTTACCCCTTCATAATAGTGCTCTTTCAGCATCAACCATTTCTTCAAAGAGGGGCTTCCCAGGTGGTGCTAGTGGTCAAAGAACCCATCTGCCAATGCAGGAGACATAAGAGGCTGGGGTTCGATCCTCGGGTCGGGAAGACCCTCTGGAGTAGGAAATGGCAACCCACTCCCGTGTTCCTGCCTGGAGAATCCCATGGACAGAGGAGCCTGGCAGACTACAGTCCATGGGGTTGCAAAGAATAGGACACGACTAGGACACTTTCACTTTCCTCACTCTGAAGCCCCCCAGATTGACATCTGTTATTTTCATATCCAGACTTGTAGTTTGAATTTTCAACTAAATAGCCAACTTGGATGTTTACCTTCTACTCACTCAAAGTCTCTATTGTTATATATATCATCTCTCACCCAAACCAACTTCCCTACTAGAACTTTCTATTTCCCCCACCGCTTCTGTCAGTAGCATCATTTCTCAATTATCTGCAAAGGAAATATTAGAGTCAAATATATTTTTTCTTTTCTTTAATTGCTTTTTAATTTACTTATACAATTTTTTATGGGCTCTTCTTTCAAAACTTTTCCCAGCAGAAAAGCATTAGTCTAAGTCACAGAAGACAATAGCAATTTTTAAAACCTGTAAATAAATAAGCCTATAAATTTCTACAGCAGCGCATACAGCATGACTCCAGTTTTGTTTTAGCTGTATTGCTTGTGTCTCTCTCATCTGCCAATCTAACCTATCTGCAAATTTGCATAAAAATGGACCGAAAGGGACTTCCCTGCTGGTTCAGTGGTTAAGAATCTGCTTTGCAACACAAGTGATGCCAGTTTGACTCCTGGTCTGGGAACTAAGATCTCACAGACCACGGAGCAGCTAAGCCCAGGTGCCATACCTAAGACTTGAGGTAGCAAGGTGAATAAGTAAAATAAATATTCTAAACAGTAGGCTGAAAGAATGTTTGGAAAATGTTGACAGTAATAGTAACTAAGTTTCTCAGTAATGGGATTATGAAGGAATTTAACTTTCTTTTTTATGTTGCATTTCCTTTTTTATTTTTTGGACTTTTGATGCATAGGATAGGATTAAATTTAAGCCTTAGTTTAAGGTACACACTCAAAATTAGTCCCTCTTATTTGCCCTTTTGCTTACTTATTGGATGATTGCAGTCAGCATCTATGCCC